>NW_022990398.1:1890703-2335703 GCF_902827175.1 Gymnodraco acuticeps
GGGGGGGCACAGTTAGAGAGAGAGAGAGAGAGAGAGTGTGTGTGTGTGTGTGTGTGTGTGTGTGTGTGTGTGTGTGTGTGTGTGTGTGTGTGTGTGTGTGTGTGTGTGTGTGTGTGTGTGTGTGTGTGTGTGTGTGTGTGTGGTGTGTGTGTGGTGTGTGTGTGTGTTGTGTGTGTGTGTGTGTGTGTGTGTGTGTGTGTGTTTTATCTGATCCGGATGGTTACTAATTCCTTTTATTTATGGCGGTCATTTTTGACCGGGTGTTACAAGTTGACGAAATCATCCAAAATTCAATGAAAGTGGTGATCAGCAATTTTATATGTTCGAATATAATGTGAAGGATATCATAAAGCCTTAATGCAATCGAATGTAAAACAAAAAAGTTATGATTGATGAAAGTAGTAAATCGGTCAGATTTGACCCGAAGACAACAGGAGGGTTAAACCACATGTTTTACACCCAAAATGGCACAATTACGCATCACTGAAATAACTAAACATGTCTAACAATTCCCGTCATTACATTCCTTATTAATATCCACTCAGTAAGATCCTTTCTCTTTGCATAAACCAAGCAATAGTTACATTTCCCCAAAAATGATTCCCCACTTCATAAAAATGTAAATATTGTTATTCAGGTCATTTATTTGTTCATGACATGCTGGCAGCAAGCACATCTTAGACATTGATCTGTTGTCTGTGAGTTCTCAGTAACAGTTGAGCCAGCCGTAGTTGAGCAGTACACGTATCACTCTCTTGTAGGGCAGGTTGTATTCACTCTGCCGGGGGCCATCTGAGAAATAAAGATATCCTGTGGAGAGGAAGATGTAGTTTATATGGAAGTGTTGCACTTAAGGCAGTGGTAACTAATAAAAGCTGTAAACAAAAATTTGTAAATTGTGTTATACTAATTACTGTCACTTTATAAAACTGTAATGGTGAATGGGTTATCATATGTCTTCCTATGTTTATCAATATTATAATAACTGTAAGTCCAATAGTAACCCTGGACAATGTGGAGTGATAACAGTCACACTCCTCACACTCAGCAAGAAGGTAAATAAGTCAAACAAATCAGTCAAATTAATACAGATTGTGGTTGAGGTTGAGTGAATATAATTTCTCACCATAATTCTCAAAGGCAGCGTCAACTTTGAAGCCTATGCCAGGGAAATCCAGAATTATTGATCGTGGGTATCCAAAGTCCATTTGGTTTCTTCTCTCATTATAACTGCAAGGGAGAACAGGGGGACTTTAGCAAAACTGTGTAGGTGTGTACCCTCACTTATCTGTGTTTATAGTCATTTATATACTCAGCTACTAAAGACCATTGGGATTTGGTCATGACCAACACTCACCTCCAATACAGGTTTTTCACAAATATGAGTGTTTTTCCAGTAGTTGGCACATAGACAGCTGCATCGACCTTACTGACTGAAGAGGGCAGGCCAAGGTTTGTAAGAGGCTTTGGATACCCTGAAATTATTGTCTTTGCATGAGACCTAATGCACCAGTATTGACGACCTGTAGAGAAACAGTTGTAGGTTATTCATGTCGTTTCATAGACAGCTTAAATGAACAGTATTGAGTTATTTAACATGCAGGCCTAACAATCTTTGAATTACCCTCAAAAAGACACACCACATCCTTGTTTGGGACTTCAAATGCAGCATCGACAGAGTTGATTTGTGACCATTTTGTGCTCACTTTCGTTAAACGGATTCCACTGGTAGTTGTACTCTTCCTCCAATAGTATCTAGCAAGGATTGTAAATTGAAATGTTAATAGAAATGTATTAATGTAACTCCCACATAAAAAGGATCATCATAAAATCTTAAAAAATGTACCCATTTTTAAAGAAGAAGAGGTCTCCCTTGATAGAGGTAGCAGCGTCAAACACCAGCTCTCGGCTGCACTGCTCATCTCTGGGGTTTGGCAGAGGGTCTTCTGGATCCTCTGTTGGTTCCTCTGGCTCTGGTCCAGGGTCCGGACCAGGAGGTGGTTTAGGTTTCGGTGCTGTTGTTGGCACTGGTGTACGACTGCCTGAGGGATGGATTAGGGTTAGGGTTCTCTTAAAGCAATCAACTTTCGAAAAAATAAGAGTGAAAAGCACTTTTAGGAACATGTAGGATTGGGCTCATGTTCAGCCTGCTTGTCAAGCATACAAACCACAATGAATATAAAATGGATTCAGTTTAATTCCCATGCCATTGAACCTCATTTCATGGAAACAGGAATTAGACAAATTACAAACAAAACCACAAGCCATTCATTAATAGGTCCATTGGTTACTGGTTAAAAAGAACATTCTGTCATGTAGCTCAGATAAAACCCAAGTAAAAAAATCCATCTTGGCTTTTGTTTTGCAATACTGATCTTTAAATAGAGGCTGTAAGGGAAACTTCTGTGTAGCAATGCAGTGGGAGTCACCGACTCAGGAAGGAGACACGGTAGAGCAGGAGCTTTGATGTCAAACACTGGAGGTTTATTTGGAGTTACGGCCGGAGAGATTCACATCACAAGTCACAGCAGTCACGGTGAGACTGCACAGGTGGGTTGCCACGTCAATTCTGGAGCGCCTCTCTCTCGTTAGCCCATTTAACTGGTTTCACAGAGAGTAATCAACATATTTTGACAAGATAGTTTAAACAGTTGGGCACACTGAGTCACTTGCGTCCGTCACTTATGGCCTCGAAGATGTCATACCTTGGAGTCCACAAACAACATAGAAGGAAGTGTCCCAGTGCACCCATAACAACAGACCATCTGTGACCTAGTGTTGACCGGTCACAGAATGGGAACAATAACATTATGGCTGAAGCAGCCTATGTCCTTAAAGGAGATAAACAGACGTCAGGGTTGGTCCTGTATGTCATATCTAGGAGTCTAGGTCAATAATTTCCCTAACAGAGGCTATAAAGATCTCATCTTATTTTAATCTGACAATAATGTAGTTTCCTTGCTCACCATATAGGGCTTGAACCCCACGCCTGTCATCATCGGGCAGCCTGTACCTATTAGTGTTGACATATCGATAGGTGGGGTACATAAGTGCCCTTCTGTCCCTGGAGTGATCCAGGCCAAGTGCATGGCCAAACTCATGGGCTGCCACCAGCAGAAGATTAACACCTAAACACAGAAAAATACAATGTCAGACATATCAGATTTTTACGATTTTCCATACAGTAGATTTACTTATTTCATCATGTCTCTTCTATAAGTAAGTATAAATCCAGAAATTCAGTTTGGCAAGGTGATATCCTTAAGCCCCAAACTGTTTTCAGCTTCAGCTTTAATAACATGTATTGTATTTACCTCTTGAGCTAAGAGTCCAGGTTTCATCATCATCAAAGTGTGTGTCCCCTCCCTGACCCCGTCCAGGAGAGTTAGCATGAGCCAAGACTCCACCCGCCCCGTCAAAAGGGTAAAAGTCCCCGTGATCTGAAATAGGACAACGAAGATAATTTAATCAAGTGTTAGTGAGTCTAAATAAAAGGATTCACATACTGATCAGCTTGCGGTTTTAAGAATGTCTTGTTCAATTCAGACTCACATCCACCCTTGAAAAGGATCATGATGTCCGCATTACCGCTGTAGACCTGCTTAAAGTTGAGCGGGATGACATCGCTGTACAGCTGGAAGGCCTGAGCGATGGTTGAATCCACATGACTCTGGGTCAGATCTGGAGTGTATTGAGTGATCCTGTTCAAATCATACCAAATCATCATCTTCATTATTATAGTCAACCACCACAAAAACTATTCATTCACAAAAGTATTGACAATAATAGCATGCAGCTCCTCCGAACTTAACTTCCAGTTACCTGTATGTAATCAGCCTCTTCTCCCACTTGGGTCTCCCACTAAAGTGTCCATATCGGCTGATATCAGACACACCACACCTGGGCTCCTTCATTACAGTCGTAGTCTCATTATTCATGACTCCAGTCACCTAAAGACGGATGGTGGTATGAAATAGTAAACACAAATATATTATCCCATACAGACATTTCTAAATTAAACTATTAGCCAATTTTGAGCACTCATAATTGTTTGGATTACAGGAAGTCATAGCTTTCATTCATTGTAATTACCTCCAGGCCAAAGAAAGCCTGCATGGTCTGTAGATCCTGACTGAAATTGCTCTGAACAGCTCTTCGTAGTGTGGAGTTTGTCATCCCAACGTCAGCGTAGAACCGAGAAATGTAATCCTGATACCAGGAGAAGGAAGAGGATTTTATTGCAAGTCATTCATATTTCATTTCATTTAAATGTCAGAGCCTATTTGAATGTAAATACATGCAACCTGCAACCACTACAATTTCTTTGAATGCAAAGTGATCCCCTGTTATCCTCTGGTTATTTCAGCCAGTTCCTAATTCCGATTGTTAACGCAGGACACTATTACGAAATTACCTCTGCCAGGTTTTCCTCCACTGGTGAAACTGTTGGCGCAATTGTAGGTGCTGCATGACAGAAGGCAAAACAACCCACTAGCACTATCCAAAAAAAGTCAACTACAGACATAGTTTTGAAATGTTTTCTTCTCTCCATCAACTCTCAGTCGGATGTTCGTATTTTTCTGATTTATGCTGAATTAGGGTACAAGGTGTCCCTTTGTGTATTCCACTAGAAAGACAAGCCCCTCTGCCAGAGGAGGGGGAGTACACAGAGGTTCCTCTGATAACATAGTGGGAGGAGATGATATGATCAATTTAACTGAAGCGGTTTAAATATGTTTTTGCTTCTGTTATCAATTATATTACTTTTAATGAAATGCTTTAATTTTCCTCTGACACCGTTTCTTCACACCTTATATGATTTAACTTATGTTTGTATCATTTGTTACATGCGCACAGTGCAGTAAACAAGTGTGTTGAGTAAATTACAGTGAAGGTTCATTTGTTTATTGGCCACAATCAAACACTAACTTACATTTGAGCGTCTCAGTTAGATTACACTGATTTGTCCAGTTATTCATTTTAAATTCTGGCAAAAATTAGCAGGAACATACACATTTAAACTGCCGCTTATTTATCCAAAGAATACATTTAAACGTAAAATGTTCACCTCAACAGACACTGTCCGAGCTATACATTTGGGTGAAACCTTTAGTTGTTTACCGTATTTGTATGTACTTTTTGAAAACCTGTGATGTTAAGGGACCACAGTCCAGTTTGCTGGGTAAACATGAGTATGATGTTCGACTAAAGTCCACTAATGGAGGCTGGAACTACCTCTCACGCATTTTGGGGAAGATAATGCTGCTTAAGATGCCTGGCACAGACAAACAAATGATTTGCACCGACCTCTCTGCTTATGTCTGTTTGACTAAAAAATGCACACTTTCTTACCAACAAAGAGAGAAAATGACTGGAAAAGTAAAGTACAGGTGCTTAACCTAAGTACTGTACTCTTGATAATACAATGTGAGGTACTTGAGTATTTACATTTTATGCTATGGTATACTTAACCTTCAAAACTGAAGTTAATTCTTTTTTTTCAGAGCTGTAATTGTTTTAATGTTATTTTTGTTGCGGAATATATTTTTCAAAACCAATAATTACCACCCAAATGATAGCCTATTGTTATAAAGCATAATAAACAACCAAATAGTATAGCAGTTACAATTAACTTCACCGCCACCAGCTGAAACCCTTTGCATTTAGAAACATTTTATAATACAAAACGATGACCGACCGGATTTTGTTAATAATATAACTTTTTTCCAAAATATGAAAAGTTAAGATTCTGATGCAAATCTTTTAAGTGTCAAGTTTTTCTGACTTGGCTTTTGAAAAGAGCAACGATGAAATTACTTTGTTTTGCCAAAGCATATGAGATTTTTGAAAAATATACATTTGGTTGAGTTCAGTTAATAAGATACACATCCTGTCCATATACTCAGTTTTACAACAAAGTCACGTTCACACTAACAACATGTAGTTATGAGGTTTTTAAGTGTTGTTCAGTATTGAAGGTACATTTTGAAAGCACATCTGAAGACAATAACTCATCAATAAAAGTATACACTTTGCATTTCATATTCACATTTTAAGTTATCAGAACTGTACATCCTTGCACATAATATATATAAATGTCACAGGTAAAGACATGCGCCACAAAATAAACAATTCAGTCAAATACATAATACAAGATACTTATTTCTCGGTTTAATAACTTTAATAAACATTCTCAACTATATAAAGTATGAATTATTAGTAATTTACCAATGTATTAACATCCTAGCCAAGAATTTGCTGAAATTGTATTCATCACTCGTGTCTGTCTGAAGTCGTACTGGTAGGATTTTGCCCCACTGAAGAGGAAGATGTTACCTGTGAACAAAACATTGTAAAAGAAGTGTGTTATTTTCTCATGTTTCAAAATAAATTCAATTAAATGTTAACAAAGTTAATCAGAATAATTTTACCAAGTAGATTTACACTTACGAGGAATTTGACTAGTTGTCGTGGTGCATACATCAAAGTAAAACAACAATTAGATAACAGATAGAGAGCTAGAAAAAATATAAAAAATAATAAAAAATAGTAAAATATAAATATAACAGTATTTATATTGCAATGGCATGGAATAAAAAGGATGGAGGAAGAGTAATAAGAAAAGAAAACAGAGGTGAACACAGGGTTTTCTAGTTGAGAAATGTATTGTTCTGTAACTGGGGTGAATGGTACTTTCAGTAAAAAAGTGTGTCCAGTGCGATGAACCCCACCCACCGTCTAGACACGGTGTAAACAAGAAATTACAAGTTCTATCTCAGCCGTGTTCTATTTGTTGCTCAGGTCCACATTATACAAAGTTCATGACCATAAACCTTGCCCATGTTTCCTTTTTGTTTACCTTCTAACTTAAAGGCAGCGTCAACCCTTTTAGGAATTCCAGGCCAGTCTTTTTGGATCAGTCGGGGGAAGCCGGGGTCCATCCTTCTCTTGAGCTCATCATACCTGAAGTTTGATCAAACAGATGCATTGACTGTTGCTTCATCATCAATCATGTGTGTGCCAGGGTGGGAATTTCACGACGGCCACGACGGCCATGGCCGTCGTTGCCCCGCACTTTGGCCGTGATGCCCTGTGAAAAAAAATGCAATTCACGGCCAAAGTGGCCTTGGTGCCCCTGTCAAAAGTTCCAGTGTAAACAACGCTAGTAAAGTCATATTAGTGCGCGCAGTAGGATAGTCCCGGGCGATGCCTGTGCCCTGTGGATCAGAGCGATTGCTCTGCTGTGATTGTTCCGTCAGAAATGCCTGTAGGGGCCCGACAGACTCCTCCTCAGCCGCGGGAGCAAGACAAGCACAGGTAAGCAAGCGGACCAAGGTGTTTTGATATGATTTAACTGAAGTATGTGGTAGTATTTGAAAGGACTTAACATTTACGTGTACATAGAAAGTACTATTGATAGGTAATTACCATTGTATTAGCCTATTTAAAGTTGACTCGTTACATTTTGTCATGAAAACTAGCGATAGCTAGCTAGTTTGGATAGCGCTAACGTCTTCCCTTCAAGGGGTCTACATCTAGTGTTGCTTCTACAAGCTAGTAGATAGCTGTCACCTTTGAATCTAGTATTTTTCTTGCTAAGCGGTTTTGATATAATACATGACTGACTTATGTGGTTTATGGCTGAACTTAACGTATACGTTAAAGAAACACTATTGCTATTCAGCCATTTGTAAAACGACTGGTGTTGACGTTAGTGCTACACTTTTCAGTCATGTTGATTGACCAGCGTAATTTAACCAAACGGCCTTTGTGCCCTGTCATGTGGCCTTTGTGCCCTTGAAAAAAATGTGAACGGGAAGGCCAAATGGCCTTGCCCCTAAAATGACGAAATTCCAAGCCTGGTGTGTGCTGAATACAATTGAAGCGGATAGGGTTAGAGTTAGGGAAGCTTTAATGTAAACTTCCATCTGATCAATTGGCTGGTATGTTAATAATAGTAATACAAACGGATATACTGCCTTTGATTTGGCAATATATGTACAGTCCTAGGGTGATAGATACATAATGTTGCAATAGGAAGCAAATTGCCATTATAAAAAATGGATTACCTGTAATAAAACTCTCCAATGAAGAAGACCGTTTTCCCATATTCGCTGACATGCACGGCAGCGTCAACCTGCTTGACTCTGGAGGAGAAGCCGTACTCATGGATGGAGCGGGCGTGACTTTTCATCTTAAGCTGTCGAACCACCCAATACTTATGACCTGGAAAAACACAGCCGTGTCACTTCATTTTTAGGACACTATGAAAAACAGCAACATACCACAAAGCGCTGCCAAACTTAATGAGCCTCTTGCATGAACTGCAACACTTAAGTTGCACAAGGGTGTAATTTGAGCGAACTGTGTTTCGCACTGGAAATATAGCCATGTCATGCTGACAAGGCCTAAGTGATTATTTGCAGACTGACCAGACCATTACCATACCAGTGAATATGTACGCCACGCCTTTGGCAGGGATGTCATAAACGGCATCCACGTGAGAACTGATGCTGGGTAAATATGTGCTGCTGTGGCTTTCTCTCAGGCGACTCCAATACGTTTTCTGCGTTGTTCTCATCCACATGTACCTATGTTGAAACAATAAGCAGACTTAATTGATGTTTAAACATGTAAAGCTCTTTTGCAACCAAATAATAGAACATATATTGTATATTTTGTACCTGTCCTTAAAGAAAACAATCTCTTTTCCAATCATAACTGCTGCATCATAAGACAAATTGGGGCCACATTTTTCAGGGGCTGGTTCTGTTGCCACTTTTCCTTTTGGTTTTCCTAAGAAACATTTAAAAATAATCCATTAAATATGGTATTTTGTGCAAATTATCACTCCACAATTTTATTTGCTCCTCACCGTACAGCGCTTGGATCCCAAGCTCATCGTCTTTGGACAGAGAATACTGCGTACTGCTCTGAATTCTGTAGTTGGGGTACATGATAGCAGAGGGGTCTTTTGAGTGAGTCAAACCCAGCGAGTGGCCGAGCTCATGAGCTGCAACTGCAAACAGGCTGTAACCTGAAACCCAGGGACAGACAAGTCCTGTTAGTTCATCTGGCTGGCAAATCCACACAGAAAAATGCATTACGCGGGTTTGAAACATTCAGGAATGTTGCATGTTTGGCTACGTCCCAGTAGTTTTTCATCAGCTGTCAAAGACACATGCAACACCTACTGTTACCCTTAGTGTAAGGTGTTTACAGTTTCAACAAAATCAGCACAACAGCTGTTTGCTTCCAACTGTGGTTTAGAATTGAATGGAAAAGTAGAAATACTCAAATAAAAAAAGTAAATATCCTGCAGTCATAATTGTACTTACAGTTAGTAAAAGTGTTGTTAGGAAAATGAACTCAAAGCACCAAAAGTAATCATCACGATGGAAATGGCCCCTATAGTTGTGTCATATGATATATTGGATACTGTTAGGATCTGTCTGTGTTGGTGTTTTTCTTGTCTTTTTCTATCTTTGGGTTTCCTGTTTTATTTTGTAAAGTGTTCACCCCCGTTTCCTGCCTGTTTGCTTTCTGTCTGTTTCCCTCCCTGATTACCCGATTGTGTTCACCTGGTGCATCTGTGTTTTCTCCTCCCTCCTCACCTGTCTCGTGTTTAGGTGATTAGTCCTGGGTGTATTTAAGTTCTGGGTTTTCTGTCTCTCTTTGTCGGGTTGTCTTGTGTAATGACCAGTTCATCGGTGAGTGTTCCGGTCTGTCTCTGTTTTTGGTATATTTGTAGCCTTGAAATAAAGGAGTTATTTTCGTTATATCTGCATTTGGGTCCTGATTCCTGCACACCGTAACATTACAACCCGACCAAAATATGGGCCCAGCAGATCCTTTTGAGCAGGAGCTATTGGAGTTTTCCTTTGCTTTGGATGACTGCTCGTATCGATGGTTGGGAGCGTCCAGGGTTCAGCAGCGAGAGGCTGTTCTGGCAGAGGCACGCCGGATTACTATGGAGAAGCCAGGCTTGGTTAAATTCTTATCGGGCAGGATTTTGGATTTTCTCACGGTGTGTTATCCCCTGCCTGACAGCCCCAGGCCTCCCAACTCCCGTTTTGATACCACACGCATCGGTGTGGTCCGTCTGGCGTCAGCCCCTGCTTCTCACCCAGTGTTTGCTACAGTCCAGGAGCCATTCGCTGGTACTCGTCTGGCCTTTGGAGGTCCACGGAGCCTCCAAACGGCTCCTAAAGGAAGGAGTCGCAAGGCCAGGTTGGCAGCACGAGCTCAAAGGGCCATGGTTCCAGAACCAGTTCAGCCTCCAGCAGCCATGGTTACAGACCCAGTTCTGGCCCCAGCAGCCATGGTCCTTGCTCCAGAACCGGTCCCGGCAGCCATGGATTTGATTCCAGAGCCGGCCCATACAGCCATGTTTCCGGCTCCAGAACCGGACCTTACAGCCATGTTTCCGGCTTCAGAACCGGACCTTACAGCCAAGATTCTGGCTTCAATTCCGGCTCCAGAGCCGGCCCATTCAGCCATGTTTCCGGCTCCAGAACCGGACCTTACAGCCATGTTTCCGGCTTCAGAACCGGACCTTACAGCCATGATTCTGGCTTCAATTCCGGCTCCAGAGCCGGCCCATTCAGCCATGTTTCCGGCTCCAGAACCGGACCTTACAGCCATGTTTCCGGCTCCAGAGCCGGACCTTACAGCCATGTTTCCGGCTCCAGAACCGGACCTTACAGCCATGATTCTGGCTTAAATTCCGGCCCCCGCAGCCATGGTTCCAGACCCGGCTCTGGCCCCAGCTCTGGCCCCAGCTGCCACAGTCCCATCTCAAGTTTCCTCCCGAGTCCCCTCTCAAGTTTCCTCTCAAGTCCACTCTCCAGTTTCCTCTCAAGTTCTTTCTCGTGTCCATCTCTAGTCTCTTCTCGAGTCACCTCTCGAGTTCCATCTCAAGTCCCTCCTCTAGTCACTTCTCTAGTCCCCTCTCTGGTCCCCCCGAGTCCCTCTCGAGTCCCCTCTCGAGTTCCCTCCTCTAGTCCCCTCTCTAGTTCCCCTCTCGAGTTCCCTTCTCTAGTCCTTTCCCTAGTCCCTCCTCAGGTCACTTCTCTAGTCCCATCTCGAGTTCCCTCTCGAGTCCCCCTCCAGTTCCCTCTCGAGTCCCCTCTCCAGTTCCCTTCTCCAGTTCCCTCCTCTAGTCCCTCCTCTAGTCCCTCTTCGAGTCCCCTCTCTAGTTCCCCTCGTGAGTCCCCTCTCGAGTCACGTCTCAAGTCCCTACCCTATGTCCTGGTCCGTTGGAGGTTCCGCTGGGGGTCCTGCCAACTCCATGTCCTGTTCCGTTGGAGGTCCCGTCGACTACTCCTCTGCCGGGGGTCCTACCAATCGTATGTCTGTCTCGTTGGAGGTCCCGCCGTCTACTCTCCTGCCGGAGGTCCTGCCAGCTCCTTGTCCTGTCTCGTTGGAGGTCCCGCCGACTACTCTCCTGCCGGGGGTCCTGCCAACCCTTTGTCCTGTGCCGTTGGAGGCCCCGCCGACTACTCTCCTGCCGGGGGTCCTGCCAACCCTTCTTCCTGTCCCCTTGGAGGTCCCGCCGTCTACTCTCCTGCCGGGGTCCTGCCAGCTCCTTGTCCTGTCTCGTTGGAGGTCCCGCCGACTACTCTCCTGCCGGGGGTCCGGCCAACCCTTTGTCCTGTGCCGTTGGAGGCCCCGCCGACTACTCTCCTGCCGGGGGTCCTGCCAACCCTTTGTCCTGTCTCGTTGGAGGTCCAGCCGTCTACTCTCCTGCCGGGGGTCCTGCCAATCCTATGTCCTGTGCCGTTGGAGGCCCCGCCGACTACTCTCCTGCCGGGGGTCCTGCCAACCCTATGTCCTGTCCTGTTGGAGGTCCCGCCGACTGCTCTCCTGCTGGGGGTCCTGCCAATCCCGTGTCCTGGTCCTCTTCTGTGGGGGATCCTGCCGAGGCCTGTCCCACCAGCTCCGACACCGGGTCGCCCTCGAGCCCGGCCCCCTGAAAGCCGCGGTCTTCACCCTCGAGCCCGGCCCCCTGAGAGCCCCGGTTCGCCCTCGAGCCCGGCCCCCTGACTCTTCCTGCCGCTGCCTTCGCCCCTCCATGGTCCCCACCTTGGACTCTGTCTTGCCCCCGGGCCGTCTGCCCGAGACCCCTTCCTGGTCCTCTGCCTTTCCCCGGGCCGTCCGCCCGACTTCCCCTTTTTGGACTCTGCCTTGCCCCCGGGCCGTCCGCCCGAGACCCCTTCCTGGTCCTCTGCCGTGCCCCTGGGCGGTCAGTTCAGTCCCGTCCTCCTGACCCCCTCCACCCACCCTGGTGGCTTAGTGATGCGTCCCTCCTCCGGACCCCCTCCATCCACCCTGCTTGAGGTTTTGGACTTTTTTTTGTTTTGGGACGTCTGGGATCCGTCCCTTGAGGGGGCGTACTGTTAGGATCTGTCTGTGTTGGTGTTTTTCTTGTCTTTTTCTATCTTTGGGTTTCCTGTTTTATTTTGTAAAGTGTTCACCCCCGTTTCCTGCCTGTTTGCTTTCTGTCTGTTTCCCTCCCTGATTACCCGATTGTGTTCACCTGGTGCCTCTGTGTTTTCTCCTCCCTCCTCACCTGTCTCGTGTTTAGGTTATTAGTCCTGGGTGTATTTAAGTTCTGGGTTTTCTGTCTCTCTTTGTCGGGTTCTTGTGTAATGACCAGTTCATCGGTGAGTGTTCCGTTCTGTCTCTGTTTTTGGTATTCAATTCAATTCAAAACCTTTATTTATCCAGGTAAAATCCCATTGAGATCAATGATCTCTTTTTCAAGGGAGACCTGCAGCAGTAGGTTCCACAAGAAGACATAAACAACAGAACAACAAAAGGACATCTTACAGCAAAATGTACAGGGATTACAATTTACATATTTAACCACAAGTACAGGTACCAACAGCATCTGATTTTGTAGCATCCAACCGAGCTTTAAAAACATGTAGTGGTACTAGCTTGGTAATGTTCCATTCTTTTTGCAGACTGTTCCATGTTAGTGGAGCTGCACATCTAAAAGCTTTCTATTTGTAGCCTTAAATAAAGGAGTTATTTTCGTTATATCTGCATTTGGGTCCTGAGTCCTGCACACCGTAACAGATACTTTTATGTATTGATTCATTTATAATTGTAGTAATAGACGATGCATAGAGAGATACCTTTGATACTGAATTAGTGGTCTAACAATACACCCAACCTTATGTTTAAGCTATTGTATGCAATATTTATAAATGTTAGTTTACATAGAATAACAAGGAAATACTATAATCAAGTACTTGTAACCTGTCTTGTGAACTTAAATACAGTACTTGAGTATACTTCTGTATGTTCTTATTTTCTTTTTAAAGAATGTTGATTATCCTCAATGAGAAGCGAAACCTGTTTTGGGTTACATATTGACAAACCTTGCCGTCCAAGTTTCGTCCTCATCAAAGTGCACGTCTCCTCCTATCCCCTCTCCTGGCTGAAAGGCATGAGCCAGCACACCCCGGGGTCCATCAAAGGGAAATAAATCTCCATGAGCTGCAACAGAAAAGACACTTTGTCACGACTTCAATCTCATGTGCTTTTTTCCTCTCTTTCTTTTGCGGTATTTTAATTTACAATAATTTAAACTCAGTTTTAATCAACATAAGTAGTCTTCAGAAGTGGTTTTACTTTTGCGTGCGAAGCTGAAGACTAGCAGCTTTGCCATGGTTGACTTTGATGAACTTCAGCGGTGCTGCATCCCTCCATAACTTTAGCGCTGAGCGAAAGGACTTTTCCACATCCTCTCTCTTCATGTCCGGAGTGTATTTGGATATCTTTCAGCTCCACAGACAGACGCACAAACATGAAACTAAATCCGCAGCTGCTTATAGTCACTTGGCAAAATGAAATCTGAAAACAAATCAACAATAAAATGCGTATTGTATAATATTCCAGTAAAAAAACAATGTGATGGTGTGATTCTTCCATTTAGGCTTTCTAGGGTAAAAGCTTCATCACATTCAGGGTGTGAGGATTCAGACCACCCGTCTCTCTCAAACCAAATTGTGTTTGCATTTCTATGATCTTCTCCTCCATGGCATACGTGGACCTGATCCTCCTCCTTGAAACTCTGCCTCTGGGGTTCAGGCTGTAAAACCGCCTGAGGTAGCCCTGTTGTTGAAAAAAGTTCAGATCTGGAGGCTTAGGTCTCAGATGAGATATATTAAATATATCTGTAAATGACGTTTGCGCTGCAGTTTTCTCTCTGGTATGGTACAGTGTTCGATTTAAAAATGTCTTTTTGATGTGAGTTTAAAGGTTGCCCTTTTCTTTAGAGGCACAAAACCAGGAAGTGCTTTAATATGCATTGACAGTTAGCTAATTAGTTTGAGTGACTTGTGTCATGAAAGTAGGTTGCCTTTTTTTAAACAACATTTACAGTTCCCTAACAAGCATTTATAATGTGAAAACCATTTGATCCAGATAAAAAATCATTAGATGTATCTTTGTAAGAAAGTTGAAGCAACCACTTTTTAATGGAAGCAGGCAAATCAAATGGACACTAAAAACATTTAAATACAGCATTGTATCAAAACAGTGCTTCAGTTTGAATAGTTCAACCTAAGCAATTCTGCACAACAATGTTCACATGTCATCATTTCATTTAATAAGGAAATACTAAATAATAAAATGGGGCAGAAATGGTGATATGTGTTGAGTATAATCTCAGTCGTCTGCCACAAACCTCAGCCAGCTCCACATCCTGAGGCCTCGGCCACTGATCCCGATCGATCGGTAGACTCCACAAGATTTCCGCAAAAATCAGAGAGCCCAAAACAGGTATCCACATCCAGAACCAGTCCATGTTTTAAATGCACGTTTCTACAAGGCTTCACTTTTTTATATGGGTGTATTCTTGGGGTTGTTGGGCAATCACATGGCACAAAAGCGCACAATCCTGCTAGTTATACAGCTGGGTCTACCTGCCCTAGTTTTCTGGAGGTTTTGTGGTTAAAACCTCCCAATGAAATGTCTCCATAATGTGTCTTTCTGTCTGTAATGGGGAAATACGTGTGAGCACAGTGTGTTTTGTCGTATATAAACCAGAAGCTGAACATGTTATTTGTGAATTCTGTAGCTTATTTTCAGTCAAGTCAAAACCTGCAGGCGTTAGTGAGGCATACCTAATTTACACTTATAATATCAGTCTCCACCACAGTGATGTGCAGATCTGATAAAAAGGATTTAAAGAAAAAACCATACATTCTGATGCTGGAGGCATTTTACCGTGGGATACATACAAACCACACACAGGTTATATCAGGTTTTTATTTCTTTTATTTTGGCAAAATACGACCAAAAACAGTGGGTTTTTTTTATTCTCTATTTTTCATTTACTCAAGGTCTTTTCAGGTAAGGTTTTTCAGGTAATTTCCTTGCAGCGCGTTCATGGTTTCAAAGTATTTCAACATCCAAGCCAGGAATTTGCTTTCTCAATTCCGACAACTTGTTTCTGGGCGTAGTCGTATTTGTAGACTTGTGGTCCGTCAAAGAAGTAGATAAAACCTGAGATGAGGAAACAAATGTTTAGGATGCTTACTTAGTAATTCACATATTTGTCCTATATCATTTTACGTTTTCTGGAATGTTGTTGCTGTTTGTTGTCGATAATAATGATGATGAGTATCTTTCTGAAGTTAAATATCCACTTTTGCTCACAGTTGAAATGATAGTAGATTAAATGAAGGCCGTAAGTGGTAAAGTGGTTAAATGATACAGTTTAAATCACAGAGGGGAACCACATGCTCTGTAAAAGCTTAACTACACTCAGCTGATGTTGCATGTTAATTAGCATCCCTGCGCTGCCAAAAACATTACAACATGCAAAAGTCCACTCAGGCTACAGACAGAAATACACTAACTCTAGACAAGTTTACTCTTTCCAATCAGAACATCACCCAGTTTGCCATATAGTAACATTTCCATCATATGATACAATGAGTAATATGTATAATGGCTCACCCTCTTTGTAGACAGCTGCGTTTATTGTTGTGTTGACTCCATGAAAGTCCTCGCTGATGTACTTTGGGTAACCAAAATCCATAACCCTTCGGTTTTCATTGTAACTGAAAAAGACACGATATAAACAACGTTCGTCAGAAGTCATGACTCATGCTCATCTAGTCCTCTTTCAAAGCTGAGAAAAAACATTGTTCATGACTCCAAAAGAGCCGTTAGTTCTCTGTGTGAGGCAAACTAAATCTTAAAGTCAGATCTGAGTCTGTGTCACTTGTTAGACGCTTTTATCCAAGGCGACTTGCATACTCGATACTGTGGGCAATCCCCATAAGAGCAATTTGGGGTGAAGTGTCTTGCCCACCAACCCAGTGAGCCACAGCCTCCCTACATGCATGTCGTTATGTTATTTTAGCCAATGTATGATATAAGATGATTTCCTCTCCTTATGATGGGACATGAATAATATATCCTACAGTGCAAAACATGAGCATTCCCATACCTGCAGTGCAGAGATTTGACTGTTTGCTAAGTAAAATGCTCTTAATTGCATGCAAATTAAAGTAGTGGTAGAAATGATCCTTCAAGTGAACAAAACACTATCATTGGTTCCAACTTGAGTCACAAGCACTGGTGAACTCATGATGACCATGTGTTTGTAAAAAAGTGAGCAACCATGTCCTCTTGGTTGACCTTTAAAATAAAACAGGAAGCACACATCAGAACATGAGATAAGGATAGTTTACCCAAACTCTTTGGTTGCCTTACCTCCAATAAATATCATGCATAAAGAAAAGGGTGCGTCCAGTTTTCACTATGTGGACTGCTGCGTCAACGTCCTGGATCCAGGCTGGAAACCCAAAGTGGCTTAGTGCCCGAGGCTTTCCCCTCACAAGAGAGCCTTTCACTGTCCAGAACATGGACTCTGTTCCAAACAAAGAAAGACGAAGATGTTTTATTTGGATGAATGAAAGGTGAAATTGTTTAGCTCTATGCACTGAATTATTCAAGTTGGTTACCATGAATAAGGTAAGCAGCAGATCTGCGAGGCACCCAGAAGGCTGCATCGATGCTGGTTTCAATCTTTGGCATAAAGTTGGTGATGAGACCTTCTTTGATGTCATCTTGTTCATTGTGTTTAATCCAGAGGTATCTTGTGGGAAAACATTTTTTAAAACATCACAAAAAAGAAGACGCAATTCAGTATCTAGTTGGTTGTAAATAAACACTATGAGATTCAGAGACGGACATTTATGCTTTTAATGAAGAGGAAATATACTGTAGATACTTGTAAATACAAGATGAGAGAGAACAATCAACATACAGTACCTATCTCTAAAAAAAAGGTGGCATCCCCAACAGTGGACACCGCGTCAAATGTCGTGTCTGAAGCACATTTGTTCTGCATGAGCTGAGGGAGCAGCGACTCCGACAGCCAGGGGTTATTCTGAGAACTCCAACCCAACCTCGAAAAGTCATTTGGGTTCCCTCTGACTGGACCTAACACAAACCTACTGTAAAGTGCGTTGATATTTACTACATCCTCTATGGATAAAAGGTTGGCTGAACGGGAGGATCTGTAGGTCGGGTACATCAATGAATCAGGATTTCTGGAGTGCTTCAGGCCCAAAGCATGTCCAAATTCATGAGCTGCTACCACCAACAGATTCATACCTGCAACAACACAACAAAAAAGGCTATTCACTTATTTCAATCTTTAAGTATCATAGTGGAGTACCAGTGTGATTGAGCTCAGTACCTGTCTCTCCTGCTGTCCAATACTCAGCATCATCAAAGTGTGTGTCCCCTCCGCAACGCCAGGCCCTGGCTGAAAGCATGAGCCAGTGAGCCTCTGGGTCCGTCAAATGGATACAAATCACCATGTTCTTCATGAGATGTTCAAGGCCAGACATGAAATAGAAACCCACAGAGAACACATTGAGAATAGAAAATTACAGGCCTCTGTTTACATCGTCTAAATGAGTCTCGAGTTCAGCAGACATGTGTCGGATGACGCAGTCTTGGCTAGAAGTTAAACTACAGAAGCACAGTTTTGTTCAAATCCATGAGATTGTCTTTACACACTGAAACTGAAAATGCCAATGTCATTCTGTGACTCAAGTTGTTAAATGCACTTTAATCGATACCTGTCCTGTGTGAAGCAGAAAGCAAACCCACCATAGGTCACAAACTCCACCATGATGTCAGCGTTGCGGGTGTGCGACCTGACAAACGTCAGACTGCTGGCTCTGGCCCAAACGCTGAAAAGCTGACTCAACCCAGAGTCCACAGTGTTGGCGAAGCAAATCTCTGGTGTACCTGCCAATTCTGCAACAGCAACAAGTCATCTCATTTTTTTAGGAACATAACGATCAAGGATGAGTGTCTCCATAAATCAATCTAACAAATCAGATGTTATCACAACCTTACAACAACTTTTAATACTTTTTTGAGTCACAAAACTCCGGGGCGGTGGTGGCAAAGTCCATAGGGACTTGGCTTGGCAACTGGAAGGTCACCAGTTCAAGTCCCGGAAAGACCAAGTGCTACCGAGGTGTCCCTGAGCAAGGCACCGTTCCCTACACTGCTCCCCGGGTGCCGTACATAATGGCAGCACACTGTTCCTAATACTAGGATGGGTCAAATGCAGAGAAACCGTTTAATTACATAGTACCTGTACTACGTAATGACAATAAGTTGAATCTTCATCTTCTTCATCTTCAAAAGTTTCACAAAATCTTTACGTGCTATATATCCTGTTTTAGTTTATTTTTCAAAATGCATCTATTGTATTTATATTCCAACAGGCGTGTCTCAAAAAATTAACAGGCACTTTCCAGACAGTGTCATATAATTGCAAGCATGTCTGGTGACCTTGGCATTGTAACAAGCCCATAATAACTCTCAGTAGAAGAAATCCCAAACCATAACATCTTTAAACCATAAACATTTGTGACAGCTGTGATTCCCTATTTCTGCCAAAGGTTTGTATTGCCTGTTGCCTCTAAACGTTTCTCACGTATTGGCAGGATGTGCACTCCAGACTGTTTATTTGGCCAGTTCAGTCTGGTCAAACATGCCGTCATATCTTCATTAACGAGATATATTTCAGACTGGAATTCAACGCAAGTAAACGGGTTGATAGCATCTGATTGTTAACAATCAGTCAAATCTGCACAGATACTGTAGGTGAGGATGTTCTTGTTCCATCGTGTTCCCTGGAGGTGGCTGTACTCCTCCACATCTGGAACCCCACATCGAGGGCTGCCTCATATCTCCAGGGTGTCTGAGTCCAGCACGCCTGTTGCATTTAGCCCAAAGAATATCTGCATGTCTTTTCACCTGGAGGTGAAGAAGGGCCGGCTCCGCTTTGTGCGCCCCATAGGCTCTTCTGCAGATTGTAGTAGTGCTCGAGGTATTCCTACAGTATCAGAACATTTGAAATACAAATCTGCACATCTAAATGAATGCCAAGCTATATGTTTGTATTCCCTTGGTTGATTATTTACTTGCAGCATGCAACAGAGGAATTAACCTTATTGTCATACTTTGCATCCCATCCAATTTACATTAGGTTCATTTATAACTTTTACGTTTAAATCTGCACCCTTCGGTGATCAGATTTACAGCAACATAGTTATTTCATCTGTCTCATAACATGTATATCCTCTGCCATAATAAACTGAATAACTTTGTTTGCAAAGCAATATTGGAAATTGAATCACATGCCGATGTTTTTCCGTACGATTCCCTCTACAGAGATAATTAGGGGGAAAAGGAAAATACTGAAACCATGTGCTTAAAACCTGCAATTTAAACATCGCAAAGAACATCAGAAAAGAAAGGCAGTTATTTACCTTCTGCCCCCCATCCACACAAAAATGAAATAAATACAACCACTATCTCAGCACCCCACACACAGACGAGTACAAATTGTTGCAATGTTCTTCCTTCATAGAACTGCCTTTGTAAAAGAGATTAAGTCACATGCAGTCCATTCTCAAACGTCTGTCATGCAACTCATGCAATGATGCACTTACTGTGGCCAGCTTCAAGTCAACCTGTGTTCTGCAGAAGGAGAGCTCTCTTGCCTCGGCATAAATGTGGGTGCCGTAAAACAAGAACCGCCGGGCATAAGTAGGACAAGACAAAACAAGAAAGCAACATGACATGCAGTTCACAGACTTAAACCTACTTGAATTGTATGTGGTCCAGTTTAAAACACATGGAGATGGAAGATCTGGTTTAATGAGAAGCCTTTTAAATGGTCATTGTGACTCATACCACTTTGCAAATCCAAGGGAAGCCTCATACAGTACCATGGAATTAGGGAGGGGTTTTCAGGCAGCCAAGGACAGCAAAATGAGAAAAGAAAGAAATGGACGTGAACAATTTTGGTCATGTGACATGTTTGCGCCAATATGATCTGAACAGATAAGGTATTCAGTATGTGGTTTCAAATTAAACCCAATTAAAGATTGAAATTATTCTTAGAATCATAAAAGTGATGATAATAATGGAACATTTACAACAGGAGTTTTCGGGTGCAATGTGCTGACTCACACATAAACCCAAACAAGCGGTGAAACTAAACATGAGGCAAGAAAATCCCTCTTTCTGCAATATGTGCTGTAACTTGAGTATGTTCGACACAATCATGTTGATATTTCCACCATAAAAAAACAAGCGGCTCGGATATTAAGTAAATGATTTCCCTCAGCAGAGCTACCGTAAGGAATCTTAACTAAACTCCCTCCAGACTGACTCAACACAATCAGCTGGGTGGCACAGCTCAGTCCCACGCAATCTGCAAGGGCTACCGAAATAACGCCATCAAAGCCCATTATTGTCCCGTTTTAGCAGCAAATGCATGTAAGTCCCTTTCAATGAGAGAGTTCGCTGACAGGGGAGCTGAAATTGCAGGGGTGGATTTAAGGCCTTTCGAAAAAGAAAATGGCCGCACAGACTGGCAAGGGTGGAGCTGCGGTACATTCAGGCTACAATTACAGTTGATTGGTCATTGGGGAACTTTATGGAACCAACAGCATTCCTCGGCAGAACACGTGTTTCCAGAGTGCTTTTTTCATAGAAAGACTTGAAGAATTTCTGCCGCTTTGGTTTTATGGTCAGAGTACATACGAGGTAATGAAGTCGTTTAAGGCAGGATTGATTGCTGAGACATAATGGAACTGCAAGGTTACAAGCTGCGAGACCATGGGGTAATTAAACCCGTAGGAACATTTCTGTTTTGCCTGAAAACATACATTTTACACTGACTTGTACATATCCCATATTCTATTACATGTATATATAGATTTTTTATATACTTTTTATTTTGTATTTTGTAATTTTATATGTTGCATAACTAGGGCCAAGAAAGGGTGGGTGGAGGGGGTCTGGAGGACGGGTCTCGGGCGGACGGCCCGGGGGCAAGGCAGAGACCAAGGAGGGGGTCTCGGGCGGAAGGCCCGGGGGCAAGGCAGAGTCCAAGGTGGGGAACTCGGACGGACGGCCCGGGGGCAAGGCAGAGTCCAAGGTGGGGAACTCGGGCGGACGGCTCGGGGGCAAGGCAGAGACCATGGAGGGGCGAAGGCCACAGCGGGCGAACTCAGGGGGCCGAGCATGAGGGCGAAGGCAGCGGCAGGAGAAGAGTCAGGGGGTCGGGCACGAGGGCGAAGACCACGGCACTCAGGGGGCCGGGCTCGAGGGCGAAGACCAGACAGCTCCGGAGGCCGGGCAGAACCCGGTTTCGGCCGAACAGGAACCGGAGTCAGTGGGACAGGCTTCGGCAGGATCCCCACGGAAGAGGACCAGGAGTTGGCAGGACCCCCGGCGAGACAGGTGATGGGGAACCTCCAACGGAACAGGACAAGGGGTTGGCAGGACCCCCGGCAGGAGAGTTGTCGGCGGAACCCCCAGAGGAACAGGACATAGGATTGGCAGGACCCCCGTCAGGAGAGCAGTCGGCGGGACCTCCAACGGGACAGGACATAGGGTTGGCAGGACCCCCGGCAGGAGAGTAGTCCGGCGGGACCTCCGACGGCACAGGACATAGGGTTGGCAGGACCCCCAGAAGCAGAGAGTAGTCGGCGGGACCTCCGACGGCACAGGACATAGGGTTGGCAGGACCCCCGGCAGAAGAGTAGTCGGCGGGGCCCCCAACGGGACAGGACATGGAGTTGGCAGGACCCCCAGCGGAACCTCCAACAGCACTTGAGTAGGGGCTTGAGTGGGGACTTGAGAGAGGGCTTGAGAAGGAACTGGAGAGGATACTGGAGAGGTGACTTGAGAGGTGACTTGAGAGGGGACTCGAGAGGGGACTCGAGAGGGAACTCGAGAGGAGACTCGAGAGGAGACTCGAGAGGGCTTGAGAGGGAACTTGAGAGGTAACTCGAGAGGGGACTTGAGAGACAACTCGAGAGGTGACTGGAGAGGGGATTCGAGAGGGAACTCGAGAGGAGACTCGAGAGAGGGCTTGAGAGGGAACTCGAGAGGTAACTCGAGAGGGGACTTGAGAGGGGACCTGAGAGGGAACTTGAGAGGGAACTCGAGAGGGAACTCGAGAGGAGACCTGAGGGAAACTTGAGAGGGGACTCGGGTAGGAACTTGAGAGGTGACTTGAGAGGGGACTCGAGAAGAGACTCGAGAGGGGACCCGAGAGGGAACTCGAGAGGAGACTTGAGAGGGGACCTGAGAGGGAACTCAAGAGGAGAACTGAGGGGAAACTTGAGAGGGGACTCGAGAAGAGGGGAACTTGAGAGGGAACTCGAGAGGGAACTCGAGAGGTGAATTGAGAGGTGACTTGAGAGGGGACTCGAGAGGGGACTCGAGAGGGAACTCGAGAGGGGATTAGAGAGGAAACTTGAGAGGGGACTTGAGAGAAAACTCGAGAAGAGACTCGAGAGGGGACCTGAGAGGGAACGTGAGAGGGAACTCGAGAAGAGACTTTAGAGGGGACTTGAGAGGGGACTCGAGAAGGAACTCGAGAGGAGACTCGAGAAGGAACTCGAGAGGGGACTCGAGAGGAGACTTGAGAGGGGACTCGAGAGGGAACTTGAGAGGGAACTCGAGAGGGGATTAGAGAGGAAACTTGAGAGGGAACTTGAGAGAGGACTCGAGAAGAGACTCGAGATGGGACCTGAGAGGGAACTCGAGAGGAGACTTGAGAGGGGACTCGAGAAGAGACTTGAGAGGGGACTCGAGAGGGGACTCGAGAGGGGACTTGAGAGGGGACTCGAGAGGGGACTTGAGAGGGGACTTGTGTCGGTCGGTACCCCAACAGGAGACGAGGTGCTGGAGTCGGCCGGTACGCCGACAGGCCTCGGGGAGCTGGCGTTGGCCGGTACGCCGACAGGACTCGGGAGCTGGCGTCGGCCGGTAAGCCAGTACTGGAGCCGAAACTGGAGTAGGGACCAAGGCTACTGGGGCCGGCACTGAAGCCGGAACTATGGCTGCTGGGGCCGGAACTGGGGCCGGAACCATGGCTGCTGGACCCGGTACTGGGGCCCGAACCATGGTTGCTGGGGCCGGGACTGGGACTCGAACCATGGCTGCTGGGGCCAGAACTGGGTCTGGGACCATGGCTGCTGGGGCCAGAACTTGGGCCGGAACCATGGCTCTTGGGGCTCTGGCTGCTAGCCTGGCCTTGCGACTCCTTCTTTTAGGAGCCGTTTGGAGGCTTCGTGGACCTCCAAAAGCCAGACGAGTTCCAGAGAACGGCTCCTGGACAGGAGCAGGACATGGGGAAGAAGCAGGGGTTGACTCCGGATGGAACACACCGAGACGTTTGTAGTCAGCAGGCTGGAAATCACACACCCAGAGGAAGTTCAAAATCCAGCCAGGTAAAAATGTCCGCAAGCCTGGTTTCTTCCATAGCCAACCGGTGCGCCTCTACCAGAGCAGCCCCCTTCTGCAGAACACTGGACGCTCCCTTCCACCAATCAAAGCAGCAAGCCAGATAAAAGGTCAAATGCTGTAATTCTATCTCAAATGGATCATCTGCTGGGTCCATTTGTGGTCAGTCCATTCTGTCAGGGTGCGTGGAAAGGTAGGACCTAAATGCAGCATTTTAACAAAAAAGCGAGCTTTATTAAATAATAAAAGCTGTGTCAAAAGGCAGTATCCAAAATATCCAAAAACAAATGAGCAGCACAAGGAACATGGACCGTGAAATACATGGAGGGAAAACAATGGACCGACATGGAACACAGGGGAAGACTAGACTAAATACACAGAAGGGTAATCACAGGACAAGACAAGGAGGGAGAAATACAAGGGCAAGAGGTGAACACAATGAGACAATCAGACACACCAGGGAAACTAACGACAGGGAGGAGGACCAGACAAAACACAAGGAGGAAGACAAAACACCAAATGAACAGACTTACAAAACCCATAACCAGACAGACAACACTAAAACCGTGACATTAACCTAGGAGTGTGACAAAATAACTAAAACAAGTGTTGTCATCTTTAAAGGGGCCCTATTATGCTTTTTGGGGTTTTTCCCTTCCTAGGGTGGGAGTTTCTCTCCCACACACCTGCCTAAGAAATTACTTAATTGAACTCCTATGTTTACATCCGTAACATAATGACATCACTACGTAACACTCACGCTCAGTGGTGTAGTGGGGATTTTTTTACTGGGGGGACGCTATTTTAATTAGGTCATCCCAACAATGCCACACAAGTGCGCATGCGCGCAGTGCACTCACAAAACGGGCAGACAGGTCCACAGAAACTACCGGTATGCTTAGTCCTACTTTAGTTACTGTACTGCAAAAAGCAGGACGGCGCTGCGCTCAACACACACAACAGACTCAAAACCATGGACACACTGGCACATAATTTACATAAACAATTTATAGGCCTAAATTGCATAAGCTACAGTATTGCAACTAAGCAGACAGTGCTGCTTCTCTCTCTATCTCTCCACTTTCAACTTTAAATCTATTTTTTTTTCTTTTAATGTTTAATTGACTGCACTGTAACTTTTATCCATGTATTTTTTATTTTTTTTTATTTTAATGTTTATTTTATTAGCTTTTCTTTTTAATGACTGATTTTAAATGCCATTTTCTTAATCTCTTTCATTTTTTGTAAAGCACTTTGAATTGCCTTGTGTTGAAAAGTGCTATATAAATAAACTTGCTTTGCCTTGCCTTGCCTTGCCTATTTAAAACTCATAACAAACAAACAAAATGTCCAAAGTTTGTCCTGAAAATTAACTTATTAAATAAACAAAACGAAAAATATAGCCATACTTATGCAAACAACATTGAATCTGGACTTGACATTATTCTGATTATAATTGCAAATAAGCAGACAGCGCTGCCGCGCTGCCACACACACACACCTTGGGTTTTGAAGACTGATAAATCCGAAATGGAATGAACACACTTTGCCGCCCAGTTTCCCAGCTTTGCAGTCTATCCACGGGTTAAGCCTCTTGTTTCCTCCGCCACATCTCCTCCGTCCATACCTCTGGGAAAGGTGAGCTTGAGCTAGCTAGAGGAACGTTGCTAGCGCAGCTAACGTGCACGTCTTTAGGCGGCTCTTCTGATGATGTATTACTAGCAGCTTCACTTGTAGCTTCGGTGATAGCCTCTTCTTCTTGTGAATTATATTCTTTTTAGAAAATAAGTCAAGTAAAAACATGTTAGCCTGCCATTATAGAGCTTTTTTCGTTAGTGTTCTTGAGGGAAAGAGCTGCCGCAAAATCGGCGGGGGTGTGTCAGTGACCTCGGGGGTCACGAGCGTGATGATGAATCATACTTTTTAAGGAAATCGTTTTTATTTTTTATTATAATTACTGTGAAATGTATTATGTTTTCGTCATTATTACAAACAAATACACACTTGCAACTGATAACACTGGCAATGATTTTATATTTATTAGACTTAAAAAAAAAGATCATGCTCCAAATAAGTGGGGGTACGGCGTACCCCCGCGTCCAACGCCCACTACACCACTGCTCACGCTACTATTGGCTAGCGCTCCAACACATTGAACACAAATATGAAACCTGATAAATAAGCATAGCAGTGCCCCTTCTAAGGACACTGTTCAGAATATTATAAACATCTGACTTTGGTATAAATGTATGCCACATAAGTTATTACATTTAAACGTTATATTTAAACGTTATTTATATAGCCAATCACACATGTGCCTCAGGATGGGGAAAAGGTAACCTCCGTAGTCTTACACATCCAAACTAATCCTTTCGGTACTCATTTAAACTTGAATGTTATTATGCAAATAAAATGAATGTATAAGATTAAACTCAAACAATTAATGGGCATGTAAGACTTCCTAAGTTGCACAATATGTTGCAAGGAAAAACAAATGTTCTTCTTAACATCAGTGCAAAACTGTCCAAAACAGTAACAGCATACATAAGACAGCATTAAGAAAATACTGAAACTTGTTTTTGTAAAAAGAATCCTGATATCAAAGTTATTTGTGCTCTATGTATTTCAATGTTGCACATCAGCCTGAGGTTGTGTTGTGGGGCATGATGAGAGACATGCAGGGGATCAGAGAGATGAGAGTTTTCTGGGCTCCCTCTCTAAAACATCTTTGCTGCCCTCCTGTGGTATCTATATGGCACATGCAGTCTCCTCATGTTACTGAGTGAATTCAAACCACCGTTACTCTTTTGTATCTTTGTGGATGCTTTGCAAATGAAACAACTCAGCATGTTATTTCAAGGCCTTTATGGCATTTTATGTGGTCATTTACAATGTGCTTAGGTTCAATTTCAGTAGTAGCATATGTGCAATCTAAAGGCTATCTTTACTGTAAGCTGATCCTCACCAAACACCATGTCATTATTTGTGTTATATTGTATATATAGCTACTAGGGCTGTCAAACGATTAAAAAATGTAATCAGATTTATCACAGCTTACAAATTAATTAATCATGATTAATCACCATTCGAACTATGTCCAAAATATGCCATTTCTTTATGTATATTGTTGTGGGAATGGAAAGATAAATGAAAGAAGTCGGATATATCTATTTAACATACAGTATGTATGTTTATTATAACATTCTTCTGTGTGTCAAAATGAAAGACAGCCCCACACACCTATCAATCATCAAACCGTGGGGTCTTAATTCATTACGTGTTGATTTCTTTCAACGGGGGAGTACTTCAGGAAAGTCGACGGGGGGGGCTAGTGGAGTACTTCGTGACCACAGAGTGTGAACATTCTGATCAGTTGTTTTAGCGCAGTTCTCCAGTAAAGGGGGGGAGTCTCCCTCCGCAGCCGGTTGGCGTAGTGTTGGCACAATTCCGTTGTACAGAGTAGACCGACGTTAACAGCAGCCCTGTCTGTGCACACGGAGACCGACTCTGTCGTCCGGTGATCGCCTTCTGGAAAAGCTTCACAAGTAGGCCTACGTCGGTACGCAAATGCGCTTTGTGACACAAGTGACGGTACGCATTTCAGATTACGCACATAACCTGCGTACCAGTTAGCCTATGTGCACCCCCGTACTACAGCAAAAGTATTCTCCGTCGGGACTTCCTGCAACAACACCACGCCGTTATCTTGATTCTGATTGGCCAGAAGACATTATCAAAGATGTTCTATTGAGAAGACGATCACTACGTAACAAAAGTTTTCAAAAACCGTTTCTGGGTCTTCGGTATTTCCAGACAAGTGGCTACTGAAATCAATCTTACTAACTGCCGTCTGTGCAATTTACTCCGCGCGAGTTGGCGGACTTTATTTTGCTTACATTAGGCGCTTTCACGCTGCGGTACTTTTCCACAAAGGTTCATGTGAACTTAGTTCATGTGAACTCTTTTATCGCGTTCACACCAAAAAGAGCCGGTACTAAAATTAGTTAATGTGAACCTTGTTACCCCCTCGAAAGTCGAACTAAGTACAGATCGCGTTCACACTGGAAAAAGTCCCTGGGGGAGGGATTAGGCAAATGAAGCCGCTGACGTCACTTGTTCTTCTTCTGCTTTGGGTTTACTGGCAGGCCGCAAAACCACTTCACGGCGTATACTGCCACCCGGAGTCCCCGGCCGGAAGTCCCCGGAGTTAGGGACTGGCTTCAGTAGAAGCTGCTGGGACTCCCAGCAGCTTCTACTGAAGCCTTCCGAGTAAATCGCCAGAACGCCGACACCTTCCTCATCTCCACCGCTCCCATGTTTTATTTTGTGTTGCCATAACTTAGTCTCTCTGCGTTCTGCGCAGGGCTAATGCTAATGCTAATAATGCTAATGCGAGGATAATAAAATGGCGGCTTAACAAAACTTTTTGGGAGTTTTGCGGGGCGTGGTTTGCAATCCTTCCAGCCATCAGAAATATAGCTCTTTTCCTCCACAAAAGAGCCGCTAAAAAAGGTAAAAAGGTTCACATGAACTAATTTTTAGTACCGGCTCTTTTTGGTGTGAACGCGATAAAAGAGTTCACATGAACTAAGTTCACATGAACCTTTGTGGGAAAAGTACCGCAGTGTGAAAGCGCCTTTTAACATCATTTTTCATGGTGGGGCTAAGCCATTTCTTGGTATGGGTGTAGCCCAGCCATACCCTGGCGCTGCCACTGGTGGGATGTATGGGGCGGGCCAGAGCCATATAATAGAAGAGTTATGACATCTCCGTTCACTCCAATGGACCACTTTTTTACAGCAATGGCGGATCGTGGAGCCTCTCAATCGTTCCCCCGGAAGTTAGCGCCAAGGCTAGCAGAGCTGTGGAGTTGCAGCATAATAGACCGTTCGTGACGACTTTAAAGGTAAGAAGAAGTTTAAAGATTTATATTGCAGATATTATCAGTACATCTGATTCAATTGAACATGGTGTATTAAAGGATGTCAGTGGATTATCCCTAAATTAGTAGATTTAGGGAACGTTTACAGATAACAGATCAAGCTAGGATACCGAAGCAAGTTAGCAACACGCGTTGAAGAGCCTTTTAATTGTAATATTCCGTTCTCTTAATGTCTATTTGGTCCAACGTTGTTGAATTAGAGAAGAGGGGCTTCTAAACGGGATTGTATGCGGAGGTGGAGGGAGTTAAATATTAGATAAATATAACTTTGGTGCGTGTAAGAGTGAGTGTTTTTAGCAGAGCCATATTGTGTCCTTGTGTATAATGTTGCAGCTCAGCTGATTTTGGATTGATGGCAAAGGGAGAGGAACTTAAGTGAGAGTGAACACACAAGGTAAGTTTAATACTACTGTTTTATATAAGTAAGCATACTAAACATGTATTATATCACTGTATTATATAAGTAATCTTGTTAGTAACCTACTGTATGGCAGGTGGAGGGGCAGTGATGTTACAGGTGGAGGAGCAAAACTGCAAGACTGCAAACTCACAAGACAGAGAAATCGAAGTTTGTTCTCCAGAGATGAGGTTGATTTCACTTCAATTTTTTCATATTTTCTAAAGATGTGGAAATGGCACAAAAAAAAAACTTGAGAGCTGTAACCAAGACAACTGTAACAACATGAGTAGACAGCCACCAAGGTTTTTTCAAGTCCCTCTCTTACTTCCATTTTGCCAACCCAAACTTCCAGGTACATGACGGGACACCTTGCTTGTTTTTTGTTGTTTGCGCTCCTCTGGCTTGGGTGCTGCTTTGAGACTAATGTAAGTAGAAGACATGGCACTGTAAATGTTCGGACATTTAAAATATTATACCACTTAAAAATAAGAAATATTACTTTTGTTACTAAGAGTTCATACTTATTATACCTGTGTCACCTTTCACACTATCGCTGTGATCATGAGCTATGGGCTTTGTAGATACAGGGTCCCGGGTGAATCGTGGTGCAGGGGCCCTTCTCTTTTTGACCACAGGGCGATGCACGAAGATGGTGGGTATAGCCTCTGCTCTCAGCCTAGTCTTGCCCTTTTTTGTCTTGACAAACTGGTCTGCATCAAAATGTGCCTGCGGAGTGACTTGAGGTTACTTCACACACAGAACAAGTCAGTTTTGTCTGCCCACATACATATTCCATAGTGGTTGAATACACAGTATTAGGAAAGACTTTATACTTACTGGACATGTTATACTCATTACATACTGTATATACAATATGACCAAGAATGTGAGACAACTTTATAGAAATTCATATCACATATGTTACTGATGCCATTTGTCATACTTTGTTAAACTCACAAATAATAAAGTTCCATAACTTCAGTTGGGAACAAAGACCACACCTTATCTCCCCAAGGGCAATTTCCCATCCAATAGGTGTGCTATATAGGTGTGTATAACCCTTTCTCCTGTCTGTTTATCCCTCTTCAGCACAAGAACCAGAGGGGGATTCAATGGAGCCTGAATACCTACACTGGAACTCTCACCCTGCACCCTGAGTCTCAACTCTCAGTGTTTTTCAAGCCTTTCCCTGTTTTTTGTATTAAACAAAACATTAAGCTTTCCCAATGGTGTGGTTTTCGTTTTGTGAAAAAGTGCAAATGCAGTGTTTTGTATATAAATCACATATTTTGTTGCTGTTGGTCGTGAAATTGCTCCTGCTTCCTCCGCTCTGTGTCAGTGGGGAAGCTGTACATTCGTACTCCTTTCTCTGAGCGATTGGAGCATCCCCAGGCAGCACAGCAAACCATGGTGGCGACTAGGAGGCAGCACAGCAAACCAGGACAACAAGGAGGAAAAGGCACAGACAAACTGCATGATATGCTATTCAATGTTTATGAATTCCATGTATTTTGCAATGGATGTTTCCTAAAACACAACATTTAACATCATCATCATCATGCTGCTGGCTGCTAGTCCTTTGATAGTCACCTGTCGGTCTCCTGTCCTTTCTGAAAGCCATAAAGATGACATTAGTCATTTAGATAACTTGTGTCCTCAATTACCATGGGATTACTGAAACTACCATGAATTTAAGAAAATGGTAGAAATTAATCTAATCTGAATTTTATAAAGCATTACTTTAGATCCCCTCCCTCTAAATATATCAATAAACATTAGAAAGTGATGCTCCTGACTACCATACAAGTTTAAGAAGATAATATTGGTTTTAAAGAATGCAAAGCTATAAATAAACAGCAACAGGCTCTTTAAACCAAGGCACTGTTAGCCTACCATGTAAACTAGTTGTTCACACTAATCCTAATATTATCACTTAATATTAGCAAATTATATTTTATTTTTTAAAACATATTGATGTAAATACATACACATATCGATTTGTTTGTATAAATATTGCAAATCAAAACCTTTATTCACTAATAATTACCAAAAATCGTAGTTCTATCTCCTGTTATCAATGCATTCACATTGCCCGCCATGAACTTCCGGGGGAACGATCCTCTTCTACATGAACCACGTGACGATAACCGTTTTTGGACTTCCGTTGTCGTAACTCTTCTATTATATGGCTCTGTGGCGGGCCATTCTGCACATGCGTTAAATATTTTAACGCGATTAATTCAAAAAATTAATTACCGCCGTTAACGCGATAATTTTGAGGGTGGTTTCAATGAAGGTATATTCTTATCCTGCCCTCTTCATGCGACATATTTGAGTCATTTAGAGTCTTCAAGTTTAATTCTCAGTTAAAGCAGAGCATTTTAAACAACATTACACACACATTCAAGAGAACAACGCATATAACGGTTACAAAAGAAAGAAATTGTAAAAAAAAACAATTTCCTAACTCTCTGACCACAAAACAGTTAGGCTAAGTGTTTTATTTAGCATACTTTGTTGCCATAGAAAAGGGTGGTATTAAAAGCCCAATCACACAAAGTGTCACTCTTAAAAGTTTTGCATATGTTAAAAGTACCCTCATTTGTAGGGCTTTAATGGTGAAGCATGTTTGAAGCGTTACAGACATGTACATAGATTTGCACATTAATAGATATTTTGTTAGTTTATTTCCTTAAAGGGCTTCCGTCAAAAAAAACAGCACCTTATGTGAAAGGGAAATTAATCTGTTCCAAGTAAAGATGCAAGTCATCCTTGTTTATCAAGCTGTGCTCTGGAGTGCATGCAGCGTTCCTCTGAACCAGCAATGGAGTGGTTGATTTCAACAGAATTCCTGTCATCCCTGGTCAACTTATCTGCATCTGCAACTGCATCTTCCTTGCCAAAATATAATGACCACCAAATAGAAAAACATTTGAACCGACATGATGCGGGGCCGTTTCTGCTTGGTCGTAAAAGCAGACCCATCAAATGAATTCCTGGAGTGGTGTTTGGATGTTAACAAAGTGCTGATCTATCCTAATAAGAAGCAATTAAATGCTCAGAAGAGAACGAAGGAACTAACCACCAAGTAGGATCTTGTGATATACTCTATTATATGTTATCTGATATAGATGTTGAGCTACGCCTGATAATGTGAGGCTAAGATTTACAAGCGGAACCTGGAAATGTTCAATGTTCAAAAACACTTGTTAGAGAGAGGATAAATACCATGTTATTACCTCTGGCGTCACTAAGACGATTTAAATGTTTTGCCCTGCCAGGAAATTAAATTTTTCATCCAACATTTAGGTTTCTGCAATGTGTAATTACAGCCTTATTGTCTGGTAGCATTGCTGTTTATTGTTCCTTTGAGACTGAAGTAAGAGCCTGTCTTATTCATTAAAAAAAAACATAACAACCTGACATAATGGTCTTATTTCTGTCACAAATGTAATTTAGTGATCAATTCAGTCATTTGTGGTTTAAAGGACAATCATACAACAATCAGTAGGCCCAAACACGGATCACTAAAGTCTATTTTTCCATAAATTTATGTGTGTTTGTGTTTGTCTGTGGCATATTAAAATAACAGCAAAAATCCCCCTCGCTGCTTACTTCCCCTGGTGTGAGTCAGGAGCACTCTGTTAACCACCGTCTAAGCAATGATGTTATTCCAAAAATACTTGTCTGAACAGTATGCTGAAATGTTTAGACAAAACGCTTGTTAGACATTACACATGATATCACTAATGATATGCAGATGATACAATGCTTTGGTTTTTGCTGGCCGCGCAGCAGATTGATCTCTACCTTAAGTTTTGACCATAAGTTTCATACCTACCTAAACATTGCAATTATAAGACATGTTCTGGAAGCATGTCAGTGGTGACTAGCATTGTGAAAGACAAAGAGTCTAATCCTTTTGTGACAACAAAAAAAGAGTGCTTTTGTATCTACATTTTAAATTACTCGCATAGGCAATGTCATTATGTGAATGATCAGAAAAGTGTAAACAATTGTTTATTATCACCCTTTTTCATCTTTGTACAAGTTAAGGCATTTCATTATTGTGGTAGGAGCAAATAATTATATAGCCTACCTTGTTGTCTGAGACAGACACTGATGGAGGAGACACAGTAAAGGTAGCATGTATTTACCTGACAGAGACCTGCAAACCTGTCTGGAACAATAGTCTTTTTTAAAGCTCAATATCATTTTGAACGTCATCACTGCTGCAAATCCACTAAGAAGATTGACTTGTCAGAACTTTCTTTTGTTAAAATTATTATATTATTAGCCAGTAACATGTTAATCTTTTTTGTTGCATTGTTGTTTTCTATAGAAATCAGTCCAAGGGCTTCAGTTTTCATCTTCTTTCATATGAGCCTTCTTCCCTCTCTAGTGTTAGCAGTCTATAGCCGAAGATAGGAAGACATAGCAGTGCGTTAAGCTAATAGCTTGCTGCATGCTAACACGCTCACATGCCAATGCTAACATGCTAATGTGTGGCGAGTGTTATGTTAGCATTTTGCTTCTTGTGCTAACTACCAAATGGTAGCCTGCCAGTGCCAACATTTACTAGTTAGCACAAGAAGCAAAGTAGCTGAGGCATAAGGGAATGTCCTTTTAGCGTTGCAGGTATTTGGTCATAAAAATTGTTATTACCTAATTTAAGTTCTTCCCTGATGATGGGGCTACAATGGAAAGCTAAGGGATCACCAAACTCATTGGGATTCATCCTGCAGGCTCCATTAACCTGTACTAATTTCCATGGAAATACATATAATAGTTTTTGCGATATATCAGTAATTGTAAAAAGGTAAAACCAGTTGATAATCAAAAAGTATTGGGCACAATGACTTTCTGTAAAAAAAAATGAATGGCGATCTATCTGACAGTTATTGAGATATTCAAATTGGACTAAGTGAAAGATTAAGTATTTTATTATTTAGTTGTAGGTTTCTGTGCTGTACATCAAACCTCTTGCAGACTTCCCCATAATTGAGAGAACTATGATCATTCCCATATTGGATTTGTTAGTTATGCTCTGCATAACATATGAGTCACATATAACGGTAACGAGCAACAGTGGAAAAACCTAAAGCTGGATCAAATGATTACCAGACAAAACTCATGCAGAACATTCATTGAGAGAGATCACCTTATTCCGAAGGCCCTCATAATAATAATATTAAATAAATAAATTGAAACAATGTATTAAATATATTATAAAGGTCATACTTTGATCGTAATCTTTTTCTTTGTTTCAACAAGTTTGTTAGTCACATATCCTAAAAAGTCTTCACCTAAAATAACGAGACACAGAATGACTATCATGAGACCAGCAGGTGCTTTGAAGAATTCCCCATATGCCCCATTTGTTAAAGTCATAGGTTATTAATTTATCTTTCGCCTGAAGAAGCTTTGCAGATAATAACTAATGACGTCACATCCTTACTAAGGTGGCATCCTTTCTAAATATAGATTGACATGTGTGGGTTGCTTTGTTTACTTTTTCCTCTTACAAATAAAAACTTCAAAGTGTAAATGTTGCCTCATAGACATCTTCAGTAAATCTATTGGCAAACTCCATAAGTCCATGGTCATTTGAGAAATAGGAAATGCTTAATCAAAACATTTCAGGCTGGTTCAAAGGAGTACACTCAAACCACAGTGACTGCAGTTTTACATGAACATGCACATTCTTAAAAAAGGAGGAAGTGGCTAGGTGCTTTTTCATGAATCACTGGGACCCTTTGAACAGTGGACCAAAGTCCTATAAATGCCCGTCAAAGTTTTCTTGGACCCATTGACTACTTGGACAACACAGAGACAACAACAATGATAGCTCTGCTGCTGCTGGCGCTGGTCGCACACTCCTTTGCTCTGCCTCTGGCCGTCTGAGGACAATGACAACTTGCTTTTAGCAGAGGTAAGACCTGAGCCTTTAATTCTAATGTTTTTAGTCTGGTAGCCTTGCTTCAAGTGGATTTTGTTGTCATTCTCAAGACTTCACACAGTGTTGGATTGGAGTAATCCACATCTATCCATTATGAATGTCATTCAGCTTCTGTTCTCTTTTAACAAACAGAAACTACCTCCGTCGATTCTATGGCCTTCCAGCTGGTCTTCAGGGTAGACAGAAGTCTTCAGGTACTTTCAGAACAAGATCAAGGAGATGCAGAGATTCTTCCAACTTGAGGTAACCAGATCTAGATGTGTGTTAAAGATTTTATGTGGTTTTTAGCAACATTAGTAGTAATAGCAACATTTTGGCAGTGATGGAAAATGTACTCAGGTCCTTTACTTGAGTAAAGTCAAATGGTGGTGTCTTAAAAATGATGTTGATTAATATTATTCTGTTTTTATATCAGTAGCAAATACAAATCACTTTGTTTGTAATTTTGTAGTTCGTCAATGTTGAGCCAATGTAAGATACTTTTAAAATACTGTTGAACGTGTATAGCATAACATCATGTGTTTACATTGCTAGTAACTATGAGTGTTTAATGGTCATATGCTTTGTGTAGAATTTAAATGTACCTTAAACATTTTTAAGGTGTCAAATTATCTGTACTTTGGCAGCACATGTACTTATCTAACACATTTCTTCCACCTCTTTTTGCCTTTGAAGGTGACAGGGAATCTGGACGACAACACTTTGGAGCTGATGAATCAGCCCAGATGTGGCGTACCCCGACATTGGGGAGTACAACCACTTCCCTCGAAACCTCAAATGGCCAACTAACAATGTCACATTCAGGTATGTTATAAAGGACAACAACTATACAGAAAATGATTTCCCTGAGTTATTCACTAAGTTCCCTTGTGGTCTATCCCGTGATGTTACAGGATAGTGAATTACACACCAGATCTGCCGAAGGCTGATGTAGACAGAGCCATCCGCAATGCGCTGAACGTTTGGTCTGATGTCACCCCGCTGACCTTCAAGAAGCTGCGTGAGGGCATCGCTGACATTATGATCAGTTTCGGGTCATTAGGTGAATATAACATATCCTTTTAAAATGATAAAAACGCTGTTGAAGGTTAATCCATAGGTTAATCCAATGTGTCTGAAATGATGACTGATAATCCATCTTCATATTTATGTCAATAACAGAGTTTTCATATATAGCTGCTATGATAGCTACCAGAGTGTATGACAGCTTCCGGTTTTTGGACATTCTGGCTACGCATCACTCATTCACCAATGGTTAGATGGATTTTGGGAACTTCCTCTTGATTCTATTGGCTCTAACGGTTAAAAAGAGGTGTCAATCATCAAAATCGACCAAGGGGGACCAGAGATATTGAAATTCCACCCAAATGACCCCAGAAGTGTTTTTCTTTTTGCTAAACCTCTCTAAAAAGGTCAAATGTCACTTGTTTTGCATCAATCTTGATGCAGGGTACTTATTATATGTTATAGTTTGGATTCCTAAAGCTTTTAGTCTACCATCCCATAATTCAAGGGTGGTTTTCACTATAAGTAATGTTTTCTTTTTGGACGGACAGATTTTTTTACTATGTTCAATCTGAATTTATTTTAAAATGAAAAAAACCTATATTGATTCTGACTTTTCTACATCCAACTCACAGGTTTATCATTGCTTTGAGAAAAAAGATTATTAAGTTACCCCTTTTAGAAGTGAAGATATAGTCAATTGTTCTGGGAATGTCATTTTCGAGCCTGAGGCCTGAAAAATAGGCTCGGGGCATAACATACTCATACTCAAATATTATAAAAGTGTGCATTCTCCCTAACAAATCTTGAAAAATGTCTATACTTTATTCTGTAGAGCATGGAGACTATAATCCTTTCGATGGGCCCAATGGATTGCTTGCTCATGCATACCCACCGGGCCAAGGCATGGGCGGAGACACTCACTTTGATGAGGATGAAAATTGGACCAAAGATTCATCAGGTAGGAATTATACAACAATTATAAACACTAGTCACCAAACTGTGTCTTTGTGATTAACAGACTGAACATAATATTTGTTCTGCAGGCATACAACCTGTTCATAGTGGCATCCCATGAGTTGGGACACGCTCTCGGGATGTCCCACTCCACAGATCCAGGCGCCCTGATGTACCCCAACTACTCCTACTCTGAAGGCTTCCCACTGTCTGAGGATGACATTGAAGGCATTCAAGCTCTCTACGGTGGGATAAAACTCTAGATAACTTTAATGCAGTTAAAGTTAAACCATAATGGTTTCAATTGTCTTAAAATGTAATGCAAATAGTATGTATATTAATGCAAGATTTTCAAACACAGGCCCAAACCCAGACCAAAAGAAAGTGAAGCCAAAGCCTGACGCTCCAAACAAATGTGACCCCATGTTAAGTTTTGATGCTGTAACAGAGCTCAGAGGAGAAACCATAATCTTCAAAGACAGGTACAGTAAGACACACGAAGAATACAAAGATACATAAACTATAGGCCTAGACCCATTACCTATCCGACCACTAGAGTATGTGAGAACTAGACCTTTAACCTATATGACCACTAGAGGGTGTTTGGGAACTAGACCTTTAACATATATGACCACTAGAGGGTGTTTGAGAACTAGACCTTTACCCTATATGACCACTAGAGGGTGTTTGGGAACTAGACCTTAACATATATGACCACTAGAGGGTGTTTGAGAACTAGACCTTTAACATATATGACCACTAGAGGGTGTTTGAGAACTAGACCTTTACCCTATATGACCACTAGAGGGTGTTTGGGAACTAGACCTTTAACATATATGACCACTAGAGGGTGTTAGAGAACTAGACCTTTAACATATATGACCACTAGAGTGTGTGTGTGTGAGAACTAGACCAATTACCTATATGACCACTAGAGGGTGTTTGGGAACTAGACCTTTAACATATATGACCACTAGAGGATGTTTGAGAACTAGACCTTTAACCTATATGACCACTAGAGGGTGTTTTGAGAACTAGACTCATAACCTATATGACCACTAGAGGGTGTGTGAGAAAATATTGAATATTCTGTGATTCAATTCATTTCTCTATATCGAGATTTGAAAATTGTAGATAACTTCAATTTGCTATTTGCTGCACTGTTGCAGATTCTACTGGCGTCTCCACCCTCAGATGCCGGAGCCTGAGCAGACACTGATCAAGTCCACATGGCCGTCCATCCCCAACAAGGTGGACGCAGCATACGAGAACCCAGAGAAGGATATAGTTATCATATTTAGGGGTGGGTTTTGCATACTGTTAAATGCTATTATACATTACTTATTAGGTAAGTACTAAACATCTTTGTTTCAACAGGGATCCGAATGTGGGCTTTGCATGGATATAACCTTATGGATGGTTACCCAAAGTACATACACAAACTTGGTCTTCCCAAGGACATAAGGAAAATAGACGCGGCTGTTCACATCAAAGACACTGGGAAAACGTTGCTCTTCACTGACGAGCATTATTGGAGGTAAGCGGTGATTACTATAACTGTGTCGATTATATTCATTATTATGTCAATCGAACCACATTTAAATCTATATTTCATTAAAAAAAATTGCTTGTATTCGTCATTCACAGCTATGATGAAGCAGCAGGCACCATGGACAGCGGCTACCCACGATCCATTCAGCAAGATTTCCCTGGGATGTCTGACGAGGTCGACGCCGTTGCTTTTCAATATGGTATTATGAAGCTTCAAATATCACATTTTCAGAATAATAAAGCATACAAACTAAACTCTACCTTTATACTGCTTTCCTTCATTTGTATTCCATTGTGTTGTCTTGCAGGATACCTGTATTTCTACCATGGACACCTGCAGTACGAGTACAGCTACACCCACAGGAAGGTCACGCGCATCATAAGGACCAACTCTTTTCTCAACTGTTAATTGAGAGTTGAAGAGATGTGACTCACAAAATATTTTTCCGTGCAAAGAAAATATGCAACTAAAAAAATAATAATAACAAGATGTGGGATGCGGGATGTCCTCAAAGTAAAGAAAGAAAAGTGTATTTGTATTAGTGCTGGACACCTGTAGGTCATACAGTATTATTTGTCGGACACATAATGCTGTATATTTCCTCAGAAATATGTTTCCTTAGATTATTGCTATTTATTTTAAATGTCTATATTTGTATTTCAAGTTTTACTACATACAGCATGATCCTTAGCAGGTTAAGTTTCTTGTCAGTAATAGCTTTTTTCTAAGCTCATTATTTGAAAATGTTTTACAAATATTATATTTCAACAAAGAACTTGGAAAATACCTGTATTCTGTATTTGTTTTTGTTTGTAAATTGTTTGGATTACAATAAAAGCAGCAAAGTAATGTTGTCCCACCTAGTGACATTTCATTTTAAAGTATTATCCTCAACTTTCAGAATCTTCAACATATTGCTAATGCCAAAGAGTTTAGACAATTGACACCGATATGAATGTCGAAAAAATGTAAGTAAGCTGAAGTGATCAGTGTGGTATTTGATCAGGACAAGTGACGTTGTCTTTGCTACAGTACATATTTTACACTTGTATTTTCAGGCAGAACCGCCCCTCCCTATAAGCAGAACCAGTGCGTAGGGTCTCAAACCTCATTATTGAATTGATTTTTTAATATTTAAAAAAATATTTATCTTACATGTTTAAAAAATAGATGATGATAACCAATACAAGGTAAGACTAAAGACTTCCTGGAGCACTTCTTTTAGGGGGGTATTGGTTATATATTGGTATTTAATGACCTTAAAATGTAGTCGAGCATTGTATCAGAATACCAGAGTACTGAGCACTTTGAGATTTTGACGTATGATCATTACATTATTTTTGTATCCAAATTCAACACACTTCTTAATGAAGATTGCAACAAAAAGCTGTGCTAAAATCATTGATTTAATACCACATATACGTACCCAATGGTACAATGCCATTCCGGACAGACACTCTGGATCCTGTGCATGCAGTTCTCTTACTTTCCACTAGAGAGCGCTCCTGACAACAGTTTAGGTGCCTGACATTTCTGACGTGACCAATGTCCTGACATTTCTTGGAAAAGTTATGAAAGATCTAGAACATTCCTGTTACAAAAGAGGATTTTGCAAAATCATGACAATATTCCACTGCTGTGGTGTCAGGTATCTTAGTCCATTCCTGAGTTTGGACCAATTAAAGATATCAGTTTATGCTTCATTAGTGGAACAAATGTTGCCATACCTTCAAACAGACTAAGCACTAGTTGTAATTCTAAAGGCCCATTACCCACAGTATCTACATCCTCCAGCATTAAGTCAATTATAGAAACAGAAAGTTTGCAAACATGCGTTTTGAAAATGAAGAATGTGTGTATGAGCAATCCATTTTTAAAGGTCAGTGTAGCTCAAATTCAGTAAACAGTTAAGTTTGAGCCAAGCAGCGTAATCCACAGACGCAATCATGTGGATGTAATTACAGTGCAGTGAAGCAGTCACCTTTGCTAATTTCAAAGGAATTGTGTGGTGTTGGCTGCGTCACCGCTTCACAAATCCTGTGTGTTCATTAACCATGTCGGCTTTGAGAGTCTAAGATCCAGTAATACCTCTTTTGGATTTTTCAATCAATATAAGATTATAATTTGCGTGTGTCAGAAAACGTTACTTCCCCTTCAGTTTAGCAAGAGTTCATGTGTTTTGAATATGATTGTTATTTTGCAGTGGGAGGGAAATAAAATAAAGAGTGGAGTCATGACAAAGGAAACCTTTAAACAAGAGTGCACATTGTGTTTGTCAAACAAAACAGGCTGTTGGAGGCTCAACTGTCTCCAGGCTTGTGCTGAAAATGGGCTAAAAACCTCCCTTTTACTGCAACTTTGACTATTTTTATGATGTTTTGAGATGCATGTTTGTGGCCTGGGAGAAAGAAGATCCAGTTTTGCATGAAAAGAAGAGACACACACAGTAAAATACAGCAGATGTGCCATTTAAAGCTTTCTCTAATTTATGTTTATTTCAGTGAGAGGATCACTTTGTCTCCTATACTTGGACGTGTTTTCGCTCCTCTGGGAAAGTGAACAAGACAGTCTCTTGTTTATAATATTTACTACTGACATGCCCTCGCTCCTTGGCGGTTTGCAGAAATTGTGCAACTTTGAGTATTGACTTAACTTTTGGCTTTTAAAACAGCAGTGCAACTGAGAAAAACCAATATGTAGTTTTAGCCCCATGAGGATTTAGAGGTCATGGCAGTCTTCTTTTTTTTTCATCTCCATTTGTAGTCCGGCACCTTTTTCCTTGCCCCAGATAAATTCATTACCATATCTTTCAACTTGTTTAAAATGCAGTGTTGATGATCTGAACTGGAGCCAAATGAAAGTTAGTTACAAGTTAGATGGTGAAGTAATGCTTAGTTTAATGATGTTAAAAGTACAGCTAGGTCAACACATGACATAGCATTTTCTGCCCTGCGAGGGGAAGAGAAAGACCCTGCAGGAAAGATAAGATGGGTGCGGCTTCCTGAAAAATGAACTATAACAAACTCATCCACTTTTTGTTCCCCCCCATTTTTTACTTCAATGTTGCCTCTGTTCAAGCATAATATAGCGTAGAGTGATACAAAATGTAGAGCAGGGATAGACACTGTTAAAACAAGTTAAGAGAAAAATTGGAAATGGATTTAAAGAAAAAGGTGGTATCCTTTGAGAAAACGTTCACGCAGTCCTGGCCAGCGGCTCCTGATGGGAACCAGATGGAGGAGAATGACGGGCAGCGGTGTCAGGAGATATCTGTTTTCCTGTGGGAAACTCCCTCCGAGAGCACCAATATGAGAACTAAGTACATTTACTCAAGTACTGTGCAAGTTTGAGGGACTTGTACTTTACTTGAGTATGTAAATGTATTGCTACTTTGTACTTCTACTTCACTTAAATTCAGAGGTAAATGGTGTACTTTCACTCCATATATTTATTTAATACCTTCAGTTACATTGCAGTAAACTCACAAGCAACCCTACAAAGTAATTAACTAGCTGCACCTTTACCAGCTTTCATTAACACATTAATACATCAATAAGTATAATCGAAACATATCATATATATTATTGTGAAATGGACCAATCTGCGTAATGAGTACTTTTACTTGTGGTATTTCAAGTATATTTTGATGCTAATACTTTTGTACTTTTACTTGAGTGACCTTTTGAATGCAGGAGGACTTTTACTTGTTACAGAGTATTCCTACACTCTCTCACTTTTACTTAAGTACACGATCGGAGTACTTCTTCCATCTCTGGAGAAAAGTGATACAAGACTTGTGGAACTCTTGTGTGAGCAGTTATTGCAATTAAACGTATGAAATAGCGCAAGCAAGAAACTCTCTTTCTTATAACAAAGTTAATTAACAAAACTGACCTGTATACATTTTTACCACACCTATGTGAGAGTGATTATAGACTGCTGTTGTTCAACATAATTTGAATATTGCTGGTGAAAGTGGCTTGTCTGGTGTGTTTAGTGTGACAGCAGCTAATCTTATCCTTCTGGGTGTATCTGTGTGTTTTACGTTGCCTTCTGTGTTCGGTTGGCTTTCTTGTCTCGTCTGCTAGTTGTTATTCTTCCTTTTTCCCTGAATAGAATATACAAATATCAGCGTTTTTTTTTGCAAAACAGCCAAAGCTTCGCTGAAAGGGCGCAGTCTGTGGTTGGTGTTTCCTTCCTCCTACATAGAAAGATAGATGTGGAAAGTCACGCTGTGCTCCGTCTTGACCCTTGATTATGAATGTGACCAGATATGACCCTGGGTCAGAGACAGATGTGTTGTTAAAGTGACCAGTACATTCTTTTTTAAAACGTTTTATCTTTTGACTAGGTTTTTGCACTTTGCTCCAAATAATATCTCTTTTCAGGCAGTATAACGTAAACAATATATTCAGTTAGGAAAATAGATGATATGGTTAAATATTCATGAAGTTTCAAAAAGGCTTTTTTCTCATTCAAAAAGCCTTTTTTTTGTATTAATCATTGCTGGTTCATTCAAAGCCAATGTATATATTTTTAATTGAACTGCAATCCTTAAGAAAAATTATATTTTATAATACGAAAATATGTTTTTGCTGCTAACTAACTGATAATAATTTTACCAAACAACATTGTGTTACCATACCCATTTATTTTTTACACGATCCATGTTACTGTAGGTTTCCTGTTCTCTCGCATGCCTCATGTCACAGGCCGTAGATACATAATAATAATAGAGGACAATAATAGAGCTGTGTGCAAGAAAAACAATGCTCCACCCTTTATTTGCAACTTGTTCCAGAGTTACTGTGTATGAGTCACACTGTCTCTGATATTCAAGATGTTAAATAAAGATTTAGTTTAAATAGAAATAAAGACACATTTGTATCAGTCTGGCTGAGGAGGATTCACAGTTTAATGTGTAGCTTATGTCAGCCACATAATAGAACTGCTTGATCTGTTACACAAAATTACATCTATGAATAAAACAAAACTTGACTTTGCTCAAAGTGAAACTCAGTATACTTTTTGTGATGAATAAACCAGCACACAAGTGTAATATACAAAACATGACATACACTTCAGGACAGGGAGCAGCTGATGGAACATTTTGAAGCTTAGTGTAAATAAATCGGATACAAGCGGATACAAGCGGCCGAGATGGGTTTTCTCCGCAGGGTGGCTGGTGTCTCCCTTAGGGATAAGGTGAGAAGTTCGGTCATCAGGGAGGGACTCGGAGTTGAGCCGCTCCTCCTTCGCGTCGAAAGGAGCCAGTTGAGGTGGTTCGGGCACCTAGTTAGGATGCCACCTGGGCGCCTCCCTAGGGAGGTGTTCCAGGCACGTCCAGCTGGGAAGAGACCAAGGGGTAGACCTAGGACCAGGTAGAGGGATTATATCTCTTCGCTGGCCTGGGAGCGCCTTGGGATCCCCCAGTCAGAGCTGGTTGATGTCGCCAGGGAAAAGAAAGTTTGGGGCTCTCTGCTGGAACTGCTACCCCCGCGACCCGACCACGGATAAGCGGAAGAAGATGGATGGATGGATGTAAATAAATCTGCATGCAACCTTTACAATACAGCTTAATATAACTTGTACTTCACATAACTACTCACCTTGAGCTGGTTCTCAACATGCTGAGTCATGGTACAGTTTTGGGTCACTCTAAAGTGATGAGTTTTCTTCCCTGAAGAGTTTGACATTTTTGCTGATTTGTGTTTTTTTAAGCCACAGCAGCAGTACTTTCTTTTGTTTAGTCATGACACATTAAAACAAAGCAGTGTTTACTTACGACTTTTTACAACACATTTATTTAGCTTGTGACCAAGAGAGAGACAGAAGACCTATTTTTTAAGGCATATTTTAATGTTATCTTACTTAGTAAAGTAAAGTATATATCCAAAATGTGTAGCAACAATGTTCTGCTTCTATTGCTTTCAATCATTTTCCCTTGGTTGGGAACTATAGCCTTAAAACTGCAATATGGAATCTTTTTACATGGACATTCAAATAAATCATCTGCATGCACCTCTGCATATGTTGAGCACACAACAACAAAATAACTGTGTAAAGCTTATTGTCAATTAGTATTTTGTTTATCATTGTTCAAACCTATTGTCTTGGGATTTACCAAGTGCACTATAGTGGTGGTAACCATACTTGCCAACCCTCCCGATTTTCGCGGGAGACTCCCGATTTCATAGCCCTCTCCCGGTTTCCTCCCGGGGTCATATTTCTCCCGATTTCTGACCAAATTAGATTTACACACGACTGTTTCCACTCGGACTTTATTACAGCGACACCATTGTTTGGTTTCCATGGTAGCGCGTATAGCGTGCGTAACTAGATAGTCACAGAAAAACTGAACAAGAATGGACAACTCGAGCCTCTGTGCACTCCTTTCCTGGTCCAGCCCACACATATGCTCCATCAAGAGGATGGTGCTACAGGCCGCAAGGCATTGCACTCAGTTAAGGCCCTGTCACACTGTCCCGAAATTGACACCCGATGGACACACGATAAAGGAAATGTTCAAATTCGGCTGTGATCGTAGCAACATCGGGCCATTCGTGAGGGCATCTTAAGCCATCGTATGACCGCCGGTGGAGTTTCTCAGGCTCCGGCAGCAACTTTGTGAGCGGCAACTTCGTAAGGCACTCGTGAGGGCATCTTGTCAAATCGTGTCATCTTCGTGTTATCATCGGTGCATTCACCCTCACTCTGATCGGGGCGAATGCCCGATGGCACCGATGATAACAAGATGCCCTCACGATGGCCTTACGAAGGGCACAATTGACACACGAATTCAACACGAAAATGAACCTTCGCAAGGTCCTTCGGCAATTTTTTGGCATGCCAAAGATTTTGCCACCGCTCACGAAGTTGCTGCCGGAGCCTGAGAAACTCCACCGGCGGTCATACGATGGCTTAAGATGCCCTCACGAATGGCCCGATGTTGCTACGATCACAGCCGGATTTGAACATTTCCTTTATCGTGTGTCCATCGGGTTGTTTTATTGCACAACAAAATCATGTAAATATATTATGTAAATAACCCAATTTGTGTTCTGTGAAACTAAAAAGGATATAATATATTATTTTGAAGGACAGTTGACAGGAAGTTGTTGTTGTTATGGAAACAACATTACGGAGAAAACGTAATATTTTCTACATATAACGACGGATAAAGTAAAGAACAAAGTCTGAAGATATCAGTACAGTATCATAGTACTGTAACATAATTGTTTTTGGTACTTTCATTGCAGTTGTATGTCTTAAATGTAATGTAAATGTTGCCTTCGTGTGTGGTTCGGGGCCATCTTCGTGCGAAATTCACAATTCCATATTCGTGTGTTCATCGGGTGTCAATTTCGGGACAGTGTGACAGGGCCTTTAATGTTAATCTAACAGCTCCGTTGATCCACTAGCTCCCCCCCCCCCCACCCCGCGGTGGTTTTGAAATGCTCCCGATTTCTGAGGTCTCAAGGTTGGCAAGTATGGTGGTTACAGCTTTAGCAGTGGCGTTTTCTCCCGGAGGCCAAGGGAAGCCAGGCTTCCTCTGTTTTTTCGGATTGTAGTTATAATTTAAATAAATAAATAAAAACATTTTGTTTTGTTTCGATAATTCTCCTTTACTGTGTGTTGCTGCCGGCCCGTCTCTCCCCCATTCTCATTGAGTATTTTACAAAGAGTGAAACAAACAGCGCCCCTCTAGATGTTATGGTGAAACAGTAGATTGCACTCACTGTTGCGAGAGGAGGCCAGCCGAATCTGGCTTCCTTTGGTGAAAAAAAATGGAGGGATTGACCAATCAGATGAGGCCCACGTGATGCCCCTGCCAACCTGTGATTGGTCAGGGCCATGCCAAGGGAAGCCAGCCGCCTCTAGCTTCCCTTCAGGGGCGGCTGGCGGCTGGCGATTTGATTGGACACTGCCATCCAATCAAATCACATCAACATCAGTTTTAATACTGTAACTGTCATCACCGCCGTTAGAAATTATCAAGCAAATGAAGCATTATGGAGGGTGGAGATTTGGCGTACTTAATCAAACATAACTTTACTAAACTTCCGCTACAGCAGCAACTAAAAATTAAATCAGATGACAGGCCAATGCCCGCACTCGAGCTGTGTGTACACAGAGGGAAAAGGGAGATAATCGGACGTTCAATGAGGACAATTATGTCCGCACGGAGTGGCTAACTGGAAGCGCTAAACTTCAGCGTCTATTTGGCTGGCCATGTCTTCTTTTTGACAAGGATTCGTGCTCCCTGAACAATACTTGGGCAACTTCAGGATTCATCGACCTTGCCAACCTGTCACGGGCAATTGAGAGGCACGGTAAATCCAAAAATCACAGATTGTGTGATTGTTTGCATACATTAATAAGTAAAATGCTTAAATTAATAAGAAGAGAGTTTCAGCTGGAGAGTGCGTGCGGACCTGTCGGTTAGATAACAGGCGTGTGCAAGTCCTGCATCTGTGTGATACAAATGTGTGTAAAATGATACCGGGCGCTGTAATCACTCATCTAGTTACGTTATTGACCGCCCCCCGACCCAAAAAATGGGCTTCCCCTACATTTTCCCCCACGCCACGCTACTGAGCTTTAGTGGCTCTTTAGAAAGCAAACAAACTGATCTTTGTGTCCTTTGTCCAGTTGAGCTGATCTTTTGTTTGTCTGAAAAACAAAACCTCTTTGCTGAGCAGCATTACGCTTACGCAGTGCCTTGGTGTCTTATCACAGCAGCATAACACACATAAGGGGCGTTATGGCCCTCGATATGTCTTATCTCAAAAACGTGTAACATCACCTCTGGCGACTGTTGGAGAATAGATCTCTGCTCCGCGCCGATCCTATATGAGTTTTGTTTTAAAAGAAGGAAAACTCAAAGCAACCGGGATAAGGGTTAAACAATAATCTGCTTTAATGGTAAAACACAACACAATACACCATACAGAGCACTCTGCAACAGTACTCCGGGCTCAATTCCTACCACCGTGTAATATACGTACCACGACAGCCAGTCAGGAAGAGAGCCCAGATGTGATGCCCCTGTGGGTTCATCAGTGGAGAGGGTGTGGCTGTCCTGTCTTGGCTGCATTGATTGCAGTGATTGCATTAACTCAGGGCACCTGGGTCTGGTGCTCTGCAGCTATTTTAAAGCCTCTCTGCTCCTGTCTGCTCTCGCTCTGTTTTCCTGCAGGCACCCGGCTCTGATGAGTATAACCAATGTGTTGAATTGACCAGTGTTGTGCAAATAAACACCTTTACCTACCCGTTGACATGTTGTGTCTCCTTTTTGTTGTGGCCTTTTGAGCCAGGTCGCAACAAATGGGGGCTCGTCCAACGGGTTATTTATTTAAAAAGTTTGTGTAGTGCTCATTGAGCAGCTGATTCATTGTTGTGGTCCAGCTGTGTGCTGGCTCTGTGCTGCTATTTGGGGGACACATCATGTCTTTTGGGTTTCAGGATGCTTTAGTGTTTGACATGGCATCAGGTTTTGTGTGCCAATCAGAAGGTAAGATATTGCTGTTTGTTACGCTTTTGTAAAAGAGATTTTCCCCGCTAGGCTTAAGTGGCGTTTCCCCTTGGGTTCCGTCCGTTTTGTTTTTTTCATAGTGTTGTGGCGACGTGGTTGGTGTCAGCTGTTTTCGGACAGCTGTCTCGGGGGCACATCCGCGTGATGTCTTGGTGTTACCTGCGTGCAGGTCGCTCCATAAATCCGCCGGGTTCCAGTGCGTAATTACCCGCCGCAAGCCACATGAAGACTAGGTGAGATTAGGAAGATTTTGGTAAGGCAGTTAGGGGGGAATTCTCTGTTGGGTTTTGTCTTTTCGCCCAGGCGTGTTGACAGTTGAGTACTTTGCTTTCTGATTGGGTATAGGCAATATATTATGGCTTCTTTGTCAGCGTTTGTGGATGCGCCCTCAGTATCTTTCTTGGATGGTTGCCAGAAGGCGCAGTTGATCGAAATAGCAGAGCATTATGAAATTGCTGTTGTAGGGAGCAAGCGGAAACATGACATTAAAGCTGTCATCGTGTCATCTTTGTTTGAGCGGGGAGTGTTACAGAAGAGTGAGTCTGGTGTGGCAGGGGTCGGGCCAGTAGTGCTTCAGACAGCTGGTTTGACATTCGACCAGCAAAAGGAGCTTTTGGCCATGCAGTTTAATCAGGAGAGATTGCAGTTGGAAATGAGGGGTCAGCAGCAGGAGGTAGAGAAGCGTTTAGAGGTGGAGAAGGTGCTGGAGGTGGCGACCTGGGAAGCACAGGAATTGCTTCAGTACTCCGGGCTCAATTCCTACCACCGTGTAATATACGTACCACGACAGCCAGTCAGGAAGAGAGCCCAGAGCATAAGAATGTTACAGTATTTATACACATGAGCGGGGAGGAGTTTGGCCGGTTTGACTTCTGGGCGAACCCTAAGCAATGAGTCAGCAGTTTGTTGATTCCATCTCCTTACAGTGTGTGTGTGTGTGTGTGTGTGTGTGTGTGTGTGTGTGTGTGTGTGTGTGTGTGTGTGTGTGTGTGTGTGTGTGTGTGTGTGTGTGTGTCCTTAGGCAGTCCCAGTCATGCTTTGGAGTAATTTCACAGACAGAGGACTCTTTAACAGAACGCACACTCATCTTATCATGTAGCTTATCACACAACAGTCATATGTTTTTCTTTATGAAAGCCATACTTGTTGGGGTTTAACAGTCATCATCTCATGACCTCCTCAGGACCAGCTAACCAACAAAGCTTAACTGTTCCCATGCCCTAAGGCCATCTCTGAACTTCCCTTCCACTCCGAAGTCAACTCACCCAGAATCAGAAGGACCATTGTCTCTCTAATTGTGTGTGACCCAATCGTCTCCTGCTCTTTAGGAGTCTTGAAATGAACGCACATACATTTCTCTCATTAACTAACACTTAACATCCCATATATCAGGTGACATAAAAATGAATATACCAGAATTACACTGTATTGAACTTTTTGCCATAACACTTTATTTCAATTCTTCAATTCCCCCTTTTTATCTCTTTCTCCAGAGATAAACTTAAACAAGGCATTTTGAAACATACCCACTGTCATTCTTTTCCACTGTGTCCGTCCCCCAAACATTGTATAAATCCATCCGAAGCTGGGATTTAGAGTACTTGAAACCTTCATGGAGACAGAACACCACTTTCCATGGCAGTGAAGGAACCATGAGAGGTGTAAGAGAATATTTTAATCTGATCTGTTTATAGAGCTTCTTATTGTTTCTTAGAATCTGTGATACTGCAAACATCTGCTTGTAGTCACTCAAGGACTCCTCTGTAAGTTGAGGTCACAGGTCAAACGCTTCTCCTATATCCGTGGGGGAGGGTTGAGACCTAGCTGCATCTCTTTGAGACAAGGAGATTATTGTCTCGCATTATATAGCTAATTAGGTATACGCAGGCTTTCTGTGGGCCGGCCTCTCCTCGTGTAGCAGCGATGTTTTGTGGCTTTGGGGCAGAAATAATCTTGGTGGAGCACAGGACAGTGTGAAACTAAGATGATCTCCCGGCCGTATGTAATTACTGTACTGTGATCAATAAACTCTCAGTGCTTTGGCTAATCGACGTTCCAGACTCCTTCATTCTACCTCAACATTGCAACAACAGAAGTTTATCTTCACAAGAGGTGTAACCTGAGGGGGGGAGATGCGGCTTTCCCTTCACGGGTGGAACTGATCAGAGAGAAGTAGACTCCTCTGCTGCCTCGACAAGTCCCCCAGCCTGCTGACAGCCGCTTCCAAATCGTCTGCTGCATGGATGTCCTCGAGGTCCTTCTCCTCCAGTCCGCTGATGACAGCTTCCGAGTAGTCCTCCTCTGCGAGGGCCACGTCCGCCCTGATGTCGTCCCCGGTCCTAGCAGGTGGTTTCCCCGCCGCACACTGGCTCCCGTGGTACGAGCTGTCCCCCTTTTCTCCTAGGCAGACGGCATGAGAGATCCGCTGGGTCACTCGGTCGGGGCCGGAGAGCCTGGGGTTGAGCCACTTTGTCCTGATGACCTTCAGCCAGACGAACTCCGCTGTGTCGGCCTCCTGGGTCCCCCTTTTGGCGCCAGCAACCTGTGTGGAGAAATCTGATACAAATCCCTCAAGCCTACGCTCAGAGCTCCTGGGCCCTCAGCTGTTTGACCCACCACTGCGTAGGCCGCTTGGAGCCTGTTGGTGGGGTGTCTTAAAACAACAGACGTCTGTGAACAGGTTTTCTAAATTAATTGTAGACCTCTTATCTGCCAGTGCAGCTTCAGAATCTTAATACCTGGACTGTGCCAACTAAATAAGAACCCCAACATCTTTAGGTAAACTAAATAACATATTTCAATAGCTCTGCATTTCTGACAAGCATCTGTGTTTATTTTTTAAATGAAATCCTTGAGATCCCATTAAAAATCTAAATATAATATGAACTGCTAATGTTTCTGGTAAAGAAACACACTAATGTTATGGATTCAAAAACAACCAAAATCACGATACTAACAAAGTGAATGATTTCCTGGTGATACTGCTTCTACCTGTCAGTGCTTAGATATTATCACGCTGAAAAAATGAATACAGAATTCCAACAAACTGTCATCAAATGTCTTTCTATTATGAATTTAGATGAAATGTATATCCCCATAATGACCTAAACAATAAAGTCTATGACTTTTACTTCTTTACCCGGCTAGTTACATGATGTTGTCTAAATTAAATTATGTCTCATTACATTACTATGTTTTAGCTTTAACTGTAATATGTTCTTTCTACATTTCAAACCTCAGTTACTTTTATACCTGTTGAAACATTACTCACAGGTCAACTTCTTCAGTATTCCATTCTGGAATTACATCTCTCACAGTAGCCCCTTGGCCACTGATTCTGCATCTGTGTTACCTGTTATAACTCAATCAATATTAGAAACATGTCAATATTCATCAAACAGTATCTTATCCCCAGATATGGAGCAGGTCAATTCTAAAACTGTCAATCAATGGTCAGATTGAACAATCGAGTTGGGGCAGCAGGTTCCTTTCAGTCCCTAAATGAAAAATGTACATTGTGAAGTTTACACTACCCCTTTTTACACAGGGTAACCAAAATCCTGTATGGGAAGAAAACCTTCAGGTAATAATGGATTATAAGAAAATACCAAACATTTTTCCCAAATGTACATCCATCATTTCCACAGTAAACACTTCAGTGAAATGAAGTGTTTCTCTCCATCATTCAGTCCTAAAAGAAACAGAATCGTCATGTTTTAGTTTGAGTTTCACATTCTGCAAACTCCTGTGGGAGTGCACAAGTGCGGTTTTCCAATTCTGTGGAATTGTGTTGAGCCCCAGAATAATGTGTTAGTCCAAAAACATGCTTGATTAGTCATTGTTTTAAATCATGCAGTTGCACTGATCACATGCAGACATACACTCACACTGTCAGGTTGTAAAATCTTGGTCAGGTTCACCCCAGAGTCAGTCATTGACAGTGCCTTCTCAAGTTACACTGTCGGTCAGGGTCAAAGGTCAGTTGGTCTCAAGTCTTTTTGGCCATGTGTCGTGCTCTGCAGAGACTTTGATATGTCAGCATAGGCCAGTATCCTTTTTCTACAAAAATCTGTATATATGGAGGGCCATCATTAATTAATTCACGATTACAACTATAATGTTCAAGATATCTCTAACTTTTCATTGGAACAGCTGTTTCCCACATTCCCTGAAAAGTGTTAGCCAAAAAATGTCACTTCCTTATTGTACTACTACTGCAGTTTATTAACACCTAATCTATATTAAAATGTCTAATAGATCTATTTCAGAAACTTGTGCATATAATTATTATCTTGAGTCAAAACATCATTAGGATCTGTAAAGCTCTGCTATGTATTTCATAACTCATATTCATTTATCTTCAAATCTGGTCCACTTAAAGAACAATGTTAACCTCTTTAACAGTGCGTGGAACCTTGGGTGTCCGAATATGTAACAATCACTCCTTCCTTTATCAAGGATTTAAAAACAGAAGTCATTTCATCAATGGTTTGTAGCTGAACTTAGGAATTATCACTTATGGTAGGTATGTTTTTACTTTTTAACATCTCTAAATATCAATTAATTACTAACTAAATGAATGTCCATTAGGAGGTGGTGACGCTAGTCTTCTAAACTCATAATCTGGTGCCGTGCGCTTCCTGTGAAGCTGCAAGTAAGATTTTAAAAACCACTGCAGGGTGGGTCGAGTGACCCCTCCTCCCTATTGGTCGTCAATAATATGCACCATTACAATGGGTGATTGAAGGCCCCACATTATTTCCAATTACAGCATCAGCCTTCTTTACTCTAAAATTACTTTTTAAATAGGAATATTTAGAAATGGAACAAATATTCAATCTTCAGAAAAGTTCTTAACAAATGTCTATCTAGTGAATAGCCAACATATTTTAAAAACGTCAGATGTATAAAAATAAGCCTAAATACTCCCTTGCCATCAAAGTCCAAATTTAGACATAAGGTGAACAGTTTTGGTAATGGACAATTTAATCTAAAAACAAAACAAAATTGGACTTGTGTCCTTGTTATTTGTTCTTCAAAATACATTAGTAAATACCTTGTGAAGTATTCACAACATAACTAACCCTCTCTAGGATATGAAATCCATTAATCTTTAACCAGATACTATTTCCCTATTTATTTTCCACTCATGATAACAATGGTATAACAACCACACGTTTTACTCATAGCTAGTTTATATGTCAAGATTAATATGTGTGACCTAATAATCAGATGTCTTGTTTGCTAAACAAGGATATTCAACTTTAATCTTTTCAGTATTCCAGTCCATCATTTAAACAATCAGCCTCCCTTCTCAAATACTAAACCTATTGTTGTACACCACCCTCTGGAAAACTCTTGCACAGTTATGCTGTCAAATCATCGCATAATTTCTTCAGTCTGAACAATCTGAGACAAGCCTGTCTCAAGATCTTGTCATAATGTGAACAGTCAGTGATGTGTTGTCTTCTGCAGCTGTAGTCAATTGGATCAATGAAACTCTTGTTTTGCACTGGGATGTCCTGAGGGGGAAGGAACCTCTGGATCAATGTGGTACAATCAGCAGACACATGTTGTCCTCTGCACAGTAGGAATCCCCAAAAACTTGCAGTTCTTCTTCACACCACTGTTGCCTTGACAACGAGGCACAAGCAAAATGTCAAAACCTCCTCAGAGATGCGTTCTTTGCACAGTTCTTCTGTTTCTGTAGTGAGCAACACACTGATTCAGAGTACAACCCAAAGGTGGCGCACAACTATCCAATGCTGCTGTAATCACAGCAAATCAGCAACTGGAGAAAAACTCAATTTAAATCTCTCCCCCAAAGGGTTACAAAATAAAACGGCTGAGTGTCTATATGGTCAGGAATGCTGAAACATGTGAATGTTAAAACAAACCAATGGCAGTAGTCTACCCAGATTCTTTACTTCATTAAAAGTAGTAAAACCACATTGTAAAATCTATTTTGTCTAGTTGAAGTCCTGCTTCTAAAATTCCAGTCAGAAAAAAATAAAATAAACTTCATCTTTAAAATCTTCTTTAATTTGAAACCAAAAAAGGTCTTCCTTCTCCACCATGATCCTATTTCTACATCAAAGTCCAAACAAACTGATGATTTATCTTTAAAAACCATGAGGAATGACAGTTCTCATAAAACACTATTTCCTTCCTTACTTCAGTTCTAAATCAAATGAGCAAACAGGAAAACCTCCTTAACCACTTGCTTATTCTATTATTTTTCAAATTGTTTATCTAAGTTGTGTTACAAGCATGGTTAGCTTTATAACAGAATACAAAACTAACTGTATTTAGCGCTATATTTGAAAAACAAGTAATCTGATTACAGTTAATGAATATATATTTTTGAACACTTATTATTGGTGGAAAAGTTTCCTCACAAAATGTAATCTCCATTACTAAAGCTAAAACCTAAAGAAATCATCACGGAACAGTTTTCTGTCCTTATCACTTAATTGTTTCAATACAAACTAAAAAGCGTTGTGAAAACTCCCACTCTTGAGAACATCTCAACACTTTATTCCATCTGAGCACGAATGTTTATGACAGACACGCCCTATTAATCCAAAACGTTCTTTAATGGTATCAATTGTGAACTTTCTTAATATGAATTGTAAATGCAACGTATGTTCTCTTTGGAACAAAGATAGGACAGTAGCTGCTGAAACTGGTTAATAAGCATGTTGTTCTTATATCTAGTAAATATATTTTTACTTCATGTTTACTCACAAAACAATATGACATTTTCCAGACTAGTAGTTAACTTTATATACATTTTACTCTCTCTGAACTCTTCCAAAACATCTACTGTACTTCTCCTGTCTCTCTCTCTCTCCCTGGGCCCTGCAGCTGTCCACAAGCTTCTCTCATCAATCACCTCCATGTGTTATCAAACCGTGTGAGATGGCTTTTAGCCTCGTGCAGCACCTCTGTAATATTTAAACATTAACAGCCTCCCTCTGACTGACAAAGTTACACAACCTTAAAAACACAATTGTGGTGAATTATTTGCGCTCTCAGTTTCCTATCTACTTTAAACAACCACCAACTTAGAGTCACTGTTGTATGATCAATATAACTCCTAAATAACATTACAATATATATTTCCCACAGTGAGTTTGTTATCTAATATTTAACAAATTCTCCTCTTTCTATGTGTAATCTAGGTGGAATAATTCACTATTATATTTAATGTGAATCGAACCTTAACCTCAATGTACTTCATACTTAGTAAAACCTCTTTTTACTTTCCCTCAACGTTACTGTATGTAATTAAATTCCTCTGAAATATAATTAAGTACAATTCTCAGTTAATGACAAATACCACGAAATTCACAATGCAATGCAATAGTAACAATCAGTTCTCAAAACTTCTCATAAAAACCCCAATGTGACGTAACTGTGTCCCACAAAAACTATGCTAAAAACAACAAATTATAGTTTCTTATTTATTTAAATATCTACCACCTCAAATCCCACATTGATCCATTAATTTTCAATGTTATTCACTCCAACTTCAGATCACTCGTTGATTATTCACTACTTGTTTTAAATTCAACGCTCAGCAGGCCTTTTCCAGGCATTAGAGAAAAAGAACAAGCAGTCTGGCTCCGGGCTGCTGCACAGCAATTAGAGCAATGTGGAGAAAGGGGGGTGTAGTGGCCAAAATCCCAAAAAGTTTGTCTTGTAACCTTCACCTCAAAAGTCATTGTTTCTTGGCCACATGTAGAGCTTGGGCCTCGGAAGCAGTGTCAGACTCGCAGTACACAATCCACTGGACGTTTCAGTTGCTTTTCAACGTTTTATTTCCAGTAAAACAAAATACGAAAACAATATGTAACAAACTTAAACAGCAGATCCTAATAATCTGTATTTGACTAAGCATAAGGTTGCGTCTGCGTGTCAATGACGGTATTGCTGCTGCCTGCTGCCCCTCGTCACACACCGCACCTCCAATTTAAAGCCTTAGGCCCGCCCCCTTCACCTGAGCAAAGCACACCTCTCACTGAAACAGAAAAATGCATTAATAAAGGTTCCAAATAAATCAAAACAAAATAAACTTAAATGCGGCTCCTACACACCGGCCCCTAATTGTTCTCTCAGAATCAATTACTCAAATTAGCAAAAAGGGAGCCGTAAAACGACCAATGAATAATGAATTTAGAAAAATAAAGTATATACATTACATCCCTTATTGATGTTTAAGAAGACCTATTATTCTTCCGTCTCCAGGAGGCGGCACAGTTTAGCTATGGGCCTATCGATAATGGAGGTTTTCGTCTGGAGCTTCACTGTACGGGTCAGACCTCTTGCATCAGGCTTGGTCTCCAGTACTCTGCCTAATGGCCACGACCCCCGTGGAGCAGTTGGGTCAACTACCAGGACGACATCTCCAACGCTAAAGTTTTTCCTCACTGTGTTCCATTTCTGTCTCTCTTGGAGCAGCAGGAGGTATTCCTGTGTCCATCTATGCCAGAACAGATCCGCCATGTACTGGACCTGCTTCCAGCGGCGCCTGGCATAGAGGTCAGATCTCTGAAACGTTCCCGGAGGTAGGATGGGTTGCGTTTTTTTAGCAGGAGGATGTGATTGGGAGTCAGTGGTTCCAGGTCGTGTGGATCGGAGGACACGGTGGAGAGAGGACGGTTATTGAGAATGGACTCTACCTCGCAGAAGATGGTTTGTAGGCCTTCATCGTCGAGGGTTTGCTGATGGAGAGTGGAGGTCAGCACCTGACGGACAGATCTTATGAGTCTTTCCCAGACTCCACCATAATGTGAGGCTGCCGGTGGATTGAAACTCCACTGGATTCCTTCAGGGTGCAAAGCGCCTTGGATTTTCCCTTCGTTTAGTGAACTCATGGCCTTTTTGAGCTCAGTTTGGGCACCCACCAGGTTTGTACCGTTGTCCGATCTGATATGCTTAACCTGACCTCTCCTGCAAACAAATCTTCTCAGAGCATGAATACATGAGTCTGTGTCTAACGAGTAAGCCACCTCCAGATGTACAGCTCTGCTACTCATGCAGGTAAACAGGGCTCCATACCGTTTAACCATACTCCTTCCTCGCTTCACTTTAAGCGGTCCAAAATAGTCCAATCCGACGTTGGTGAAAGGAGGGAGGTCAGGTAGGATTCTTTCTTGTGGCAAATCGGCCATTTTCTGCTCACCTGTCTTGCCTCTCACACGCCGACACACAACACACTTTGAGACTATTTTCCTTGCTGCTGAGTTTCCTTTTAAAACCCAGTACTTCTTACGGAGCTCTGAAAGCATGTAGTTTCTCCCGCTGTGTCCAGAGCGTTCGTGGATGTGTCGTAGTAGGAGAACTGAAGTGTGAGCATCCTTGGGCAGAATATAAGGGTGCTTGGTCTCATCAGGCATTGCAGATCTGTGTAGGCGGCCGCCTACTCTCATGATGCCTTCATCCAGTATAGGATCGAGCCTACAGATCTTACTGCTCTTCTGCACTCTAAATGGAGCGGTTTCCAGCGCTGCCATTTCCACTGGGAAAGATTGCTTTTGAACATAGGTGATGACTGACCTCTCTGCCTGTGAGAGGTCTTCCACTGTGAGGAGCTGTCCACCAAGTGTGGACCTGAAAGCGCTTAGCTCAGTGCTCACCTTTTGGCTGCTCGAGCAGGTGGTGATGGGACCTGAGGAAAGCTCTTTACGCTTTTTGACGGTCAACATCAGAGCATTCTTCACCTTGAGGTACCATGCCACTGCTTTAAGTAGCCTCTTCCAATCAGAGAAGTATGAAATAAGACGGTCTGTGGGAGTTTCAATGCTTGCCACTGTTGTGAATACAGCAGCGTTTTTCCTGACCTCTGGGTCATTTTGCAACAATGGCTCGGAGGTCAATGAATTTTCCACAGGCCAACTTTCCTTTGGCTTCCATAGGAACTCTGGGGCATGTATCCATCTTTTTTGCTGCATACATTTGACTGCACTCATTCCTCTCGAGGCGTCATCAGCAGGATTTTCCTTGCTGCTTACATATCTCCATTGAGACCTTTCACTATTGTCACGAATCAGTGACACTCTGTTGGCAACATAGGTCTTAAACCTAGTGTAGTCATTACCAATGTACTTGAGTACTGTTTGGCTATCCGTCCAGAAGACTGAGGGGTTTAAGTCCATGTGTAGTTCTTTCCTCAGCATTTTATCCACCTTCACCAACAGTGTTGCAGCTGCCAACTCCAGCCGCGGTACTGTGATGTGCTTTAAAGGAAGGACTCTGGATTTTCCTAGGACAAAGGCAACATGAACAACATCCTGAATGTTAACCTGCCTGATGTAGCTTACTGAGCCATAGCCATTCTCACTGGCGTCTGAGAAGTGATGCAGCTGTGCAAACTTTTGTGTTCCATAGTTCTTTGGCTTCAGACAGCGAGGCACTTGGAAGTGTTTTATCCTCTCCAGACTTGCTATCCATTCGATCCATTTATCTGATATAGTCTGGGGCAAAGGTTCGTCCCACCCAAAACCTCTCTGGCAGAGCTCTTGTAGCAACTGCTTGGCTGGGAGAATCAGAGGAGCCAGAAAGCTGAGTGGATCAAAGATTGAACTTACAACTGAAAGTATTCCTCTTCGTGTATGTGGCTACTGGTTGAGATGGATGTTAAACTGGAAATTGTCAGAGTCCACACCCCACTGCAAACCCAATGTTCTTTCAATGGGGAGACTGTCTTTGTCGAGATCCAAAGTCCTAACATCCTTTGCCCTTTGGTCTGTGGGGATGGAGGCCAGAACTGCTCTGCTGTTGCTAACCCACTGGGTCAGCTGAAACCCGCCTCTTCTGCATAATGCAGTGAGGTCCTTTACTAGCTGGATGGCTTCAGTTTCTTTTGCGACAGACTTTACACAGTCGTCAACATAAAAGTTGCTTCGGACAGTTTCAGCTACTTGTCTTCAGCCGTCTTTTGTAGCGCAAAAATTGCACAGCTTGGGGAAGACACAGCACCAAAAATGTGCACCAGCATGCTATATTCTTTTGGGGGCTTACTGGTATCACCTTGTGGCCACCACAGAAACCGCAAGTAGTCCACATGAGATTTATCCATTCTGACCTGATGGAACATTGATTTTATGTCGGCCATAAATCCAATTGGCTCTTTGCGAAATCTCACAATGACTCCCACAAGAGAATTATTCAGATCAGGTCCCTGCAGTAGCTCTGTGTTCAGGGACATGCCTTGGTAAGAGGCTGCACAGTCAAAAACCACTAAGCTTTTTCTTTTTGGGGTGGTACACCCCATGGTGTGGCATGTACCATTTGTGTCCGGGTGACTGTGTCAGATCTCCCTGTGGGACCTCCTCTGCATAGTTGTTCTCCAAGATGTCGTTGAGGAATGCAACGTATTCCTGCTTGTAGTGCTGGTCCCCCTTCATCTTCCTTTTTAAGCCCTGCAGGCGCTGTTCTGCAATTTGGCGGTTGTTAGGCATGCTGACATTGGCTTTCCTGAAAGGCAACTTTAGACTGTAGTGTCCGTTTTGCAGGGTAGCCTCACTGGCTACTTTCAAAAACATTTTGTCCTCAACTGACATCTCTGGCTTTTCCTCAGATGACACTTCGTTGAAGTCCTGGTTGTACTGTGACATTAGAAGCTCTTCCAAACTTGTGGCAGATATCCTATTCACAGTCACTCTCGCCGTACTGCCCTCACCGCCATTTCTGAGTGGCCCATTTACAACCCACCCCAATAGAGTTTTTACTGCGTAGGGACCCTCACCTTGGCTATTAATAACCTCCCATGGCTCTAACAGCTTTGGAGCATTCGTGCCAACTAATAATTCCACTTTAGCACTGATACTGGGAAGTTTGACTTTATTCAGGTACGCCCACTGCGTTAAGTCATTCTGGTTGGGAATGCTACTGGAGGTGACTGGCATTTCTCTCTGGGTGAAAACGTCAGGAAGAGGTAAGAAGTTGTCGCTGTTCAGTGCTGAAACTTCAATTCCAGGTATGACATGAGATGGCACCAGTTTTTTCTGATTCATTGTGCTCAACAGAATATGTGTTTTTCTGCCTTTCAGGTTGAGTTTAGACATCAGCGCTTCGGAGCAGAAGGTAGCGGTGGAACCAGGGTCCAGGAGGGCATAGACTTGAAAGACTTGACTGCCTTTTGCTGCCTTAACTTGCACTGGGACAATAGACAGCACTGGCTGTTGTTCTCCGGCCCCTATGTGGCCACATAACTCTGCTGTGGTTCTGCCTGCTACACCAGAGGGCCTTTTAGTCTGTTTAGTCGGACCATCTTTAACATAGATGTGCAGGGCACTTGGGTGGGCTTGCTTGCAAACTCTACAGGTGAGGCGTTGTTTACAGTCTCTACTAATGTGGCCAATAGAGAGACAGCCAAAGCATATGCCCTTGATCTTTACAAAGTTCAGCTTGTTCCTATGTGTTTCTTCAAAGAACCGTTTGCACAGTTCCAATGTGTGCTTGCACCTACAGAAGGGACAGGAGGGTTCAGGCTCTGTTTCTTTTGGGGAAATAGTGACACCTGTGGAAAAACTGCTGTCATACGCCTTTGAGATCTGCGACTTAACAGGACATCTAGTCTTTACAGCCACCTTTCCTTTGGCAGCTGACTGGTCTTGAAGGTCACCAAAAACTGGGTCTGCTGCTATGCGAGCTTGCCTTTCAATGAAATAGACAAGATCTAAAATCCTTACCCTACGACTGCGCTCCTCTTGCAGTGCGTAAGCTTTGCTGCGCCATCTCTCCCTGAGCTTGTATGGAAGCTTAAGCACAATGCTTCTCATGTTGGACACTGTGTCGAGTTCCTCCAAGTACTCCATTTCCTCCATAGCGTTGCAGCAACTCCTTAGAAACATGGCGTAATCCTGCAGCGACCTTGAATCTTCAGATTTAACTAGGGGCCAGGATAGAGCTTTTTCCAGGTAAGCACAAGAGAGTTTGTATTCGTTCCCAAAGTTCTCCTTCAGTAAACGTTTTGCTTTCTGATAGCCTCTGTCTGGAGACATGTATTCACAGCTTTTGACTAGCCGCTGAGCTTGGCCTCTGGTGAACTGTATAAGGAACTGCAACCTGTCTCTGTTGTTGTCCGTTTTGTTTTCAATACAATGTTCAAAGGAGTGAATAAAGGACTTGTACTCCATGATGTGCCCATCAAAGGGTGGAATATTTCCTTGTGGCAGCGTCGAGAGAAGTTGTTGTTTCACAAGTATCCTCGTCAAGCTGCTTTGATTCTCCAGTATTTGAATCATGTGGTCATCCTTTGCTGTGCTGGGCGTAGGGGGGCTTTGTCCTTGTGGCAGAGTTGACTGTGTGTTTTGGGGTATGACAGGTGGAATAGTGTGCACTGAGGTTGGTTGTGGCTGATCATTAATGCTGTCTTCATGATGAATATCAGGCCAACTGTGTGCGTTATCTTCACGGACATTCAAAAAGGGAAAGTGAAGTGGGGCGCCTGTCTTGCTCCTAACAACTGGAGCACCTCTGTCATAAGGATGAGCTGAAATACCTGGCTTTGTATCCCTCAGTGTGGCAGCTGCTGCTTCAGCCTGTACAGGGCCAAGCCTAGCTAATTCATTGTCTTTAAGATAATTAATTGTGGCTGTGTTGGCTGCTATTTCTGTGTGTAATTCTAGTGTTTCTCTTCTTTTTTGTAATATTTGTTCCTGTTCTTCAATGGCATGTTTTTCTTGTAACATAGAAGCTTTGGCCAATAAGGCTGCTCTCTCTGCCTCAGCATTGATGCGTAATGAGGAGGAGGAAGAGTGGCTGGATGTTATGGACCTCACTGAGTGTGTATCCACCTCGCTCAGACCGCCGCCTTCATTTGCATATGCACCTTCTTCAGCTGGCAGACCTTCCACTTGAGTCAAGTTGAGTGAATCAACATTTTCTATGTCAGTTATCCATTTCGTAACTTTGGCAAGGAATGAGTTTATGTCCGTACATCTCGACTGATACCATTTCTCATCGTCCTCTTTTATTGCGCTCTCACCCAACATTTGCGCATATGAGACATGCAAGGCTTTAAAATCAACCGAAAGTTCGTTAAACTTCAACATATTGCCTTTGACTTCATCCAGATATTCCTTATCGGTCATTAGGTTGTTCACAATGTTCATTCTCCGTGTTAAATGCGAAGCTTTTCCTGATCTTGATGAGCGCAGCTGCGCCGCAGCCTCATCCATGTCTGCAGGTGTCGATTCCGCCTCATCAGAATTCGCCATTTTAATCCAATATAAACTTCCAAAAAGTCTTCAAAAGGTTTAGAAACAGTTCTTGTGGCTCCGTTATCCTTGTATGTTCAACACTTAACTCAGGTTACTTCATATGTTCATTTATAAGAGGCTGTATTTCACCGCTGCTCTCTTTTTCTTCGTCACAGAAAGGTTGACAAATAAAAGATTCACTGTCCATAAACACAAATATCAGCGGTGAAATCTGTTTCTAAACACTTCAGGTATTTCTTCCAAACGAATAATCCTTCAGTGATGTTTGATCTGAAAGCTCATACCTCCTCCGAAGTGTTTCTTTGTTTGCTCCGCCACGCGTCGGCCGGCGTTTCCTTTGTCTTAGATTCCTACGATCCCTTTGATCCTCCAATAGTCCTCGTGTTTCCAATCACAGCGCGTCATTGACTAATTGTAGTGGCCAAAATCCCAAAAAGTTTGTCTTGTAACCTTCACCTCAAAAGTCATTGTTTCTTGGCCACATGTAGAGCTTGGGCCTCGGAAGCAGTGTCAGACTCGCAGTACACAATCCACTGGACGTTTCAGTTGGTTTTCAACGTTTTATTTCCAGTAAAACAAAATACGAAAACAATATGTAACAAACTTAAACAGCAGATCCTAATAATCTGTATTTGACTAAGCATAAGGTTGCGTCTGCGTGTCAATGACGGTATTGCTGCTGCCTGCTGCCCCTCGTCACACACCGCACCTCCAATTTAAAGCCTTAGCCCCGCCCCCTTCACCTGAGCAAAGCACACCTCTCACTGAAACAGAAAAATGCATTAATAAAGGTTCCAAATAAATCAAAACAAAATAAACTTAAATGCGGCTCCTACAGGGGGCTTTTCTTTTCTTTTTTTCTGGTATCCTTCCATTATGACTTCGCATTTCTTTATCTGACTAAGGCTATCCTATGTTCAATAATATATTGTATTTATTCATAAGCACATAAATATATCCTCCACGCTGTCTGTTCAGCTTTTAAGATGCGATATTTCTTTCAACAGAATGGGCGTTAAACCCAACAGAACAAGACAGTGAGAAATGCGTTAATTTCAATGGCTTTTGAAGCTCTTGCATTCACATATAGCTCACCTCCAACTCCTATGAACCTTGGATTTGCTATTCAATTTTGTCACGGATGGAGACTCGATACTACCACTTGACTTCCACCAGCGAAGTATACCCTGCAGGGACTCAATACCTCCACTAGGCGTAGGGACTCTTATACCCTTCCAGTCGCCAAAGACTCAATACCTGACGCTGAAACTACTTCGCTGCTTCACTTGTAGCTAACGAGTTTAGCCGTATGATTCTGAAAATTCTACGAAGCTTTTAACCGTTGCTTTATTTATTTATAACTTACCTACCTATGCTAAACTATGCATTGCATTCTTTACCGTAAATGACACTTGGAAATATTCCTTGACAACTCTAAAATTTAGCTTGAGCCAATTACAGACCTTCGATAGAAACAGGCATCCGTTTTACCTTTCGGTTAGGATCCTTAGTTGTCAGAGATTATTCCAGGCATCTCCCTCCGTCCGCTGCTAGTGTTTCCTCTAACAAAACCTACTCATGACGTCACCACGTCGGCACGTCCTCACGTCACCACACCATGACGTCATCATGTCGGGGTCACCAAATTGTTGGAGAAGATATCTCTGCTCCGCGCCGATCCTATATGAGTTTGTTTTAAAAGAAGGAAAACTCAAAGCAACCGGGATAAGGGTTAAACAATAATCTGCTTTAATGGTAAAACACAACACAATACACCATACAGAGCACTCTTCAACAGTACTCAATTCCTACCACCGTGTGATATACGTACCACGACAGCCAGTCAGGAAGAGAGCCCAGAGCATAAGAATGTTACAGTATTTATACACATGAGCGGGGAGGAGTTTGGCCGGTTTTACTTCTGGGCGAACCCTAAGCAATGAGTCAGCAGTTTGTTGATTCTATCTCCTTACAGTGCAGGGTTAGACATTAAGGGTAAAAAGCCACTGGCCCGGAGCATTCGTCCAAAAACAATCGACTAATAATGAAGAAAATTAACACATTTGTTGCAATAGTAATTTATGCACTAACTACATTACTACTTGTACTACAACATTTGAATCATCAGTTCTTCCTCATTTTCCTCAATTGTTCATATTTGGTTTATTAAAATAATGATATTGTGATCATTGTTTAAAAATGTCTGCTATTATGAGTATTATTATTTGTATAATGCACTTTCTGCCTTCCTGTCATTAGGAGTTAGAAATGTAATGGCTATAGATTAGATCCTTCATTATCCTAAACTGCTGGGACATTTCGCCAATACCTTTATATTGTCTACTCTTCACTTACGTGTCAGCATAGGTCGGCATTGATGTACAGAGCCGACAGAAGACCTTGTTTATATTGGCATCATATTGAGAGGTGCAGCCAGTGACGCTTCCTAAAACCAGGAAGTAAGCTGCTGGTTCCCTCGACAAAAAGCAATGGGATTTCTCCACAGGGTTTTGGAAAATAGCTGGAAATAAGGTCTGTGGAAAACAAACCTGTTTGATAAACGCACGTTTTGTTCAGCCGGATAATCTCCACATGTCTACCCTACTTTTATAATTTTTGAATCATAAATCTAATCGATAGATTATAAAAAGGGTTTTAGGATGCGTCACTGCACCACTATAGTCAGAAGCCAACTCCATCGATCAAGCTGGCTGAAACGTTCTCTCCCTCTTCTTCTCATACTCCCTGTCACTCTCCTTTAACTCCTCCGGAGACTTTCTTTTATTTGAAGATTGTTTTTTGCCCGGCGGTTGGCCGGTTACCGCTGGTATTAAAAACATTTTGGCGAATGGTTAGGTGGGGCGATAGTCTGTAGTGAAGGAGCGCGCTCCCGCTCACGGGAGCCTGCTTGCGCTGCGCTCCGCAGCAAACAGCCGTTTGCTTTTCACCCAACAACGACAACCGACTCACGGAACGCTATGTTGTAGCGTTAATAAACTAAACAATTTAACAACATTGCTAGTCAAAATACCAATACCACAGGAAACATTTTTTTTTAAACAATATTTTTAGTGGCCCGAGCGGGCAAGTGGAAAGTACGTTATGCTGGCCCGGGGTGTCTAAATAGTGCTTCCGGGCCAGCGGGCCATTTATAATGTCGAGCCCTGCAGTGTGTGTGTGTGTGTGTGTGTGTGTGTGTGTGCGTGTGCGTGTGCGTGTGCGTCTACCCTTAGGCAGTCCCAGTCATGCTTTGGAGTAATTTCACAGACAGAGGACTCTTTAACAGAACGCACACTCATCTTATCATAGCTTATCACACAACAGTCATATGTTTTTCTTTATGAAAGCCATACTTGTTGGGGTTTAACAGTCATCATCTCATGACCTCCTCAGGACCAGCTAACCAACCAAGCTTAACTGTTCCCATGCCCTAAGGCCATCTCTGAACTTCCCTTCCACTCCGAAGTCAGCTCACCCAGAATCAGAAGGACCATTTTCTCTCTAATTGTGTGTGACCCAATCGTCTCCTGCTCTTTAGGAGTCTTGAAATGAACGCACATACATTTCTCTCATTAACTAATACTTAACATCCCATATATCAGGTGACATAAAAATGAATATACCAGAATTACACTGTATTAAACTTTTTGCCATAACACTTTATTTCAATTCTTCACTACATGAAAGAAAATGACGTTTAGTAACAATTATTCACTCGTCCATTCCAAACAAACAAAAATAAATGTAAAAAACAGTGTTGTGTTTCAGCCTCCTGCGGGACTGACATGTAAAACCTTGCAGTGTTTGGAGCAGTATGGGCTCGTTGTCGAAGCAAAATGAATTAGCTGCTTGGATAGCCTGATCCTCCAGAGGATCTATCCGGGGAAGGTCAAATTACATTTGTTTGATAGTTGTTCAAGCAAGAACAGAGCACTTAATAAAGACACCCTGGTTCTGCTTGCCTGAATTAATTATACACAGTTCAAAGCTTCCCTCTGCTTTGAAGTAACTACATCTCCTAGCCAGACTCCTGCAGAAAGCGCGTGATACCTTTTGATTTATTCACCGAAATGCCCCACACTTTTATAATGTAAACAGCACAGTCAAGACAAGTTTGTCTTGGAAATTGAAATTAATTATGAAGTTTAAAATCTTTACGCTGGAGGTTTCTTTGAAAAACTAAAATAAGAAAGTTGAAGTCTATTTTTGTTCAGTAGCTGTAGCAAAACATATAAATCTTGTTGGGCAAACTTGCATGCATGAACCGCTGTTTGTTTACTGGAAATGTACATGCAAACTGTTCATTTACAGACGTCAGCTAACTGAAAACTTGGCTCACTGATTCAAAGTCTCTATTGACTTAGCGTCAACTTTATCCACCTGAAAAGGGTCTCTTGTTCTCCTGATAACTGCCCCTCTCCCTAAGACTGTACTGTATGCGATGACGAAAGCAAGATGTCAGATAAAATACAACGTGTCTATGTTGTCAATGCTCTGTGGATGTATTTGTTTTTCACTTTCATGGAAAACTAACTTTCTGTCATGGTAGATTCAACAGAGAAGCACATTCCAATTAAATGGCACTGCTAAGTTTGATTTTCAGTGTCAAACAGAAATGTCAGAACTTATGTCAACATCTCTATTGATTCCAGCTCTGCAAAACAACATGTTTACCTCTGTTAGCTGTTACACATCGTTACGTCCCCACTAGGGATGAGGAAATGCAACACACACCAGTTGGAATTGGTAATAATTATAAATGGTTTTAATGTATGACAGGTAGAATAAAATGGCAGGCAAGCAGCCTGGGACAAACAAAAGGCCAAAAAAACACCGGTTTAAATAACAAACAAAAGTGGCCACAAGGGCGCAAGTTTAAATGGGCAACCAACCAAAGGGAGGACTCTAATAAGTGATCCTACTTAAATACAAAGGTATATACATAACTAAACAAAATAACGCTCACTATGGCAGTGGTACAAACTAAAGAAAAGGAGGCTGTAAGAAAACACAGCTAAGCTAAGTAATACAGTCAACGTAGAGGCTAAGATACTCTAGTCACATCTAATCATATCAACACTACCAAACACAGACCACGCAAGTTAACCACAGCTAACAGATTTATACATGAACGAAGAGCAAGTAGCGAGAGGCTCTGTTCACCCAACAGAGCCTCCAGAGTGATAATTGTCCCCAGGTTTTGTAGTCATCTCCAGCAGGTGCGCGCCGGTGGTGCGCGCCGGCGGTGCGCTGCGATTGGAGTGCGTTGGGCCCGGCGTGCTCCAATCACAATCTTCAGGAGGCGGACCAGGAGATGGCAGCCAATCACGTCAGGGCAACCGCACAGCTCATTTACATACAACACAGATTAACACAGTTAAGCCGACCAGGAAGGCGACAGTTGTAACAACATCTTTTAGAGGAGGAAATCATGTTTTTATAAATGTTCTCAAAACAGAGCAGTAGACAGACACATGGACATATACTATTTGTTAGCCATCTATCCTTTAATGTATCATTTAAACACTTCTATGTATGTCCCAGACTGTATGAGGCACATTTCAAGGAAGAAACTGGGAAGAAAATAGACATGAGACTGGATTTTCTGAAGTTCTTCTCCACTGAAATGTCAAACATGAATTTTCTCCCCCTTTTGATCTACAAACTGATTTGTTGTGCTGTTGCATTCCCTGAATGTCTTTTCACAGTGTAGTTATGTGCTTCTATGTCAGAGCTTACTTGGATGGAGGATTGGTTACTCGGATGTCAACATGCTATTGCTTCAGGAGTTGAAAAAAAGCACAAACATTTTGAAGTGATTTCCACAATGGGGTCAATCCACTAAGGGTTCTCCTGCAGCCTCCTAGTAACCAGTGGCGGCTGGTGGAAAATATTTTTGGTGAGGCTGTTGATATAGTGAGTAAAAAAAAATGTTTTGGGAGAAATGACCCCTTAAATTAGGACTTCTGGTGATGTAATGGCGCGTTTCCAGTGCAGCGCGGAGCTCGCTTTAATGCTGCGTTCAGACCTGACGCGATGCGAATATTCGCTTCGCTCTAAACGCTCCTATCGCATCGCTCTAGTCGCTCGAGTTTCACCGCGGCTGCCAGCTGTGTTTACTCGCATCATTCAAACAAGACGCGCTCGGGAGCTACAACTACAACAACATGAACATATTTTACCGTGATTAAATTGTAATACACGTTTCTAAATGATGCCGACGTAACAACATACTGATACCAGTTAGTAAAAACCATGAATTAATGCTTTGACAAGTCTGCAGACAGACGGCAGGCGAAAAACCTTTTAGAATGCTTGTTTTCCGAATGGAGATTGGGTCGACCAGGCTAAGCTAACGTTGTATATGCTCACTCCACATTCATAACAACGGCCTACAGACATAAATAAACCAGCGACTGTATTCGCCATGACACAGACAGTGCCGAGCCGTGCGGGGCCCGTTTTTGGTTGCGTTTCCACTTGGCCTAGTACCGGCTAGCGGGTCCTAATTCACAGTTTTTATGGCCCCATAAAATCGTGGTTCTAGGGCCAGGAACAACCAGGCTGAGTCGGGCTGAGTATGCTAAACTAGAGAGAGAATCGCTGGCAAGGGGGCTACAACTACAACAAGATGAACATATTTTACCGTGATTTAATTGTAATACACATTTCAAAATGATACCGAATTAACAACATACTGATACCGGTTAGTAAAAATCATGAATTAATGCTTTGCCAAGTCTGCAGACAGACGGCAGGCGAAAAACCCTTTTAAAATGCGTGGTTTCTAAATGGAGCTTGGCTAAGCTAACGTTATATATGCTCCGACCGTCCACACTCACAACAACGGCCTATACAGACATAAATAAACCAGCGACTGTATTCTCCATGACACAGACAGTCTGTGGTTTGTACTTGTTGTAACTTTTGTCTAGTTTATGAACAGATCGTATCTGTCCCCGGCTGTTTGAAGAGCAAGCATGGGAAACAAAAGACAGCATTTACCTGTTTGCATCCAGCTAGCCATGCCTTTCTGGTGTACCAGCTACGTGAGAAGCCTCCTTGATACGTTTTGTCTTTTTCACGAGCTTGCTGCGATATATACAAATCGGGTTGGTCCGGTCCAAGGTCTTTAAGCAACAGTTTATCTCCCAAACTTCTCCTTTCGAAAGGATTGGAGATTAGCTCTTGAACGGAATTGGGCGGGGACCGAGGTCCGGCGACTCCACCTGCACACGAAGCCATTCTCATCCAACTACTGCGTCACCTTGGTCACTCACGAGTCTAAAAAACAACTCACGTCAACGCACGTAAGCAACGTGGGCGCCAACGTGGGCACCAACGTGAGCGCCCTCGTGACCAAAATATTTGACGGGGCTGATTGGCTGAAATTATGTTTCGGCGGCACAGTTTACTATTTAGACTTTTGCAACGTGCTGGTTGCTGCTGTTTGGCTCGGGGGCTCCTTGCACGGCGCCCGGTAATGATAAACTAATGCCACGGGCAAGGCCAGGCAGGAAACATGTGACTTATCAGTAACTTTAGACATCGTAACACAATTTTAAACGAGATTTTATTGTAGATTATACATTTTACTGATACCAATTGTATGATATTTACCTTGTTCATTAAAAATAAAAATATAAAATTTTTTTTTTTTTTTTAAATATTTTTTTTTTATTTAATATTTTTTTTAATATTTTGTTTTGTATGTGGGAAGAGGTGGGGCGGCGCCCCTAGCGCCCCTATGGGCCGGCCGCCACTGAGTACAACTATGGTGCAATGGTTTACTCAGCCTTATTTGTATCTGTTTCTGGGCGTCTTGGAGTTTCAAAGATGTGTCACAGAAAGAAGGGCATAATGTCTTCTCTGTCTCACAGGACAAAACACTCATTGCCAGACGCACACAGGAGATCTGTAAGCCGCCATGACTGGAACCCGGTTCTCTCTCCTTTCTCTACTCGTCTGCTACCCAGTCACCTCCTTGGTGGTCTGTTCACAACCACAAGTGTGTTTATGTGTCTTTGTAACGTGACAGTTTCAAGTAGGCCTAACTAAAGCAAAACCCACAGCATGTTGCGAAAGTGCTGCAAGATTAATAACTCAGGTTTAGAGATGGGGTCGTTACTAAAAAAAAAAGTAATATATTACACTACTTCATTACTCTCTAGGCTACAAAGTAATTTGTTACTTTACTCGTTGCTTTACTCGCAGGGCTGGCCCGCCCCTCCCAGATCACGCAGACTGCGGCGCACCTACAGTGCAAGCGCGTCACAGTTTTGCCTCTGCGAGACTCCACTTGCACCCCCAATTACTATTGCATTAAGGAAGACATAACACAAGTCTTTCTTTTTATATGCTCTTTAATAAAATAGGCTACCAGCCAAGCTAATAGTCTGTGAAACGTAAAGACACTAATTAATGAAACCAGTTCAAGACGCATTATTCTTATCATTCTTTATGAGCGCAGTAACGGTAAGGTATGCAATTACTTATTTATTTAGTATTCCATAACTTAGTAACAGAGATGGTCAAACTAAAGTGGTAGAGACATGGCAGAATTCCTACAATGAAGCGGGACATTGAACTGTTCACCCGTGAGAGGGCGATCAAGAAAAGAGAGCGAGCGGCCTGTTGAGGGAGTTTACAGATGAAAAGACCGACAATGAACCGTGCCCGTAAGGCTTCACTCCTATTGGCTAACACACACACATATACAATAACACCACAAATATTAAATAAAATGTTGACGCTGACATGTGAGTTGTCTTGTTTTGCGACGAGTTTGTGCTCCTTCCCTTAGGCACCAAAGAATAGTTGAGGTTATTACATCACACAGAACAAACCGCAGTCATTTAAAGTGTGAGAAGAGTCAATTTATTACACACAAGATTCATTTATATATAAAGTTATATACAACATAGTTACATACATATAAATATAAACTTCTACACCAAGACTGGGCTCTTCTGACTTTCATTTAACCAACTGAAAAGGTGGATGTCCTTTAAAACCAAAACACTAAAGCCCCAAGCTTTTCACAGATTGCTGACATTCAAAACCCCTAATATGCAGTCTTGAGGCTGTTCGTCATCTTATGTCCACAGAAAAACCACAGGAATGCTAAGGTGAAGTTACGTAACAGCAAGGTGCAGCTTGGTGTTTTACCATTACTTATTGAGAGAACGTTGATTTACTTCATTGGTCAAATTAGTTTGCAAACACGCGTTTTGTTCCACTGGAGAATGATTTGCCAGCAGGTCAAAATAAACTGCCGGTCAACATGGTCACGGCCTGTTCGCTGCCGTTGTGTAACGTGTAAGACAAACAGAACAGTGAGTCAAAGGTTGCACAGGCCTAATTTCTAAAGGCCACCAAACTTAAGAGTCCTTATGAAGGTAAGTTTTCCAAACATAAAGGACAGGAGGGCAGATTCAAGTAATGAAATGGTCGTAACAAGAAAAGATCTTTGCCCTCATCACTTACAGAAGATAGTGTAAGTTTCCCACCCAGACCGAGCTTAATAAAGAACTATGGTACTTGGATTGTACAGATTGACATTTTTGGGACATATATATAATACAATAATGTATAATATGCACATTAGCTCTCTTGATTAGAGTTAGATCTGAAGATTCACAACAATTCCATGTATGTGTGTTAAGTATAAAGCCACAGCCAGAAGCTAAGTTTAGCATTAAGAATGGAAACAGGGGAGAACAGCTTATGTGGTTACGTCTAAAAATTACAACATTTATTAAATAAACAGGTTAAATTAAATGTCTTTGATCTGTTAAGAACTGAAATATAAAGAAAACATGTTGCAGTTCAATGGGGAATTCCAAAAGACTACAGGAAGTCACTGCAAGTCCAATAAATAGTACCTTCGTACAACCGCAGCCATTGTTTTCACATTTAGTTTTTCGTATTGATTTAACAAACAAGTTATTTAGTGAGCTCAAGAAGTTCTTTGGACAGAGCCAGGCTAGCTGTTTCCCTCTGTTTCCAGGCGTTGTGCTAAGCTAGCATGTTGTTGGCTATATTGCTTCATATTGGACCAACTAATATCAGAATCTTCTCATCTAGCGCTCGGCTATTAAACAAATCAGCACATTTCCCAAAATATCTAACTATCCCTTTAAACATTTCAATAAAGCATCACATTCAAAGTCAAATAAAATGATCTTAGTGGTCAAGAGTTGAAAAATCAGTGTGGATATGATGAGCAAAGCACAGAAGGTTTTGTATTACACTGCATGTATGTGCATTTTAAGAAAACATCACAACTGGTTTGAGTGCAAAAAGCTCTTAATATGGTCCCACTTTAAATGAAGTACATAACAAACAGTATGAACATTACGCAAAAAGTTGGATTTATTAAAAAGTATCTACCAGTTCAGGCTAAATGTAAAGGTTGAAAGAAACAGATCAGTTTTAAGTAGTTTTTTCTGAAAGGTACAGCATTTTTTATACTTCTGTCAAGAGTTTGTGTATGCTACTTTAAACCTTTAAGACATATTCCAAAAGCTCACCTTGGAACAGAGGTAATTAAGTGAAAGTAACAAAAAAGTGTTTTGTATATCAGAGCAGATAAGGCACGGCTCTCGCTTTAGGATTGTACTGGCGTGGTTATACTCTCAGAAGGTGGTTGTACGACGTGTTGTCCAACCATGCTAGAAATCTAAAGTGTTAATGGTTATATCCAACGTCAGAAAGCTGTTGGTGTGAGGGGAGTTTCTGAAGCTATTCGACCACTTGGCAAGCACTTCTGATGGACTATACTGGCCCCTTTAAGGATTGGTCAATTTCCACAGGCACTGTTCCTACAACACGACGCCCTCCACATTACAGCTGAGCACCTCGTTGTGTTGGACCTGTCCCAGCTGCCGGTGGAACTGTCCCTGTTTCTGTGTCCTCCAGCATTGGATGCTCCGCCCTAATGTGATACTCTTAATGCTGGGCAGGTGTGTCAGCATGTTATTTGGCAAGGACGCCACAGCAGAGCCAGATAAATTCAGCTCCAGCAGGGAGTCCAGTCCGCTGAAAACTGCGGGGCTTAAAGTCTTGAGCTTGGGGTTGTTTGAGAGATCCAGTACTTGCAGGCTTAGGAGGCCCGTGAAGCTGTTTGGCATGATCTCGTGAAGGTCCTGGAGGCCACTGATGGATAAATAAACTAGATTTTTCAAATGAGCAAAAGCTCCCTCCTTGATCTGTGTGATGGGGTTACCATCCAGATTGAGGTACCTCAGCGGAAGTCCTGCCAGCGCCGGTACGCTCAGCAGCCGGTTTGCTGACAGATTCAAGGTTTGAATGTGCAGCTCTCTCCCACGCAAAGTCGTGGAGACTGACACAAGCCTGTTGTGAGACAGATCCACGCTGACAGGCTCACCATTTACTTTGGTGGCGAACACGTCCATGTCAAACTCTTGGAAGCTGTTGTGGCTGAGGTCAACTTCAGCCAATGGGAGGCAGGAGAAACAGCCGAGAGAGAGGCTCTGCAGGTTGTTGTGGCTCAGATCCAGAGTCTCCAGGTAACGCAGCTTGGACAGAACATTGGCTGTTATCTGAAAATGTGAAGGCAAGATAGAGAGAAAGAGAAAAGAAACCGTAAAACATTGGCCAGGTACATTTTTCAGATGTGAAGATACATTGAAATAACTTGTTCAACTTTTTTCAGTGCTGTGTAGATAGGCAAGTCTATGCGGGACACAATACACACAAATGTATTAAAAAATCCCAAAATATGAATCCGTAATCATTCTTTTTACACTTTTTTTACTCCACTACCCATATCTGGCTTAATTGCTGCTAAGACCTTCACTGTTGAGCTGCTTACTATGTCTCTCTCTACCATTGGGTGCTTGGGAGTTATATTAAGTAAGGTTTAACACTGTTTCCCTGAAAACTGATGCAGCTAAAAACCACTGTAAATGAGAGGTAAGAGTGAACCACCACAACAATAAATATATATCTTATATATCTAAAGTTAGCTAACACTTGCTAGCATTTGCTAGAAGCTGTGTCCAAATATACCACACTGTAGCTCAAAAAGCCCACATTTTATTGATTATAAATGACAATTTTTATAAATACAAATGTGTCGTTAAAGTCAAAGGAAACATAACCTCATGATGTACTAGAGCTCCTTTAAACACTGACCGTTGTTATAAGGTTGCTGCTGAGGTCCAAGCTAACGAGGGTGGTGTAGCCTGGACCGGACAACATGGTGTCGGTGAGTGGGCCCATGGTGTTGGAGGACAGGTCCAGGTGGGAGGTGTCCAGTGGGATGGGGATAGGCATGGTGGTCCCGGGTCCCAGCCCCCGACAGTCCACCCTGGTCAGGCTAAAGCTGTCGAACAGGCCGAAGCTTTCCACCTCACAGTGGCAGCCGTGGTGGCAGTTCTTGACGTTGCTGGACTGGACAGAGGCCAGTAGCGACAGGCCAATGCAAAGGAGGAGTGCCATTATGCTCTGGAAAACATAAATATTTACATAACTTTTTAACATGTCAGTTAGAGAGGTTTTGTAGTTGTTGGGGCTGAATGATTTGGAAAAAATAACTCATTTTGACTGATATTGCGATTTAGAGGGATTGATTGGTTTTGCATCCTTATTCCTATCATCATTAAAATATATTAAAAATGATTATGGTGTGATCTTCTTAAGAGTATCTGTATGAGACAAATGTTTTGTTTACTTTGTAGAACACTAGTTGGCTCGGATATCTTTGCAAGCACCACAATTTTAGCCTTTAACAATATTGAGCTTCCACAATTTGGAAAATGTGCTAGACCATATTACAATTTTGATAAAAGTTTGATTCATTGAGCAGCCCTAGTCTTTATCATGTTCAAATTTGCTTCCAAGCTGCGATCACCATCTGAGAAAAAACCCCAATCAGCAGATTAGATCAGTACGCCTTGTCCAAACTCTCCCAGAACACCTTGTTGGTGGTTTCAGAATAAGAGCTGTTCCTGCTCAAATGCCATCTCCTAGGTATTTGTTAATCTTTGTGATAAGACTTTGAGCTTTTATCCCGGCTACTTGAGTAGCCCCGATTCCCCTCCTTCTTGGCTTCCCAACGGGCGTGACCTAATTTATTTGATCAAGGAGTTCATTTGCACTTTCTAAGTTTACTCACTGGAATGAGTATGCATGGTTGTAAATCAAAGCCCTTAAGATATAGAATCACTGTTCTATCTTAAAATTAGGAAACATTTGTTTTGCTCACTTTATGAGCACATTCTCTAAACCTCAGAGCATTTATACAAAAAATTAAAAAATAATCCAAAAATATAATAGCCCTGCATCTGAAATAATATCATACGGGAAAGCCAAAAAAGAAAGAAAACAAAGCTTGCACATTCAAAATATATGGATCAATAATGTGTAAGATTAATAAAAAATGCATAGTGCAGTTAAAAGCACAAATATATGATTAGTGAAATAAATATAAAAGCCCTGCATTTGAAAAAAAAAAGCATACAGAAAGCCTCAAAATGAAAAAAAGGTAACAAAGCCTATTGAAAAATATGCATCAATAATTTGTAAGATTTATTTAAAATACATAAAGAAGAGAAGTAAATTAAATGTGTACAAATAACGATAAGTGAATTAATAAAATTCAACACATATTTTTTATTTAAAACCAGAGAAAAATACCGTTTTTTAGTTGTTGCTGTTGCTGTAGTCCCTCTATGTGTAAATAATAGCTGAATAGAGCTTACCCAGTTCAACTCAAGCAACGTCACGTGTACACACACACCCACACCCATGCACACACACACACACACACACACACACACACACACACAACGCTGATATAAGCATGAAAATTGGACAGAGGTTAAGAGTTACGTAACAGGTAGAAATGAACAGTCATGTGTCAGTGGCCGAGGCATGACACAGCAAAGCGAGTTAAAGATACAACACAGAGTTTTACAGCATATGTCCCATAATGCAATGCTGTGAGCACTTGTTCACAACTTAAGTATTTTCTCATAATCAAATTCAGCCTCCCAGGGAATTACTTGTTCATATGTAAAAAGTAAAATAACAATGCTTTCTTATCCTTGAACTGACATTTATTTTTCATTCTGTCTCATTTTGGGGTATGCGGTGAGATTGTACTCAGGCTGTTATCAGGTATATCTAACAGGGGTTAGGGTTATTCATCTTGGCTTATGTAAGAGGATGAGGTTACATAGCTGCATAGTGGGTCAACATATACAGGCTGATTACTGTGGCTCAAAGTCTTTTAGTCTGAGCTGATCACCTCTGTGTCGTGTTTCTTTTGTGTTGACCCCTGAACCCCTGACTAACTACTGATAACTAGGGTTGCAAAATTCCGGGAATTTTCAAAGATGGAAACTTTCCATGGGAATTAACGGGAATTTATGGGAATAAACTGGGACATTTCAAAATTGAAGGTTGGCTCTTCATTGGGAACTTAAATGTAGTTGGGGAAAGTATATTTTAGCATAATCTTGACTAAAACAAACAGATGCCATTCAATTCTATTGAGACCACACCCCCTCCACTCCTCCATCACATGCACAGATGAGTAATATTTAACTCAACATTCCTATTTTCGTTCTTCAATAAAACAAATAATTGTTCAATTAAATAATTAAAAGTTGTTCTGTTCTACTTTTAAAAATATTAAAAATCTGTTGAAATGTCATGTTTTTTGTTTAATTTTGCATCGAATATTTCCAAAATTCCCCAGCTTAACTTCCCATGGAAACTTTCCGGAAATATACCGGAAACTTTCCGCCCCTTTGCAACCCTACTTGTAACACTGATAGTAAAACATTTTTTGATGTATTCTACATAAAGGGTGTAACTTGTAATGCTGTAACTTGTAATATGAATATAAACTAAGTTGGTTGAGACTGCTTTGGGGTTCACTTTTTAACGTGTAAAAGTCATGATTTAAAAAGGCAAGAATCCATTTTATTCCCATGTATGTGTGAGTCTCTCCAGCTTCAGGTTTTGACCAAACACGAGCAGCCAAGTTTTATGACTGTCAAATTGAGCTGAGTACACAAATCTCTCACTCACTGAACACAATCTTTTTTTTCTGGTTGAGCTCTTCAGAAGCGAAATAGTCCGCCCACAGAATAAACCACACGTAAAAGGACACAGGTCAAACCGTGATTAATGAATTCTCGATGTTTATCGCAACATAATGTGTCGATACATGTTTTTCAAATTTACAGTTAAACGGCTCAACTCTTCTTGTGTATGACATCATTAGCTGCAGCCTGTTGTGAAATAGGATAATAAAGGTCCTTCCCGCCTTCTCTGCAATTACAAGTTTTGTCTCCCCTCAAGCAAACTACAGGCTTCAAAGGGATCAGCCTTGTTAGTAAACCACAGACGCAATATGCAGACTAAACATGGGAAACTGCCAGTAAAACCGAGCGATTACACGTTCTTTACGTCTACCACACTGGTCTTCAGCCGCTCGTCACCTCCGTGTGGTTTTGTGGCCACATTTGTCTGGACCGCCTTCTCTTTCCTGCATCATTTGCTCCATCTGTTGCCTCGGCGTGGATTGTGAACTCTCTGCACCAGTTGTTCCTCTCGACCTCTCACCAATAAATGTCAGCTAACAGCAAACTGCTGCTGCCGCTGCCTTCAAATCATACACATTCTAACTACTGCAATTACCCAAAAGGCAACGGCAGTTCGAGCTGCAAACCCTCTGAGTGGACAATTGGCAAATGCATGTGAGATATCACGCCCCAACACCTTCTCACTTTCAGAGGTCTTTTGGCACCTCATAACCTGGCATCCTGCTGTTCTCAGAGGATCATCGGCCATTTGCTATTATTTATTTTCTTTCCCGCAGCAGTGATTACTTTGCATGGTGTGTTTTCTTTACAAAAGGATAATTTCCTGGCAAATGCAAGCAGACTTTTAGCCAATTTGTCAGTGTAGAGACAAAATCATTTAGTGTGTCAAAAGCCATTACAATACAGCACTTTTACTTACTCATACATACTTATCTAATGTCTTGACAAGATGTTTTGCCAGCTTGAATTTCTTTATCTAAATGTGTGCAAAGAAGTAATAAACTGCACATTTATGGCAGTGTAAATCTTCAAAATATCAACTTAATTCTCCTAATAAACACATTTCTGTATTTTCAAACAGCACTGATCCTTCAATTTATAAAATCCTCCTGTTGTCTATTATTCATGTTATTGAGACCCCTAAATGAAATCTTAAGGCTAAAACTATCAAATGAAAAAAATGGATGCCGTGCTAATCCTGTTAAGCCAAATGAATGCACAACACTGAGGGGGAAGCGTGAGTCTAAGAAACTGATGGCACTCAAGTGATTTAAAACACTTGAGTGCATCAATGGGACGCCTACAGTTACAGTGAATAAATAGGTTCACAAGAAAGGAGACTGATCAAATGTATCAGAGTAAATCCAAGCAGTTAGAAGAGACAGTATTACAGAAAGTGGTAAAAGATTCACTGAAGGTGTAGCTAACAGCATGGCCAGAATCGAATGACCACTTTTGTCAATGAGACAGTGTAATGTACTGAAATAAGATAACTACCCAGTAGAGTGATCCTTGGCAAGAAGGTGCCCAGACTTGTTGTTATGTGTAAAAAGGCCTATGTCTTTTTGGTCATTTTGGATATATTCCCCAACTGAATCAAGCCTGTACCAGTTATGACAACACATTGGTGTATCTGTTCCTACCATTTGACCCAATAAGACATTTTATATTGAAGTATTCTAACTTAATAGAGTAGTATAAATTGGCCAAAACTTTTAAGGACTATGTGTTTTTCCTCTGGGGATGTATTATGTACCATTTCATGCTACTTTGGCTTTAGTTACACATTCTGTGAATTAAGATCTTACATATACAAAACCTGCGAGAAGTTTGTTATAAATTAAACTATGTGTATTACAAAGTAGCTTAATTTATTTCATCATGAATCCATTAGTATTACTAATAATCCAATAATCCAAAATATAATAACAAAAATAGGGTCTTTCTGAAACTAGTGTTTTAACTTTTGAAAATAAAGTTGTTTGCTACTTATACTTAGTAATACCTATTTGAATAATACTTTACCTTTTATCATTGCAGTATTGCTACTTAAAAACAAGTAACATTCATAATTATTCTACCAATGTGTCCAGTGGTGTGTTCACTTTACTTTAGAAGACAATGTTGTATTTTTTACTCACTACATTTATCTGACAGCCGTAGTTTAATACTAAGCTTATGGCTAATACAACATATAAATCTTGTAAAAAAACATTGGTTATAGGTTAAGATATCTAGCAGCACTATACACATTAATTAAATGCAGGACTTTAACTGGTAACAGAGTGTTTTTTAAGATTGAGTATTTTCTACTTTTACTGAGTAGCCTACCCCCACTAACTCATAGGTCCATCAGAAGGACCTTTTCCATGAAACCCTAGTTAAACTCCTCTTGTTGCCGTTTAACAGTCTGTCTCCAGCTGATTTTCAGACTACCACATCATAAAAAGTGTGACTAACTGTGACCGATGTGTCCTGCCCTGTGTGCATTACCACGCTGCACCGCTGCCCTGGGACCTCAACCAGGAGGCGGGCCGGTGTACTCGGTGTACTCTCACTGCATGGGCACCTCCGCAGATCAAATTTCTTGCAGCTGTACGTGGCAAACCCCGGAGGACTCCACTGAAGCCTTTCTGGATAAAACACCCAAAACAAGTAGCCTATCACTATGAGTACTTATACTATAACAACTTTAACGTCTACCCCGTCCCTCTTGGCTGTCAATCACAGCTCCACATGTCACCACTGTGGGCATCGGACCGCAAGAGTTTGCACACTTCGTAACGTTTCTTTCTCCGTGTGAATAATTTGCGGTTAACGATATGGTCAGTCCAGAACTGTGGGACACCATGCAGGGGCGGTTTCTTAAAACCAAGAGGCAACCGTGAAACCTGATCTGACCACAGCTCTGTGTCCGAAACTATCGCAACACTGATGATAGGCGAAGAGTTAACAAAACCACTTTCTGACAAACAGGGAAAGAAACGTGTGAAAAATATGAAACATTTTGCTTTTTCATTACTTTTCTGTACCGAGAAAGTTACGTGGACTTACTTTGGTGTCTTTCCCCCAGACAGTCCGCTTCTCGGCCGTTTTTTCACTTCACCGCTCCCATTCCCCAGACCCCCGCAGGGCTCCCGTCCCGCCGGTTGCAGTGTGCCCGCTGCTCGGCATGAGCTCTGCGGATCCCTCCTGTGTCTGCCCGTCACAATACACTGTCAGGAGCTGGAAAACACTGGGACACACTCGTCTGTTCCCATCCCATAAAGTCTTGACTTGCTTCGGGCTCGTTTTACCATCGTCAAGCCACCCCAGCGTCCAAATTAAGACCACTTCCTGTTGATGCTTTCCAAAATAAAATGCTACAAATGCAGCCTATTGATACAAATGCTTTGGTTCTATTCAATCACATTTGTATTGTTTCCTCGGCTACCGTTGCCAGGGTGCTTTTGATGTCAGGTCAGGATATTGACAATATTGTTATGTAGGCAACAAGAATACATTAATATTACATAATCATTACATTGTGAAAGGTGTGATGATATCCATCAGTTTCGTTCATACCGTGATTTATCATTGAATACAATTATTAGTCATCAGGCTGTTTGTAGTTGCTCTGTTGTAGCTACCAACTTGCGCAATGACGTTTGTCAATAGGCTATTGTGTTTTGATGGTCATACCACTAAACATTGATGTAATGTAACTATTTACTCAATAACTAATACTTTTTAGTTATTGAGTATGTAGCCTACTTGTACTTTATTCTATAATTTTCACATTATGCTACTTTCTACTTTTTACTCCACTAAATGTATTTACTTATTAAGTTACAAGTTATTTAGCAGATTTAGTTGAATACAACATATACATTGACACATACAGTATATTATCATATTTTATTATAAGTTAAGCTACCCAGTATATAAAGTAGAGCAAATAAACCAAACTGCAACAGTGAAGTGATGAGCACATTAATCAATAATCAAATAGTATTTTTTGGTTATTTTTTCAATTTGTCACACACACGTAACTTTAAAGAATATATATAGCAATGTATATAGACATTTTTATTGATTGGGATAAACCCCTTGAGATGCACCATCTCGTTTTCAAGGGGGTCCCGACAATAGCAACAACTTACAGACATACATAAACAAAAAGACAAAATGCAAAACATGACACACAAGACAAACCACATACAGTCTGTTAAGTACAATTCAAGCAATGCATACAATCATTACAATTTGAGACAGTCAAGCAAATCAGTTTCATCAATATCAGTTTAATTAATAACAAGTACAGACCAGTTGAAAGTGAGATGATAATGCATGTTTAAACATACCCAATGATGCAAGAGATCTAATAGCAGCAGGTAAAGTATTCCAGTCAGTTGGGGCTTTGAACATGAACGCTCTTCTGCGAATCAATTTCTTTGCAGAGGGGACAGAGAAATAAATCTGAACAGAATGTCTAACTTGATGATTTGGTGAGTAGGGTACGAAATACTGCTTTAAATAAGGGGGATAGTTAAGATAAATGCATTTAAATATCAGCTGAAGTCAATGCGTGTGTCTTCTTACATTTAAAGAAGGCCATTTAAGTTGGTTATACATTGTGCAGTGATGTGTACGAAAAGGACAACCAAGAACAAATCTGCATAGTCTATTGTAGGCTATGTTGAGTAGTAAATAGTATTTTTTGGTTATTTTTTCAATTTGTCACACACACGTAACTTTAAAGAATATGCACTGAAACAAACAATATTTTCTCAAGGCAGTAAAGTAATTTAGATATTGAGCTCCGTCCTTAACCAATGTTATGCTTTTACTTTGAAGGCCAACACGTCCAACTTCCGGTGTTGGACTGTATTTCTGACGCTGCTTCTCCATCCGCCCTCTAGTGGAGAGACATTGCAAACAAACCCACTGAGAAGGAAATCTGACATTCAGTATTGCAAAATACAACAAGGTGGCGGTTTGTTTCTATTGGCCTCAACACACATTTTGATTAAACTGATTATGTGAACGGAAACGCAGACTTTTCCTGTTGCTACCCTCTGAAAGGTTATTTTACACGAGGGAACTTGTACTATGGTGGAAATCTTTGTTAAGACAGACCCTTCATATTTATGTAAAGTAATTGATTATAGTGCTTATATTTTCCTTATTATGATGTGTTATGAGGATAACATTGTTTGTAATTAGTTTTCAATAAGAAATTAGATAATTTCAAACACTATTCTAGTTTTCTACAAAGGAGAGCCAATCTATAGGAACACATTATGTTATTGTCACATGCCAAAACTAATCTGTGGAGACATTTGGCTACTTCCTGTTACAAGAGATAATCTCTAGAAGGGCCAGAAATACAGAGGTCAAGTGATGAGTTATGGTGAACATCTGTTGCTGCTCACACAGCACGAAGGGGCCTCCGCTCTTAATTTGAACCCTCATTTTGCTTTCCTCGTGAGAGCATGACAGCATCATTGCACACACCCATTGTAGGCTCAATACACACAAATTCACTAATATTTGCACTCTCAGCGGCACATGCATTGGTCTTGGAAAAAGCGTTAAAAAAACATTTGATATAAAAGAATACAGACCATGATAATGTTGTTCCCTACAAAAAGGCATGTCACACACTGAGCTGTGATAGAAAGAGGAACCTATTTTGACATGTCATTTGTTGTTAGACGTGTAGCAACTTGTATTCACACACACACACACACACACACACACACACACACACACACACACACACACACACACACACACACATACACACGCACAGATACACACACACACACACACACACACACACACAGATACACACACAGACATACACACACACAGAGATACACACACACACGGATATATACACACACACACACACACACACACACACACACACATACATACTATTGCATGAGTGTCTGGAATTCTTCAAGCCTGTAAAGATAAGATAGGGGCACAGGCAGAGAGATTGCAGAACAGAGCATGAAAAACCTTTGAAAGAAGCATGTGAAAGAGAAAACTGATATATGATGAGGCAAACATGACCCAAGTGAACATATATTATCACAAAGTATAGTGCGACACATTAGCCTCTAACTGTCTTTTAATTACTCAAGAAATGAGCTCGCAGTTTTTATTCTAGGTTGTTTACATTTAGCCAGTCATTCCCAGCACACGTAAACGTTATATGTACATAGAAATGTCCATATGATGTTTGCGGCATAAGGTAATTATAAAAAATATACCTCCTTCACAGAACATACCAGCTCTTTTTGACTGATGTGTTACTCTTTATTAAATAGTGTGTTGTTGAAAATATCCCAATTGAATATGGGTTGAACGCATTCTGTTTTCAGCATCCATGGAGTTACATTTAAAGATTAGATATACACACTGTAAATACGTTTTTCTTTCCCAGTGGATAATATATTATGTTCCGCTAGATGGCAGCAGTGCTACAGTGAGCCTTTAATAAAACATTTAATATTAAATCAGGACCTTCACTGTTGTTGTTATCAGGCACGTGCAGAGGATGTTAGAGGGGCATGCCATGAGCCCAAATTCATAAAAAGGCAATCAGCCATTTGTTGTTACTTTTAAATAAATATATGCCTGATATAACTACTTGTGTGACAGTTTGAAGGGATATACAATGTATATATTTAAATAAACCTATGACTAGGGTTGGTTCAAACACTGATACATGACAGTTTATTAATGATACGTGAAGAAATATGAGTTATATTTCAGTACATTCTTCTAACAGATATAGCCCAACTCTGATCTATACATCAGTACTGCCTGCAAAGATGCTGCCCCTCTCTTGCCTCCTTTTTTCTCTTACCACCTTACCAAATGCATCAGGAACAATGGTTCAGTAATGACAGGCAATAGGAAGATTCTGATATTGTACGGCTAAGATACTGCGCCAACAAATGAGTATAACGTAATTCACATTTCATAAGATACTAAAGCACACAATTATAAAAAGCAACACATTAGATAAGGTGTATTAGACACAGGTGTATCATTTTCTTTGCTTTATGTGAGATAATGATACGGATTTGTAAAAACAGTTCATTCAAAAAAGGGCACTTCTCTAATAGGAGAGCAAAAGGGCATGTGCTCAAGCCCCATTTGAGGTCTATCTGTGCACTTGCCTGATTGTGATTTCAGTTGAATCTTCAGAAAATATAGGTTCATTGTGTGGTGTCCGGGTCTGTGGGACCCGTTTTCATTATTTATCTAAAGAAACATTGTATGATCAATTATTTTTTCAAACTCACACTCAATGGCCTTGGCTCATTTTCTGTGAAGAACATATATCAGAACACATTTTCAATGACCGCCCACTGTACACCCCCCCTACACATTTACATTACATATAGGGTGTTCGTGTCCACTGGGGCTAGCAAAAGTGTGGAAATTGTAGGTCCTGTGCACCTGTCTGGGCCTGTGTGTGTGTGTGTGTGTGTGTGTGTGTGTGTGTGTGTGTGTGTATTATGTCTTGCAGGAGCCAATCTTTATTTTTTTCACACTCTATCCAAGTTTCAAATTTGGGGCGGAACACAATAAAGAAAGCTTCGCCAGTTTGGGTCCTTATCACAACTGATCAAGATGGCCAACATATTCTCTGCTCAGAGGGCCTTGCAAATGATTCTGGAAGAGAGAGAACCATTTGATGATGATGTAGAGGAAGAGGTTTCAGAATGTGAGGATCACATTTCTGAGAATTCTGAGTCTGACAGTGACTTTGAAGAAGAGGATGAGATTGAGCATCAGCTAGTTACAAAAAAAAAACGAGTCACAGGACCAGCCGGTCAGTGGGCAACAAAACAAGTAGCACTTTAATTCATTAATGTGATCTAAGAAATGTAAAAGAGCAAATAGTAACCATATGCTGTTTATATTGCTTGTACACAAGGGTTAAAGACCTGATTTTAAATCTGATACCGCATGAATCATGTTGAATATCTAGTTATTAAAGTGACTTGTCATTAAGAGTCAAAGCCACTCAAGCTTTTGTAAGTTGAGTTAAAATGAACAATCCCATATACATCATAATTGCTGGAAGAACCTTCACAGTCTTCATTGATATGGTGTGTTAAAGGACCTTTGTTTAAATATGAATATGCAGTGTGAGTGACTTCAAAATATATTGTTCCCAAAAGTCTTTATCTACGTCTCACATGCGTTTTGAATTCCTCATTTATCCTTTTTTAAGATTCAGAGGATAATAATAATAATAATAATAATAATAATAATAATAATAATAATTCCTTACATTTATTAAAGCGCTTTTCCAGATGCTCAAAGCGCTTTTACAAATACACATTACACATATTTTTTATACATGCAATTGTCACTGTGGACAATACCCACAGGAGCAAGTTCAGGTGAAGTGTCTTGCCCAAGGACACAAGACACAGGATATCATATTACATCATCCTCTTTCAGCCCACACTACATTTAAATGTCCCTTACCGTTCCATACTGTGTGACGAGAGAGTTTTATATCTTAGTTAGGTGGATACTTATACGATTTAGTTATTTTTAAATATACCTCCCCTCCTAATTATTCTTTTTGATTTGCTTGTGGAGAGTTGTTTCATTTCACATGTTCTAACAAAGCACAGAGCAGCATCAGATAGTGTAGTGCTGAGTCATCATTCTCTATTCCTGAAGCAGGACAGCGATGTCAAGGTGTTATGTTTAAGGAGATCATCAGCTTACGTGGAATATGGGTCAACAGAGGTGAAATCTCTCTCGAGTATCATGTTACACATTCATGTTATATTTCTGAATCATGTCTATAACCTTTGTTTACTGGCCCATTGTCCTTAGTAGTCAGGAATCACTTTTAAAGGTTATGTTATTCACACACACACACACACACACACACACACACACACACACACACACACACACACACACACACACACACACACACACACACACACACACACACACACACACACACACACACACACACACACACACACACACACACACACACACACACACACACACACACACACACACACAGGGAGAATGACAGACAAACAGATGGGTGAAGGAGATCGACCGGTCGGATGGGACACACTCTTTGTAACACGCACACACACACACACACACACACACACACACACACACACACACACGGAGAATGACATAGACAAACAGATGGGTGAAGGAGATCGACCGGTCGGATGGGACACACTCTTTGTAACACACACACACACACACACACACACACACACACACACACACACACACACACACACACACACACACACACACACACACACACACACACACACACACACACACACACACACACACACACACACACACACACACACACACACACACACACACACACACACACACACACACACACACACACACACACACACACACACACACACACACACACACACACACACACACACACACACACACACAGCTGATGTCAGATGTTGACTGAAGTATTACCCTTGTGGTTTTTAAAAGCTTTTGTTATTTCTACCTGAATGCAAGTTGAAAGGGATGGTTTTTGTTTACTTCCTCAGCCAATATGCATGTAACATTACTGGGTTCAGATTCAGGATACTTTCTTGTCCATTAAATTGATACATGATGTGTCTTTGGCACTGGCAAATAAACTCACCATACACAGAACCACATACAATTCATACACACACAAAAAACAATAAAAAGGGAAATGTGATATGGCAGTTTACTTAAGTAATACAAAAACGAACAAAGATAAAAAGGAGTGAAGGCATATAAATGCGTTGCTATGTGTCACTAGAAACGGAATTGCATTTGAGAGTGAGGGAGAGTGTGAGATGCGGGCGACAAAGCTTTAAGTAATCTGAAAGACAGACTGCTTTTTGAATACTTACAGTATGTTGATTGATTTTGTACACATTTGACACTAATGACAATAAATACCTTATATTTAATATACTAACACCACTTTTGTGAAATGTAATCCTAGTAAACTACTCTTATATGAAATACATTTAAACCTATGTTGGACTTCACATAAAAAATCAATAGTGAAGAGTTGTAGACTATATGTAATAGTGGTTTACCCTATCACCTTATAATGGAATAATAGAATCAAATATCTAATGTATAATCACTGACATTCACTTGATCCAGGCTTTGGTTCTGGTATATAATTCACCCAGTCCATAGTTTGTCTTTTACACCGTCACCCACTGTTGATGTCGTGGCAACCATTTGTTTGTGACTCATTTGTCAGGCAAGGTTGCTTTACCTGGTGGCGTCTTTTGAAAAAGAGCTGAAAAGACTGACGCAGGCAAAACAGGCAGCAGAACTCAGGGGACCTGCAGGGAAGGTCCTTCGTTATCTTTAATTACTACCACTCCTAATTCACTTAATCTGGAGCCTGCTGTACAGCGTGTATATTATACCAATTAAAGCACGTTCCAGGTGTCCTCTTGCAGTATGGCTGAGGTGTCTCCATGGCAAGGAAATGTCCCCACCTGGAACATCAGGACATGTTTGTTTACCAAAAACAGCATATGGAGGTCGATGCTATGGATAAACTGTATTTCCATGATATACACTTAGTATATTAACATCAAAATATCATTATCAATACACATTACTTCCAGAGGAGTATGGTAACTGAGGGGGAGAGGCCTTGTGTGGCTCCAGCCTGAATGATAACACGGCTTTTAGAGTAGACTAAGGCCTGTTGTCAATCCTCTTACATTGTGCCTCACTGAAAATGGATTAGAGGCTAACACCTACGTTTTAGCCCAGAGTAACTTTGAAGGGATTTGACTGAATAGGCTTGTAGCTGACACTGGCTTTATATATTGACAAATGTTTTCCCAATTTTAAATATACTTTTTCTTAGGGAAGTTCGCTCAAAGTTCGATTTGCATTTCAATTTTCAATTGGATATTTATGTTTGTGATGGTAAGGAACCCCTAGGGGCTGGATGGGATTTGATCTGTCTTTCTTCAGACATGCTTCCCGTGAACAGAAGTGTTTGTGGAAACGCTCAGGAGCCTTCAGAGGCGCTGACTGCGGGACATAAGTAGCTCTCCAGGGTGCTGAAGTTGTCTCCAAACGCGACAGACGCACCGCGCAGCCCTCTGCCTGCAGCCTGTCACTTTCAGCTGATAATCCAAACACAATGAATTGGCTGTGTCTTCAGCGGAGCAACACCGTGGATGCTCGGGATCAATAGCTAATTCAGAATATTTGGAATCAGAAAAGCAGAACCTTGGGAACACGTGTGTGAATGCCTCATTGGACCCTGAAACTGACCTGATGGCACTAGATAAATGGTAGGTGGTCCATTTGTTTAAAATCCGCCATTCACGACTTACTATAGCCTTTTGTTTAAGAATTAGAAATACTTTTATCTTTGCCTGTTTTGCAGGTGTCACTGTTAATTCATTAGTGAACATGAAGATTCATTATCTTGGACATCCTGGAAGGACAATGCAAAATATTCATCCACCTTTCAGAGGGGCACTGTGGGAGTCCAACCATCCATGTATGCCAGTAATTAAAAGCAGACCAACTTTTACGACACTGCCCTTTTATAACTTTCTGTTATGGGTCCTCCTCGGGGTATTGACATTCCCTTGTTGTGTCCGCTGTTTAATATTCAAAGTGGGGGTCCTGGGGCCTTGGAATTGCGACCCTGTGCAGAACAGGGCTCTGCCGGCTACAGCCGCAAGGCTCGCTGTAAACAGGATAAACGGAGACCTCAATCTGGATCTAGGCCTTAAACTGGACTTTATCATTCTCCAGGAACCTTGCGAAACCTCCACAGCTCTCACTGCATTTATTTACAATGAGAACAAGGCGGATGTGTTTATTGGCCCCACAAACCCGGGATACTGTGTTGCCGCTTCTCTGCTTTCCAAGAACTGGGATAAGGCCATATTCTCGTATGGCTGTGTTAACTATGAGCTGGACTGGGTCATGGGATACCCGACCTTTTCCAGGACAGTACCTTTTCCCTCTGAGGTGCTGTTCATCGTGTTGAAATACTTTAGGTGGGCCAGTGTTGTGGTGATCTCATCCAATGAGGATATATGGAGGGACACTGCTGCGAGAGTTGCTACTGCTCTCAGACGTGAGGGGCTTCCTGTTGGCCTGGTTACATCCATTGGCATGAACGAGACGGAGATGGAGAGCACACTGAGGAAAATCCAGGAAGCAGGAGAAATCAGGGGTGAGTCTATGCTGACATTAATACAGGAGCTAGCAATTATAACATGTGAGACTGTATATGTTAAGGTGATACCAGATGATGAAAAAGTAGAATAATATATTAAAATGTTATTATATGCAGTTGTAGTCGTTTTTACAAAAAGAGATAGTAATATAAAAACATGAGGAGCAGGTATTAAATCACAGGTGAACTCCTGGCTGAACTGCAAAACATCAAACCATCATCCGTTTTGATTTTCCCCACCAGGATTTTCTCCCTTTGAAGCTGTAGGCAACACATCCTCTTTAATAGGCTTATCATTCCAAACATGCTTCATTGGCATGAGTGTAACAAAAACAGCCTTGCGAGAGTATCGAGTACGAGTGAGATTAAAGAGAAAATAATGCCATTTGACACTGCAGATTTCACCTTGTGGTTAAGGTGAACTGGGGCAGAAGCTTCATTTGTTTGTTTTAAATAATAATCAAGTGGAAAAAGCTGATAGAAAAGAGGAGTTTGGGAGAAAAGTGAAATTACAGGGAACCTCGACTTCTTATTTTTAACAACTTTGAACACTCGCGCTTGAACACTTGAACTAAATGTGTAGGAATATATACTATAATCAGACTTCAGCTGCATGGTAATGTGCTGCCACTTGCATCTAATCACAAGTACCCTTCTTTCTGATTTGTCTTCAACTTTTGGAGTACATTGTGTAAACTCCACTTGTGCTAACACACGTTATCACTCTACCAATATATAATTTTTACTTATCTATTTCAGTCATCATCATGTGCATGCACTCAGTCCTCATTGGAGGGGAGCAGCAGGCTACCTTTCTTCTCAAAGCACAGGAAATGGGCCTGACCTCAGGGAAGTATGTCTTCATGCCCTACGACACCCTCCATTACAGCCTGCCCTACACGAACGTCTCGTTCTTCCCCCTGCAAAACAACAGCAGGCTGAGGGAAGCCTATGATGCTGTGCTCACCATCACCATGGCCTCTGAGCCTTTTTCCTTCAATGAGGCATTCGCTGCCGCCAAGAGGAGTCAGGAAATCACCCTAGACGTGCAGCCTGAGCAGGTAGTAACCATGTCAAAAGCTAATCATCTACAGCTGGTTTTTTAATTAAAATGTTACTTATTTTATTCTTCCACCACAGCCCCCTAACTGAAAGCGAGTTGACTACAAATGTTGCAACTTGTACTTTTGCCGTGTTTGCTAACACCGCTAGCATGTTAGCATAGATGGGAGTAGTAGTCTACTCAGATCATATAGGGGAGAGTGGGGTCAATTCAGCCATTTTTTAGTTATGCTGTCCTCTAAGCAACGAGAAATGACACATAGTAAACATGAAAACACACACCTATAATTCAGGATGTCTCCTATCAATGGTAATGATAATAATTAATATTTAATCAAGGGCAGTGAAAATATTACTTCTTAAAAAAAAAAAGTCTTGTGACTCAACTTGCCCCAGTGTAGGGGTAAGTTTATCCAGGTCAGGGGGTAAATTGAACCACTGTTCAGACCTGGGCATACCTGTTCAAACCTGGGCATACCTACAACAAATCTTAAAGGTAACTATAAACAATAAATAACAAACCAAATACAAGCTTAGTTTTTCAAATATGTATAAATAAATTTCGATTGAATTGATTGATTTTTTTAAATATGTTAAAAGGAAAAATTATCATTTTTCATTATCAAAAGTAATCATACAAATGGTGATACAATTTCATACATCTTACCAATCAAACACAGGGTAAATTCAACTTTAAATGTAGCCTACAATGAGCTCTTATTATCAACTTGGCCTACTTTCATTCATTTCTCCATTGAAAAACTGGCTCAACTTACCCCAAGGCCCGTGGTTCACTTTACCCCATAGCCACCATTTTAGAAAAAATAGCCTAGCATTAAAATTCAGAGTCATCTTTAGCTTAATGATTCACATGGTTTAATACGCTGCCAACACATCAACATATACAATATATGTGTTTAAACCTAGATACATTTTTTTTGACATGACAGCCGATATAGCTGACATCTAGAAAGTGTACTTTGACCAGCAAAAAACGTTTTTTTGTAAAAATGTTTACTTACCAGACCACAATGAGTATCCCTCTTTCACAGGCAATGAGAAATGGGTGGAGCTTGCATAATATCTGGTCACTTGGTTACAACTATAAGGCGTTGCCTGGTTACAGGGGGTGGTTCAATTTACCCACTGGCTCAACTAACCCCTTCTCCCCTACTTGAGTAAAAGTAGAACATTTAGGAATACTCTGTTACAAGTGAAATTCCTGTGATATGTGCCTTAAAGCACTTTGAGCTGCACCTGACGCATGCAAAGTGCTTTACACATTAATTGTATAGTTAATTATTCAAAGTAAAAGTGCTCATTATGCAAATGTGACACGTATTTGACACATGGGTCATTCCAGAATTGGAGGACAATTTAGACAACAACATTTTTGAAAAATTAACCTTTTATTTTATTGTATTTAGGAAAAACAGATAATAAACCATCAAAAAAAGGGATTTGCCCAGCTAAGGCATCAAATGTACACTTTTGTGCACAGATGGAAGGCTGACAGGCAGGTAGGCCATCCAGTTATTTTAGCCGGGCCGGCTCAAATGATTGGTCGTGCTTTTTACAGTACTACGGCTTCCACAGATTACATTTTTTTATGGATTTTTTGTCAAAGCACTTAAGATATTCATTGCTATCGGGATGTTAAGAGCATTCCATGGAATACAACAAAAAGTGTATCTCGAGCCGGTTTCTCAAACTCCTATGTACAGCGACCTTGGGTCCCTTGAAAGGCGCTATATAAATATCACTTATTATTATTATTATTATTATTACCCCACCTTTAAGTAAAGAAAGGCACATTTACATTAAATACTCATGTCATTTTTGGATCAAATTGGTTTAATCTTATTATTTTAATAGAAAAAATGATAGGCTATAGTAACAGGGTTGAAATTAGAGTAACAGGGTTGCGTAAGGTTTAAATGGCTACATAACCTTTGATTGTAGATCATGACATAAATTAGACAAATAAATACTCAGGACAACAGAAATGTTGTTTGATAATATTTTATATATATTTTCCAATGAAGAATTAACCCTGTTACTCTAATTATAATAACAGGGTTGCAGGCTTTTACCTCAGGAATTAATGCTAGCTGCACAATGTAATGCTATTGTCAAGGAATGGACACACTTAGATATTTAACTAACGAAAGATACATTTGAAATTAATTTGTTTTAGTCTCATAATGTGAGTAACAGGGTTGCATTTGGATGAGTGCCACACTCCTTCAAGAGTGACAAGATTGGAAATATATAAAAAATAAAAGAGAGGACTTAGTTTTGGTCTACTCATGGTAGTAGCACATGGCTTGCTGGTGTCCTTTCCACTGTGTCATGTGTCAAACTGTTTTTTCACTTCCTCTGCCAAGCTAAAAAGGTTTGGGTAACAGGGTTGGGCGCATGTTGAGGGACACACCTTCTGTGCAAAATTACTGTTATTTAAAATGTGTTTGTGATTTAACAAATTGATTTTACCATTACAAGAGACATATATCAATAGAATAATACCAACAAAAGTAAATAAAAAACACATTTTAAATGTTACATTTGACATGCAAGTTGGTCACCAAGAAACTGGGACAAGAGAAAAAGGCAATTTTAGGGGATGCTCGAGAGCTATTTGATATTTTAAATATGATTTTGAAATCACTTTTTCCACAACTTTATATGCACATTGTCTGAAGGCAAGTATATGTAACACAATACGTGCATGTTTTAGCTTTTTGGGCATGGATTATTTGATTTGTTATATGTGGGACATGAAATGTCCCCCAATTCGGGAATGGCCCACATATTGTATGTTTTGATTATAATTATGGAGGCATTCATGCTTCTTTCAAAGCTGGTAAAGGTGCAGCCTTGTACTCTGCAGGGTGGCTTGTGAATGTTACTCAAAGTGTAACTAAAGTCCTTTTAAAGTGTTGTTTATATTTGTCATTATTAATGCAAATGTGCAAAGTAACTAAAGGTATTAAATAAATGTAGTGGAGTAAAAGTACACCATTTACCTCTATATTGTAATAGGGTGAAAGTACAAATTAGCAAAAAATCTCTCAAATGTGACTTTAATACAGTACTTGAGTAAATGTACATAGTTACATAAGACCACTGCATGTTAGCAAACAGACTGCGACAATTTACTGCTCAAATTTCATGAGGGGGTGATATAAAGTTGAAATATAATGCTTAACACATCATGTCTTTTCTTGCAGGTTAATCCACTATTTGGAACTATCTATAACAGCATCTACCTGGTGGCCAAGTCCATCCACAATGTCAGGAAGGCAGGAGAGCTGCTGTCAGGAGTCAACCTGGCGTACTTCAAAAAGAACACAAACTTCACCGGCTTCAACCAGAGGATCACGGTGGACGCTGCTGGGGACGTTCTGACCAAGTACGTCATCCTGGACTCTGACGGCATTGGGAGCCAGCTCTACCATACCTTTCTGTTGGACCTTAAGTCCAGAGTGCTTCGTTTTGCTGGCCATTCCATTCACTATCCTGGAGGATATCCTCCGCCATCTGATTCAAGCTGCTGGTTTGACAAAAAAATCCTCTGCACTGGAGGTAAGGGGCTTCGCTTTGGTGTGTGTGTGTGTGTGTGTGTGTGTGTGTGTGTGTGTGTGTGTGTGTGTGTGTGTTGTGTGTGTGTGTGTGTGTGTGTGTGTGGTGTGTGTGTGTGTGTGTGTGTTGTGTGTGTGTGTGTGTGTGTGTGTGTGTGTGTGGTGTGTGTGTGTGGTGTGTGTGTGTGTGTGTGTGTGTGTGTGTGTGTGTGTGTGTGTGTGTGTGTGTGTGTGTGGCCTAGCATTACTATACTTGTGGGGACCTAAATCTGTTTACACAGTCACGTGTGGGGACACATTGGAGGTCCCCATGAGGGGAATCATTAATTTTAGGGTGAAGACTTGGTTAGGGTAAGGGTAAGGGTTAGGGTTAGGCATGTGTTGGTTATGGTTAAGGTTAGGATAAGTCTCCATGAAATGCATGTAAGTCAATGTAATGTCCCCTGAAGTGATGTTTACATGGTGTGTGTGTGTGTGTGTGTTCATGTGAATGACGTATGGATGTGTGGTTTCTCAAGCCCTTCACAGTTGCATCTACTCCATGCTTTTCCCCCAACATCAAGTTACCTGTTGTCATCCCCAGGTGTGGAGGTCACCTACATCATAGTGGTGTTTGCTGTCATCTTTTCTTTGGCTGTTGGAGGGCTCCTTGTTGGTCTTTACATCAGGTACAGCCTGTAGATAGATATAGGTTCTTCTTTTAAAGCAAACAAGTAGCAGTGTTCCTCTCCTGTGCTTTTCTTCAGCTGCATCGCATTTAGTGTGCACAATAATGGATGTTCTGTGTAGATGCTTGAGCATGAAAAGGGTATATAGAAAAATAGTAACAAAAACAAAAGGTAGAGAATAATATTTGGCAAAAGAAAGCAGAATAACCAAAACATCTATAAATACTGTTGAAATCAAATTAACGTATTTTCCAAAAGTGTATTGCTGATAATCCTGACCCTTATTTAATATCCAAGTACTTTTTGCCGACAGGATACTAGAAGTAGTTCTCACATAAGAAGGTGCATTTATTTTGGTTATCTGTCTTCGCTCTGAAGATAAGAGAATCCTGAGTTAGACTTATGAATCCCGCTACCTACTTTTGTACCAATTCATTTATCTTTTTCTTGATCTAATTTACAGGAGGAGACTCCAACAAATCCGACTGCTCAAAGGTCCTAATCGGATACTTCTGACTTTGGAAGATCTCACGTTTATCGATCCTCAGCCAAGCAACAAGGTAAGCATCAGCAAATCTCTTTTCCATGTGTTTTCTGAATTATACTAAGTAGACATATCACATTGAATGAAACGTTTCAGGATGGTACTCATTCCATAAAATATTCCACTGTTGTTTTATTTCCCTCAGAAACTTAATTTAGAAGATCTAGGCGACTCAAAGAGTGCTATAGAGGAGAAAAATGGAGACCGCTCACACTCTGTTAACAGCTTACAGACAACCACTCATGAGACCACCAATGTAGCCGTGTACGAGGTATGTAACACTGAGAGTCATTCCTCCTGCTGCTTCAGCCTGTATGTGACGTTGTCCTTCTAAAGCTAATGTCTGGGCTGTTAACTCTTATAGGACATTCAACAATGACACAACTCTTGCCATGTTTTTAAGACAGTGTAAACCCATTCGACACTTGGTTTTAATGTGTCATTGATTTATGTTTAAATCAATTTTTGAGGGAGGTTGAGGTTAGGTTTGACTATTTGTTCTAGGTTAGTGAAGATTTAATTTGGCTTTAGTTCTTGTCCTCTCAAATATTGTGCACGATTTAAAGTGGTTTTAAATCAGGAATCACAACAGTACGTCCCAGATACTCACATGAAATGTGGATGGATGAATGATCAGGCGGCAATAAATGTTTGTTTTTTAGTAGTAAAATACATATTTTGTCTAAAAGAGTTTAAAACGTTTTGAAGTCAATAAAACCATATGTAAAAAATGTGAAACACTGAAGTGGATCCCACTGCAAACACATGACTTCTCTTCCAGGGCGACTGGGTGTGGCTGAGGAAATTTAAGAAGGGTCAGTTCAAAGAAGTGAAGCAGAGCACCACCAGGATTTTCACAAAGGTAGAGAAGCATGTCCTCACCTAAGTTCCAGTAGTAATAAGTGCTGTAGCTAACTATTGTAATAAAACATTCATTCATACTTCTGGATCATTACAACATAATTCCTTATCTGCTTTCTCAGATGAAAGACCTGAGAAACGAGAACGTGAATCCGTTCCTTGGGTTCTTTCTGGACTGCTCTATGTTTGCGGTGGTGACGGAGCACTGCTCCCGGGGCAGTCTGCAGGACTTGCTGAGAAGAGAGGACGTCAAATTAGACTGGATGTTCAAGTCTTCGCTTTTGCTCGACCTCATCAAGGTAAACGCTGATGAACTGCCCCATTGGTTTGTTGACATTTATTCTATGGTTAACCTCATTGTAAAACATATTGTGCGTCCAGGGTATGAAATACCTTCACCACAAAGAATTCCCCCATGGCAGACTTAAATCTCGTAACTGTGTGGTGGACGGGCGTTTTGTCCTGAAGATTACTGACCATGGCTTCAATGAGCTGCTGGATGCTCAAAAAGCTCCTTTAGAAGAACCTCCACCTGAAGGTATGAAAGAATGCCTCACTGCTATTCATGACTATCCAATATACAACATTAGCCTTTCAAAAGTGCTGTTAAGATGAGGTTGAATGTTTTAACTTATGCGTGTATTTATATTTGTTTTTATTTATTTATTTAAGAAGGTGCTATGCACATTTGTTGTCCACACACATTCTTCCTCTGCAGTTTCTGGCAGGTTGATGGCATTAACAAAAACATACAAAAGCGCAGTAGCACAGAAAAAAACCCAAGTACAATTACTAAACATAATCAAAGACAAAAACAAATGAGCAAATTGACAACCCACTTGAAGCACAATTACAGCACATACTAGAGCACACCCTCTGAAAAAAGAACATTAAATGTATTATGTCAACAATTTACACATAATTGTATAAGGTAAGTTGCAAGCAATAATATTAAGTTGAAACTAATATTCTTTATTTAAACTTAATTGCTTTTAGTATGTGTAATTTGTTGAAATAATACATTTAATTTAAGTCAATGTTTCACTTTGTTCATTGTATCATGTTTCAAACCTATTTCTTTGGCCATTCTTTTTTCCACAAGAGTTATTTTGGACAGCTCCAGAGTTCTTAAGGGACAATGCGAACTCACGCAAAGGCACCTACAAAGGAGACGTGTACAGCTTCTCCATCATCCTTCAGGAGGTGGTGGTCAGAGGGCTTCCATACTGCATGCTGGGTCTGACACCCGAGGGTGCGTATCCATCACGGAGAGAGAGAGGACTGTTCATTAGTTTGAGATCAATGAGGTGGAGATTTGAGGAACATTTCATACATTTTTACTGCATTCTGATTTGTTCCATGTCTTCTGTCTCCTCACTAGAGATCATACGTAAGGTGAAGAAGCCCCCGCCCATGTGCCGCCCCACTGTGGCCCCGGACCAGGCACCTCTGGAGTGTATCCAGCTGATGAAGCAGTGCTGGAGCGAAATGCCAGAACGCCGACCAACATTTCATGAGATCTTTGACAGGGTACATTTTGATATTGTTTGCACAGTTTAACAGAACACAAACATGTACAGTGCAGGAAGAGGCAGAAAACACACTGGGCTTATTTGAACCCTCAACCTGAATAATGGTAAATGTCAAGATTGATTATACAAAAAGTAATATGAATTCAATATTAATTGCATATTGTCACTATGAGTTAAACAATACAAAGCAAATACAATTATACAATATTGATAGATGGATTTCAAACACATAGGGAAAAGCAGATACACGTTTTTTTTATGTGTTCAACAATTTATAGAGATTTATTTTGTAAGGTGGAAAAAGCCATTTCATAATTAGGTAACCTAATCTATAAATTATTGAAAATGTACTTTGGTAAGTGATACATTTGGGGTGATGAAGATCTGAAGATTGACAAGTTGTGTAAGAATGAATTTTGAATTGCTTAAGATTATTCCCTTCATCAAACTTTTCTTATTTTACGGCCGGTTATTAGAATAGAATTTTACGAGTATCATTTAATGTGATTCTGTATTGTTTTTTATTGCGAGTAGTTCAAGATAATCAACAAGGGGAAGAAGACAAACATAATTGACTCCATGCTGCGGATGCTGGAGCAGTACAGCTCCAACCTGGAGGATCTCATCAGAGAGAGAACCGAAGAGCTGGAGGCGGAAAAACAGAGAACAGAAAAACTGCTGTCAGAGATGCTGCCACCGTGAGTACACACACAAACACACACACACACACACACACACACACACACACACACACACACACACACACACACACACACACACACACACACACACACACACACACACACACACACACACACACACACACACACACACACACACACACACACACACACACACACACACACAACAACATTATGCTCATTTTCAGGTTCATATTAGTATGTTGTGCCTCTACTGTGACATGTCTCCATGCTTTAATGTTCAAAAAGCTCTTTATTTTTCTCATACTGCCTGTTAGCGCATAATAGATCATGAATTAGGTAATTGCATACTTTTTAAACTGTCACTCTTAGCGAATTCAGAGCCATTATTACCAGCTGCTAAAGCAACGCTGGTATTGTTTTCACCTATTGAGTCTGCATGTGTGTGTCGTCATGGCAATGTGGTCCTGAAGACACACAGAGGTGCTTTTGAGTACTTTGCCTAGTGTTTAAATGCATGTGGACAGATTTTGTCAATCACAACCGTGCAAGTTTTAGTGTATCTTCTCATCTTTTTTGCAGGTTCCATACAATATGTGAACTGGTTAAGTGAAGAGCAGAAGCCACTTTTCAAATTGTACACAATCCTTTTCCCATGCCATTGCTGTCAACACCTATCCATGCTGAACGTTGCTACGATATTATTGATTGGGGTGTGGCCAAAAGTGCAATATGCTTCAAAATGTAACTGACAGAGAGCAGTGCTTTTGTCCTGTGTTTTTACACTGTGCCCGTGGATTTTATTTTATTTCAAGATTTTTAATTACGTCGCTAAACTCCTTGAAAAGGTCCTCTTCCTTTTCTCCAAGGTACACGACAAGGCAGCGGTTTCTATAGTTCTCTGCGCACTTCAATTGTATTGTGCTATTTTTGAAAAAGGAAAAAAAGAGAAATGACCTAAATGAATATATTCTGAATGGGTGACTGCCAACAACTTGCATTTCAATGACAACTCTAAATAACGATCCTACCTCAAGAAGCATGTCCTTGATCTGCTTCACCGAGATTCATTTTGAATAAAAAGCGATATCACAATAGTATTTTTACTCTCACAGTAGCCTCTACTACTATGTATCCTCTCACAGAACTATTCACAGTTCAAAGGCTGCTAATGTTGGTCAAACAGCAATTTGCCTATACAGTGCAACTACAAGGCTATCTACTGTATTTGAATGACAAAAGATGACACTCACCTTAAAATGTCCTTTGTATATTTCTATTTGTCTTAACTGTGGGAACTTGTCCAGGCATGTTAAGTGGGAGTGGACTTGAAATCCTTAACTCAAGGTGCAGAACCATTAAGTTATCAAGCCAATTGCATTACTTACTACAACTTGAATTTAGCTTTAAGTAAATTAACGCAGAAATCAGAGTTCAAATTACACACAATATTAAGTTGATGTAATTACCAACATTATTACGTCAACACAACTTATAAATTAATGTGTGCAACTTAAAATGTTTATCTAAATCAATTAACTCACATTTTTATCTTGCAACCATGCATTTAATTAAGTGGAGGTGAAAGGTCGCCTGAATTCGTTTTTAGAGTGTAGAGATGTCGCGCAGTGTGCTGTCAGTGATGTCAATATGTTCAGGAAGTAAACAAAGCAGTCCCTTTCGATGCAATTTAGAGATGTTACCCTTTGCAAACCATTTACATTCACAAAAAATAACAGGAAAGGGAAAACCCCAAAAGCATACAAGGGCCCCTTTGAGATAAAACAACTGACTATCTGTTTCTTGTCACTGTTCTGCCCGTCTTTAGATCTGTGGCCGAGGCCCTGAAGACCGGAGCCACAGTGGAGCCAGAGTACTTCGACCAGGTGACGATCTACTTCAGCGACATTGTAGGTTTCACCACCATCTCCTCGCTCAGTGATCCCATCGAGGTGGTCGACCTTCTGAATGACCTCTACTCTCTGTTTGACGCCGTGCTCAGCAACCATGATGTCTACAAGGTCAGAAAACATGCTCGATATTTATAAGGGTCATTTAAGTGTTAACATGCAATTCAACAGCTTGTGTCTACAGTCCAAACACTGATTCAAAATCTAAGATTTAAAGGTTTTATTGTCAAACGCACAAAAGTCACAGCGTGGTTGTTGGCAATGGAAACTCCCAGGCTTTTCCAACAGTGCAACATACAGGACATTCAATGAGACATAAGTGACACAACGGTGCAAGAAAAATGCAGAAATAAGTGAACTACTTCATTTCAAATATGATGGAGAATGTCAAATAAAATACTGTACAGTGGAATAAAATACTTTTGACTGTGCTTCAAAGAGCTCAGGAATGTTACAGTCTTATGTGCCCATAACTGAATAAATATGTTGATAATATCTAGGTGGAGACCATTGGGGATGCTTACATGGTAGCATCTGGTTTGCCCAAAAGAAATGGCAACAAGCACGCTGCTGAGATTGCCAACATGTCCCTGAACATTCTCAGCTCGGTGGGAACCTTCCAAATGCGGCACATGCCAAACGTGCCCGTCAGGATACGCATAGGCATCCATTCAGGTGAGATTCTTCACATTGTTATTGTTCTAACACTCGATAAGCACGTTGGACGAATACATTATTTTCTGATTATCTTTGTTGTGTTTCAGGGCCCTGTGTTGCTGGAGTGGTCGGTCTGACGATGCCTCGGTACTGCCTTTTTGGAGACACCGTCAACACTGCGTCCCGTATGGAATCCACTGGGCTGCGTGAGTTTCCTGGGCACACATTTAGTTGTGTAGTTTCATGTTTTGTAATAGTGTAATAACTTCTTCCCCCCTCTTTGTCCCTCAGCTTATAGAATCCATGTTAACATGAACACTGTGAAAATCCTCCATTCCCTAAATGAAGGTTATAAAATAGATGTGAGAGGCAAGACAGAGCTGAAGGTAACGTGGCATTTTACAAATATGTAACTTCAGTGTTTGGTATGTGGACAAATATTTTGAAGGAGACCTATAAATCCATGTTTTCTCGTTTGTTTTTTAGGGTAAAGGTATTGAAGAGACATACTGGCTTGTAGGGAAAACAAACTTTACAAAGCCTTTGCCAAGTCCGCCAGAGATCAAACCGGGGTAAGACATTCAAATGTTGTTACTTCTTTCACCTTTTGTATGGCTTAATTCTAAGATAATAAGTAAATGTATACAAAATCCCAAAATGATTACCTGTCCCCAAGTTGAAATTGCCAATTTGGATGTTACGTTTCATTAATGCTATCAATCCATGTCTGCCTGCTGCCTCTGATACACTTTCGATGATACAAATTATAACTATCTGAATGTTACTTCAGGGAAGATAGCCACGGTCTGAACCCTGAGGATATAGCTGAGTACAAGAGAAAGAAAGCTGAGAAAAAGGCTTGACTCTCTCAGTCCAAACACAGGAGGTTAGAGACCTGCATGGCAGCCGGTGTTGTGTTGTGGAAATGTGGCTGTGTCAGTTTGATGTGACCAGAAACGACGCCTGAGTCCGACCTCTCTCATTTATTCTGTGCTGTATTAGTCTCAATAATCTCTTGATCTTATCACCTTCTACATCTTCTTAAGCAGATTGGGGAAAGCCCTCTTTGTTTGTTTCACTCGTTTTTACTGTGACTAACTCATTTATTCTACTGTGTTTTTGTGTTTCTTGTGGCATGCCTTCAAGTGTCTCTGTAAAACCCAATATCGGTCTTAACTCCACCATCTGCATCTCCTAGGGACAACTGGCAGGAAATGGTGACTGAGGAGATCAAGACTCTTTTTCGCGAGGCCAACAGGCAGGTGGATAAAAAGACCTGAAAGAAAGGAAGAGAAGGAAAGATGTTACAAAGGAAGGAAACCAGAGGAAGGATAGACAGAAGGACACATCCTGAGGAATAGAGAGCTGGAGCACCCAGGCTCTCACTGTGGCTTAGTGCCGACTTGTTTAAGAGGATTGTCCCCGGACTGGCTAATCCACCTGCAGCCAGCACAGCAGAACATTACGGTGCTAATGTAATGAGAGTCGTCCTTCGCATTACCTATCTACGTACAAGCTGCAACGCGGGGAAGGTGAACCGCTCCTTAGTGAAGGATGCACTTATTCACTCCTCTTATTCACTCCTCCGTGCACTCACCGGCCACTGGGTGGTCACCTAGCTATTTCACCCATCAGAATGATTGCCCCAAACGCCTGTTTCAAAATGAAATGTAATTTTTTTTGGGGGTAATATCTTTTTTTGTTTGCCACGAAAGCTCATAATAGAGTTGTGGAGCTGAGGATGTTACTTTGTTGTGGCCAGGTTTAAGTTATTAGACGTTTGAGACAATGGCTGCTATTATATGATCATCAAAAGAGAGAATATTTAAAACACTCATCATACAACAATATATTTCTACTTTGATTGAGAAAGATGACAAGGAATATTAAGAATGAAACACTAAAATAGAGCTTTAACCTTTTTTTACACTTATGAAAGTGTGACTCAGTAATGACAATGCAACAAACATATTCTTCTTTCATATAGATTTATATGAAATACAGTTTTCAGGTCCTTTAGTGATATGTATCGCTATTCTGTCACATGTGGTTCATCCTAACTCTTTGAACCAATGACACACTGCTGTGCTTAATCTAAATCGTTCTCTCTTATTTTAATGATGAAATATGAGTCTGGGTTTGCATTTTCCAGAGATATTTTCAGTGAAGTTCATGAATATATTGAACAAACCCAACACACAAGGTTAGTACTTCTCTTCATAATGTACATTTGCAACTCCATGCATTTCCAAAGGTTGCATTTTGCAGAGTAAATACAAACAAACACATTTATCTCATAAACATAGCAAAAACATTCATGGCGACCAAAAAACAGGCATACTCACCTGTTGCCTTTTTATTGTGCATAAATGGATTGATTGGTGAATAACTGCACGCACCAACGTGTCTGTACACCTAACAGCTGTGTATCAACATAGGAAAGAACGCAGCATAGGAAAGTATGTTGTACATCAAATCAATGTCTATTTATATAGCACCAAATCATAAAAGAAGACCTAGACCGTAAACGGTTGCATTACAATTGCAAAGAAGTGACATCAAGTTATATCTCTGTGTTCAATGAAGAGAAGTGTGTTTATTGTGAGGCTGATGATGTGCTAATTGTTGTGCAAATCTGGGCTACAGTTTTTCTCTTTGAGTGTCTATATCAATGATTGTATGTCATTTCATTGTGTTAGCAATACAAACTAGGGTTACAGATTGTAACCCAAGTTCTTTAAGCAGGTATGATACATTTAAAGATTTTCATAACGATGCAAGATGTGTCTGAAAGTTGTCCAGCCGCTGAAGAGCCCCATCTAGTGTTCAACATTACGATTTCTAAGGGGCATTAAGTGGATTTGAATGCTTCCGAGTAAACAATATTAATCAATATGCAATTTATCAAAAAAGGACATATAGGTATATTATAAGGGAATACCAGAGGATGCACATATTTCAACCTAAAAAGATAATAATAATGAAATGTGTTATTTGATAGAAATGTTTTTGAAAAAGCGTTGTTTTGATCCAAACCCCTAGATATTGAGTCAACGGTAAATTAAATTATACTCTTTTTTTTTTTAAATAACTTAAAATCTTTATGTCAACATCTTAATATTGGTAATATAAGCATGTTTTATTCATGTTTTGGTGTTCAAAACAACAACAGTCAGTCTGAAATATGTATATTGTGTAATTTATGTTATTTGTCTGTAAATATAGAAAGAAATGCAAAGAATACATTTATGAGAATATGACTTCATAAAATAATTAAATGATTCAAGATCTATTGTTATTTGCATTTTTGACACATTTATGTGTTCAAATGTACAATAAATGAAAAGTAGGCTTAAGTAATGCTTGGTCTGTATGGGAGCACCTTTGAGACTTCTAATTTGTTTTTGGTCTAATTACTACACCTTTTTATCTGCTGTGCTGGAACTGCATGAGATTGCCACTCGCCATCAGAACCCTGCACTCCAGTTCCTGCACTGCTGAGTCTGCTTTTCCTCTGTTTGGGACATCCCAACTGAAATCCCACTGACTTTCCCAGTGGTGGTTAGGGAAGTGAACCACGAAATATTCGGCATAGTTTTCTACGGGAGATTAGCAATGACCCCTACATTCCAGACCTGGAGGTTTTGTTCATCCTCCAGCCGACTGGAAAGATTGTTTACCTTTTCCTTTCAGATGTTATCTCTAGCGAGCTCACACTCCTCTGCTTAAACCTCCAGAAGACTCTATCAACTGTTTGGATGGTATTCAGACATAACTTGCAAAAAAAAAAAACACACGCTCGTTTTGTTTTTTTATTGAAAAACTCATATATGACATAACACGATTCCAACAGCTTTTTATGTTGAAAATACCTACAGCAACAACATGAAACAGTATGGTTGGCAAGTGAACATGAATAAGGCACAATAACAAAAACCAGCATGTGAAGGGAATGAGTGAGACAAAGCTTGTGCAAAGATCTTTCTTAACTTTAAACATTAAAGATGATGCAAGAAAACGTACATGGATCAGGGTCAAAGCCTTACTTACAGGTTGTGAAGAAAACGCACTTAGTATAAGCTTGTTGTCTCGCGTTTGTTCATAAAGATCTTAAATAGGGGGACTAAAGGTTGAAACCTAATGTGTTGGCTTTGAGAAATTGTTCCCTGGAAAATTTGATCTTGTACAAAAACAGAGGGCTAAGGAACTAAGTCCACAGATTGCCAACAGGAATGTGCTCACGAGTTAACAGTCATACCAAAAATACACAGTTTCCTGCCACCATTTCAGAAATAACTAATCTACCCAACCCAATTCCCATTAACATTACAACTCGTCGCGTAACACGTCACCTTTAGGTCTGACCACCCTGCCAATGTACAGGATAGAGTTACTCTTGTTGTCCTTCAACAGGAAAATGAAGGGGTGATCTACGTAGAAAAGTTGGGGGTTGCTCAGCTTTCCTGAGCTGTAGATGCTGGTGTCGAACGGGTTTCCTATCACGTCCATCTCCATGGCTGACGCGTGGAAAACGTTGGACAGGTACAGGTCTTTCTTTCCGGAGATGTTGGACAGGTCAGCCTTGGCTTTGTCCACAGCCTCGGTCAGGCCAAGCTCAGCCAGGTGTTTCTAGAAAATACAGAGATGTTTTTTTATAATTCAAATGGCTTCTGGTTGGTATTTAGACTATCTTCTCACAACCATCACATTTCCGACACTTACCTGCAGATTGTGGCTGACTTCCATTGCGATTTTTGGCAGGGAAATGGCCACAGCCCTGTTTTCCAACTTGCTGATCCAGGTGTCCACCTGCTTCCTGGTCAGGAGTTTCTCTAGGCGTTCGAGGGGCTCCAGATAGTAGGGCATGATGAGGATCAAAGAGGCCTGCTTCTGACCCAGAGGCATGTTCAGCACAAAGACACGGTTCTCCTTGTCCTCGTGGAAGTCATACAGACCTGCAGAGAGCACAACAATCTTGCTTGCTCTCATTGGCAGACTTTTTAATGACATAATGAGTTAAGGTCCAAAGTCTAGAGACATTGGAGAAAACCCACCTGTACGATGCATCATAGGAACTCCAATGGTGAGTGATCGGGTAACCAGGAATGCACGCTTGTCCACCATGTCACCATTGAATGTCTCAAACCAGTGAGCTGTGGGACAAAACAAACACAGTTACTCATCTGCATTATGTATTTTAAAAATATCAATAAAAGTCAGTATTTATACTCACGCTTGAAGTACATAGCGTTGACAATCATGGCTCCATCTGGGTTCGGAACATCCTTGGTGACCTCAGCCAGTTTGCCGTCTGTGGACTTTGCTGCCCACTCGTTGATGGAGTTCACTGCACTCCTCTTGTCTCTGATGTTTATTTTTGAATGGTCGTAGTTGTAGTGCTTCTTGCTGTTTTTCACAAAGTCATTAGCAAACGAGACGGAGCTGGGACCATAGAGGCGGTTGTTGATCTTCCAGGTAGTGTTGCGTGTCTTGGCATCGCTCACCTGAAAAAGGTGTAACATACATAATAGTGACAAAAGAGCAATACATAAAAAGGAATGAAGGTGTCCTTTGAGTTTTGTGAAGAAATAAAGTCCAATACGTACTGTAGGATGTAACATTGTTCTTACGCCAGAGAGCAGTTCTGAAAGGCCTGCATGCAGATGCTCATCCTTCATATTGTCAGCACTGAGGACCTTTTTGACCTGGGAGGCAGTGGAAGACTTGCCCCCAAGAGCCACCATCCCCAGGGAGGAGGCCACCACCACAGGAGAGATGAGGATGTTCTCTGTGCCTTTCTCCTTTGCCATTTTGTTGTAGAGGCTGAAAGGAAATCACAAGAAGAGATGATTTGCTTTTGTTTCTAACCAGAAAAATATAACAACAAATGGATAGGAAAAACCAAGTGAAGCTAAGAGTTGATTTCAGACCTAAATGCCAGGTTGGCACTTTTATCAGCCAGCGTGGTGGCATGGCTGCTCAGCTTCTTGTCCTCTGCAGAGGCCACGAGGGCCAGCAAACAAAGAGCGACGACGTTTGTCATCCACATCCTGTTTGTCTCCAAAAGCAGCTACAACAGCCTGTGAAAAAGGAACAGAAGACACAGCTAGGGTTAACATCTTTGAACCTGACTTTGTTTTGTAAAATCTAATAAATGTGTATGTTTGAGATGGAAGGCACACGTCAGAATGTTTCCTCAGGGGGAGTCTGTGGAATAAATGATTCATCAACTGAGAAATTCTGAATGCCATGACATAGACTATATTTGAGATGTGGAGCAGATCGTTGAAGGGCAGGGCTGGCTGAGGCTAAGCTGTATAGCTGGTACGTCCTCTCAGAGTGAAGCTGTGCAGACACTGAAATATGATGCCTCTTTGTTCTCTACATAGATTCGAACCACTGCACGTCTGCACTTCAATGACTTTAAAAACCTCTTTTCCACTTTGACATGTTCGCTTTAGCAGCACTCGGAGCCATGTTTCTTCCTAGAGAAAAGTGTTGTGCCTGCAGGTAACATCTAGCTCATCCCATACGTTTTTCAAACAAAGGACCAGATTTATAGGACTGTAATTATCGCCCTGCATCAGCATCTTGTTTCTGAGCCTTATCCACCATTCTGAGAGCAGAGATATAATGTCTTCATCTCTATATTTGCATTTTTGTGATACTTTGCATCATATTCGGATACCTTTAGATGTTTTCATGTCTGCCATTTTCATTCTGAAAGACAAGAGGTGTATTTAACAATCTCCATAAAGCAGGCAGAAATATTATACAGGCTCTGATGGAGTTTTGTTTTCACGTTTAAGTTATTATGCATGTTAGTAATCACTATCAATGAGACACTTCATATTTTGTATTCCTCGCTTTGTGACCCAGAAAAAAAAGGTTCATCTAGTCAGCTGGGACACAAACGGGCAGTTTTGACTTCTCTACATTAAAAAGTGATGGATTCAAGTATTTAAAAAAAACAAAACACATGGGTGCATATACGGTACTTCTCATTTCAATGCAATTAATGCATTTAAATGGACTGGAAAGGGACATGCAAGAGTCAAAAAACTTCAGTATCCTCATATATATTGTATGACAACAATGCAATGCAGATAAACTATAAAATGATGTGTGCGGGTCATGAAGATAGTGAAAAACGTTTTGAATGTTTGAGGGTTGAATTGGAAAAATGCTGCACTGTAACGATGAAACAAATTACTCCATTACTCTGCATTTCTTCCTGAATTAAAGACAATTATCTTCCGATCCTTACCTGGCAAAGATTAGCAGGGTTCTCTTCTCTCTTCTGACTTGTGTCCTGTGGATAATGTGACTGTAACAAACTACCCTGCTTTTTATAGCCAGAAAAAGAACTTTCTAGAAGTGGGAATGGGCAAAAGAGGGTGTGTGTCTTTCCTCAGGAAGCTGGGAGCAGGGAGCTGGGACGTCCCACTTCAAACCACAGGCTGGAATGAGAGGGGTTGCCTGAAATGAACTCCCCAGCGCTGATCTGGGTTCAGCTTTCAAACCTTTCTTGCTGTGGCTTCAGACAGAAACACAGAGAACATCTGATTCTGGGTCAGAACAGACAAAACTCCTTAGCCTTTAGCTTCTTACGCTGCTTGCTGACTCAATCTCTAACATGGGTTTCATCACATACAAAAGATGATTTTTTAATTTTAATAATTCTAATAATTCATGTTAATATGTCGCATGTAAACACTTTTTGCAGTTGTTTTACGAGTGCATTACCCTCTTAAATGTTGTTTTATAAAATGTAATATTGTTTTATAAAATGTAAATTTGTCTCTAGATTTGTAGAAGTGTTTCGCATCTTGTTAAAAAAATGTTGTCAATGTTAAATTGATTTTTTCCTTGTTTAAAGTGTTTTGCTAATGTAATTTTGTTTTATATAATGTATATCTGTCTCAAGCTTTGTTTCACGCTTTGTAATTATTGTTTGCCCTTCCCAGCCACCGTACATAATCCTTCTGCAATCTCAGCAGGCAAGACATCAGTGAATGGGCACGCACATTGGTTGCCAATGTAGAAGAAAGAAAAGCATTAATTACATTTTTGTTAACATTGTTACACATATGTCTCATTTAAGATGGGAATGAGAATACATTTGAAAGCTCACCTCTGTCGTAGTCCTATTCTTGCTTCACAGAGGGTCTCCAGCCCTTCCCCCACCCCCACAGTGCCACGTCTGTCCTGCTCAGCTGCTGGAGCACAGCGGTGGAAGGACGGGGGTTTTAAATAGAAACACTGTCGTAAAAACTGCTGTGTGCAGAGCAGAATCTCTTGTTCTTGAATTGTGGAAGAACATCATGTAATTAAATAAATTGTAAAGACTTGTGTCAAACAAATCAGATTGATGTCATTTACATAATCTTAGTTATAAAGATACTTTTTCTGCTGTGTAATCTGTGTCAATAATCTACAATCAAAGAGGCCCGCAAGAACATGAATAGAATGAAATAAGGTATATACAATTAGATTGATAGATTAATTTACACAATGGTAGTTTTAAAGTTTCCCCTGTATAATCTGTTATTTGTCCACGGAAATCAACGACACATTTGCCGAATCACATAGAAGGACAGGTAAAGTAATCATTCTGAAATACACACTATCCATTTTGATCATGGTGTCTATTTTCCAACTCAAGGAATTCCTTCCATCTCCTAATCCCACAAACTCCTCCTCTTTTACAGCCCCTGCAAATTGTCCTGACATGCCATCTGATGAGTGGCTTCCATTCTTCAGGGACTTGTTGAGGCAGGTATCCAGAGAGCTCTAAGAAAGAAAAGCTCCCCAAAGGCTAACACCACATATCTCTAGTAGATATTATAATAATACAATGATTGCAGTCTATGGACTCAGCTAACAACTTCTCCTTTGAAAGGTTTGACACAGGATTGAAGCCCTCTTCCTCCCGTCAGGAGGTGTTTGTTATTCTGAATAAACCCCTAGTTTACACTTAGATTCCTCACCCTGTAAAGAGGGTTACTTCTGGGTCAAGCAAGTCTGGTCAAATCTCCCAATACACACAATTCCCATTTAAATAGCAATCCTTAAATTGCCTTCCTTTGAGGGGCAAAGGCCTGGAAGATCCAATTAGTAAAGGAAAGGGAAGAAAATGAGGTTCACAACCGCAAAAAAAGATTTGTTTAATATATTAATTGTGTCACGTCAATCTAGATTTATGTTTGTGACTCTACATTATCATACAGAAAATGTTCATGCAACAGTAGTGCACATTGGTGTGGCAAAATAATATATATGTCATTCTTTCTTTTAATGGATGAGGTTTGTGTTTTGTGTCTTTACATGAATCCACTCAAAGTACCTCCTGCACGCTGACTAAATACTGACATTCTGTGTGTGGACGTGATTGTGTGAGCTTATAGAAACTTCCAGTACTTTTCCAAACCACCACATGCAAACAGTTAGGAAGGATTCAACATATATAAGCACAATATCAAATGATGCAATATTTCACAACCTATCAAGATAGTAAGGAGTTTGCTTTAAACTATAGTCGTTACGTGATGAACCACGCATGTTTTTGTTTTTTTGACAGACATATATATTCAAAAGCAGACCTCAGAGGGTGGAGCGACTGCATCTACAGTAAGAAAGGGTTATTTGACGACAGGAGCCAATTCAACATCTGGAAGTCATTACACCTCAGCACTGAGTGTGTTAGCACTCTGTGGGTTGCAACCAGTTGTGTCTCTCTTAGTGCTGCTAAAATACAAATATATCAATAAGGTTAATCTTGTCTATTTTTTTATTAATTTCTAGTCTATTCACTTGGATTTAAATAAGAAAGTATGTATGGTCAACAGAAAATCAATACATATACTACAGAATGATATTATCTGTATACGTTGTACATCTTTGCTGTTTGTTAAAGTTTAAGGTTTGTGTTGTAATAGAATAAAACAAAACAGATGGCCATGCAGCTGCATCATGGTTTAAGTGGCTACTGTCGTCATGTGGGGGATGTGAATAAACAGAGGACATCTGTGTTAGTCCTTCAAACCGATAGACTGACATGGGGGGGGGGGGGGGGGGGGGGGGGGGGTTCTAAACACCTCCCTTTCTGCATATCTCTTCCAGAAGGTTCAGTGTTTGGTTTCCACTCCAGTATGCTTTCCAGATGGGCTCTGATTTTGTTGTTTATTGTTTCCAATGGTAGACTTTCCCCAGGTGCATCGTGTTTGAAGTATTCTCTTAAAAAAGTTTGTTATCATTCAAAGTTTCCAAAAAACACAAGTTTTTACACTGTTTTAAAGATGAAATATATATGATATATTCTTCTGTCTCAGTTGGATGTAATCATGCAATTCTGTCACAGGCTGCTTCGACCATGAGGGGACATGTTGGACACAAAGACTCCACTGAAGGAAGCAGAGCGCAGCAGCTGGAACGCCATGACGCAAGACCTGAGAAATGTTTCAGTCTGCTGCGTGATGTAACTTTCTGAAGTTTGATGCCTGGGATCAAATGGAGTTTGTTATGTGCTTTGTCAATCTAAATCCACCGGATGTTAAAGACATGAAGTGTGATGTAACTGTATAGCAACTGCCTCTTTACAATCAAAACAGTTTAATAAATTGTCCCCCGGAAACTAAATTGTAAACTACATTTTCAGTAGAATAATGTAAAGAAAAAAGAAGGTGTATCTTCATATCAGTTACATCCTGTTGCTAGACAGTTCTTCATCAAGTTATTTACTAAAATATTAAGTCTTAAATGTATTTAAAAATATTTTTGGGGGGATTGTAATGCATTAACCCTCCTGTTATCCTCAAATTGACTATACACCCTTAAACTACTGGGGTCAATTTGACCCCAGTAGTTTAAAACTCAAGACAATGATCATATTCCAAATGTTAACCAACATGTTTGTCTCTAGGTATCTTAGTTGACTACCTACATAACCATTTAAATAAAACATTACCCCAACCTTCCCCTCTACAGACCCCTTTATACATTCGGAATTCCTATTATGTGAATATCGAAAAATATATAAATCACCATAAAATCTCACTGACTGATATAAAATGTTAAAGTAAGATCTTTTTGATGTTGTTAAAAGACCAATAACTAAAGCAGAGGGTAGTTTTGTTTTACAATGATACATTTGCATGTAATAGTCACCTCAATATCATCCTACACAATCTACACAAATGTGTGTAAAATATTGACATTGGTATATGTTTTATACTACTAAAACAGACTGGGGTCAAATTGACGCCAAGGAACACCGATGCGTTCATTTTATGTTTACCCATTAGTCCTCACTAAATTAGGAAAAGTCATGAAATACTAAGCAAAATAATTATAATGTCAACCATTTTTTTAAAATACGTTAAACATTGAATGGGGTCAAATTGACCCCAAGCATAACAGGAGGGTTAACTGTATTACACAAACACTATTATTCTGGCCATGTTGACCACATGTTTTAAATCTTGGTTCAGGAAAAACAAATGCAAGACATTTTTGTTATTTACATCAGAATCAGAAATTATTTTTTCGTCCCACAGAGAGGATGTACATTTGAGCTTGTATCAGAAAGAGCAATGACAATGCACCACACATTCATCTTTCAAATGGTTTCATACTGATCGATTATGCCCCCTGGTGGGAGAAACTAGAGAGCTTCCTCTAAAGGCATCAACGTCTTTGTAGTCAGTAATAAGATTATATTCGGGTTGGTATTTTACTTTGACTCAAAATAAATTTTTAAATGTAATGTGGAATTTTGTGTTTTTATATTATCTACTGTATGTGCTTGAGGAAAAATCGAAACCAATAATGCTTGCTCAGAAGTAAAGACGCAGAACTCATTTAAATTCTTTGCCAGCTGCAGTTTTTGCTGCTGCCTTGCATTGTTGTCAAACCACCGCTAGATGGGGTAAAAAGAAACCAAATGAATGTACACCCACTTCATCAGATAAAGTTATTTGCTTAACAGGACAATTTGGTCAACAGGAGGAGTTCAAGTAACAGTCACTTCCACTTTCTCTCAAGATCACACTGGCACAATACCTCTGTTTTTATAGCTCCATTGTGTCAACATTAAAATAAACAGAAAGTTAAATATTCAAGGCCAGTACATTTGGGACAGCATGTAGTCTGGTGTCTACCTGTGTGATATTTGCCTTTGAATAAAGTGTTCAGATCAAAGTAATATGTTTAATACCAGTTCCCTTCAGAGATCGATATAAATCAAAGCTGTTTCAGTTCCCCCTTAGATGGCCTCTGAATAAATTTCACCTTGCTGTGAAATTCCAGCAGACCTTCAAAGTCATAACAAGCTGGTGGATTGGCATTTAGACGATACAATCTACAAGTATCTGTGTTGGTACTCTCGTTATTTCGTCTCGCTCCCCCTCTCTCACATTCGGTGACCTTTCAGACGGTGCAGTCACAAACACTTCACCCTGCTGACACACCACCTGCAGAGGAGACCCCTACCTGCCATCCTCCTTCCTCCCCTGCCTGTGGATTCTGTTTGTCATTTTAAATTGGGTGGAGACCATAACAGAGCGCAGCTGCTGGATCTGTTTGTACAAGACCAGAGAATCCTGCACTGCTCCATCAAAAACCTTCACGAAAGCAACATTTTCCTTACTTCCCCACCTGTAAAGATGCTCTTAAGGGGCATTGTGTGTGTGTGTGTGTGTGTGTGTGTGTGTGTGTGTGTGTGTGTGTGTGTGTGTGTGTGTGTGTGTGTGTGTGTGTGTGTGTGTGTGTGTGTGGTGTGTGTGTGTGTGTGCATGAATGTGAGGGTGGTGATATTATCTCACACAAATGATTCCCTTTGAAGTAATGTTAAATGGTTAGAATGAAGTGGTGGTTAAAGTGCTGTTATTATTATGCAATCCATCTGAGGAAAGACACAGATGCACATTAACATGCACAAACTCCTGTTTTTCTTCATATGATGCTAATGTTTCCCTTCCCTCACTGTTTCCTTGGTGATAGATATGATCTCCTTTTATGTACAACTCCTCCTACACTTCACATAGAGATAGTTCAGGCAAACCACTTGAATACAAGTGATCTGAAAAGGACTGAACACCCCCATTATTTATTGGCTTTGGTACAATTAATACTGGAATGTGTCTACTGGTAAAGCTTTTGTGCAGTGAAACGCAACAGCATTGTATATTGGTATTCTTCAACCCAATGACACAAGGACAACTGGAACGTATTAAATAAACATTCAGTAAACTAAACACCTTAGATGGTCAATAATAAATGCACTTTAATTTGCAATTGCAATTGACGGGAAAAAAATGAGCCACCTTAAATAAATAAAACTAAAGCCATTGTAATGAACACTTTTTTGTATGGTAACATCCTTCAGTTTTAAACAGAAGAGCACTATCTGGATTTCCAATTTAACAAGGGATTCAAATGTATCAATGCAGTCGTTGTGTTTCTTTAAATGTTGTTTTTATCAGTATTGATACCAAAACAAAACCAATCTTGAGGAAAACACATTTTATTTGATTAATTTCTAGAAAAACATTCCCTTATACAGGCGAACATTCATTTAAAAACATCCACCAGTAGTATTTAATGCAGCTGACAAAACAAATTAAGATAAATACTCAATGTGTCACAGCGTGTGTAAATTGGTTTATTATGAGACTCTCCTAACATATGTCTCTGTCTCTGAATATGACTGCAAATGGTGTTCTCGTAACAAAAATTCAATATATTTTGTTTAATTAGTTATCTAATTCAGTGTGTGTCAATATGATTGAAGGTGAGTGACAAAGTCTGAACCTGGAAAACACTCCTCTGGTGTGGGAGGACTGTGACCTTTTTGTTGATTTGATTATTTGCTTTGTTTGTTGGCCTGATAGAAAATGAGACTTGAGTAGTGGATAACCATTAAAGAAAAAAGGGATACAAAAGCATGCAATTCACATGATGCGTAATCAAACAAAAATGTTTTAGTTATTTTGAGGTCAAATAAAAAAGGTGATAAAAGAGGATTGGTTTGATGGAAATAAACCTGGACTGTTTGTGTATATGGCATAACTCACCTTCCAAACAGACATGGCTGCTCATGACCTTTAATCTTTGTCATGTGTCAACAAGCACAACTGCTTCTTCTTCATTAAACCGCATTATCATCAACGTGTTTAAAGTATGGTGTTAAAAAACAAAAATAGCAGATTGATAAAAAAAAGAAGCCTTTTAGCTGAAATTACATTTGCACGTTGTTGCGTTCAGGTAACATCCGAATTTCAGCTTACTGTCGATCTGTCGAGTGGGATGGAGAAAACCAATGGTAGTTGAGTGCCATTTGGCTTCAATTTTACATTTAATAATTACAAATGACGTTTGAAACCTTAAATAAAGTGCAATTTATTAAAAATATGGGTAATAAGAGTTTGTTAAAACGGTGTTAACTGTTTTAAAAGTGTAGCTCTTTGTACTTTTCGCTGCGCCCTGAACGCGCAGACATGGGAGTAAAGTCAGCCAGGACGGTGACGCTCACTGTACAGGAGGACTGGAGATAAAAAGACCGAAATACACTCCTCCCACTCAGTACATTGAATTACCGGTGAATGTGTCTCTGCTCACACTGATAACGCGGAGCTTTTATTTCCAAAGCGAACCAAAACACACACAGAGGACGGAGAAACTGACATTATGAAACGGGACTTATTTTGGCCAACGTTCCACCGTTGCCATTGACACCGTCCGGTTTTCTCCTTTTGTTTTTCGGTGTAAAACTTCGGCTCTGTCAGCATTTACCGCTACCGACCACCCACCTCTCACTCGGTACCTTTCACACGGGTTGTCCCCGTTTGACTTTCGGGTGTGGTGGCATCTTTAACGGGCAGAAAGAAAAAATAACTTCACCGTGTGCCGTAAAACGAACTGAATCAAAGAAAAGTGGGAGCAGACAGGTGAGTGTGCGTGTGTGTGTGTGTGTGTGTGTGTGTAACGGTATTTGCGGTGTTTATTTACCTGTCGTTTAGTTTTATAGCATCATTAGTAGACAGTTTAACATTTCAGAACATTTTTGCACTTTATTTCTATATGTTCAGAAATAATGTGAATAGGAGTTTATACCATTCCTCTAACGTGCCTACAGTTAAACAACAGTCTAACAAGCTAATGCCCACCAGAAGTTATTAAGATTTAAATGTTTATTTTCCTGTCTTTATAATAGTTTGGCATTCTCACTTTATAACATATGTGGCTATTGTGTACTAGTTTCAACTATTTCTTAATTAATGTAATCATGTTTTACCCTGTATCACAACCCTGTAAACTCAGTAGTTATCCCACTGTTGACTGAGGTCTCATGTGCATCCAAATACATTGGACACGCCCATGATGTTTGTATGCCATACATTCCTGTATCTCCCTTTTTATGAATACATAAATTGATTCCCACATTCCCAGTTTAGTGCATATTACAAAATAGCATGTGTATTGGCATAATGCAGGTTAAGCTACAGAGTCTTCAGGTGGACTTCTTCCATATGCACTTGCATAATTGATGACACCATTAATTTTTCTTTGGAAATTGAAAGCTTGTTATATGGCTTTCCAGTTGTGTTTGTATTCCAAGAAAGATTGCATGCTGTCAGATAGTGCAGAACATGGGATCACTTACAACATTTTATATTATTTAGAACTTCATTAGAGAGTTTAATCTAGTCACAAAAAACCTTTGGCCATTGGAGAAGATCCATTTGGTGCATGGTCTCTTACTGTTGCATCCTTCTTGACTGTTTGACATATCCCATCTGTCACTACTACACCTCCAGTAAAAACAGCTTACACTTATTTGATTTTGGTGAAGCTCTTAAGTTAAAGGTGACCTATCATGCAAAATGCACTTTTGTACGTATTTTATACATGAATATGTATATATCCAGGGAACTCACCAAGTATCAGAAAACACAACCCTCTCTATTTTCCTCCATACCCAAATCTCTAAAAAAGGGGCTGCAAAGGATCTGATAAAAACTGATCCAGATTTGAACACTGTCCTGACGTCAGGACGGTGGCGCTACGGCTATTGGGCCAACTCTCCACCTCCACCTATCAGGGGAATGTGGGGTTGGGCCACGGCCGGCCATTGCCGCTCGAAAGTGCTGGAGACGCTGTAGTACATATGCCAGGCCTGTAAGTGGCGCTGTAGTCTGCCACAAAAGCAGCGAAGAAGACTTCCCGCGCATGGTTTCCATGGTTGCCCTTCTGTTTATTCTCCGCTGTGGCTCTTTTTCTCCCTCAACGAGGCAAGCGTTTGCTCCCGCTGCTGTAATTCAATGCAATCCCTCCCCGTCTAGGCAAGCACTGTAATTCTCTCCGGTTAGTCCACCAGCAGATGACAAACACCCACCTCTCCGCCTCTTCCAAGGAACGAGGGGACCGTGCGGCAGAGTTTCAGTTAGGTTTTCTTTCGCCGGTCAACATGTCCTTAAAGTTTAAATCTTCCGGACAAAATTAGAAAAGTGCCGGTCAAAGGTCTTCTTTGTTATTTATTGAGCTTTAAAACAAATGAATAACGACTCTATATAATAATATAATAACACACGGAGGACGGAGATCTATTTTTATCCCCCTCTTCTGACTTGATCAGAGCATGCTCCCCTCTCCTGCAGGGGGGCGTGGCCAGCTGCAGCTCACAGAATCAGCCCCCTGCAAAAACAGGGCTGGAGAACAGCAAATAGAGCGAAATGAGGCATGGCTAAAATGCATGATCTGTTTGGTATTTTGAAAACAGAAACGTATAAATATACCTTATATAGGTATGGCCCTACAATATAGCATGATAGGTGTCCTTTAAGATGACATTTAATTTGTATCTTCTCGGCATGCCAGTAACTGGTTTTAAAGAGATTAGAAACAGTTTGCTTTTAATAGACGGATAACTCAGGCAGGACATGTTGGGACTAAAAGTGTCTAGGCTGGTTCTTTTTTTATTACTTCTTTACAGTATCTATAAATGGATTGCAGAAGCTTTGGGCTGGAGTGTGCAGAATAGTACTTTGCTAACTCATTTTGTCTCATACAGTACAATACTCTATATGCCGTCTTCATAGTAAGTGGGGCTCCTGTCCTGAAAGCAGCCATCACTATGAAAATGTTTTCAGATCTTGACATTGAAACTCAGATTGTATGACACTTGGGGATTTCACAAAATGATTCAAAGGTTGACATTTTGACGTTAGTTGAGAAACTGATGTAACGTACTGTACACGCTTCTACAGTTCTTGGATTGGAGTTACGGGTAAGGTGTAATGTTTTACTAATGTACGGCCCAGCTGAAAAGACTAGGCTTGTTTAAAGCTTTAAATATCCGTATTGTTATTTTAGAAGAGTCAATCCAGAATAGAGGGTGATATAATAGGTCACAATAGGGAGGAATGTAATGCTGCGTTCACAGGAGCGAGCCACATACTGGTTACCAACTCTTGCACACAGTTTTGTAGATGAAGCTTTTTAAATCTTTCCTGATCTAGTTTTCAAGTTGTGCTGAACAACTAATTAAAATTGTATCGAATATACACTATATTCAAGAAAACATTTGTTTCAAAATGGCATTCTGAATGAATTGCTCTCTTGTGTTGCTGCAGTTATTTCCCTGCCTCCAAATTGTGTTTTCAGTCTTAAGACAAATGCAATATCACAGTTAGGTATTAAAAAATGGTTTAGCCCTGCTTTCAAATAACATGCATGTTGTAGTTGTTGCTGATTACACATTTTTAGTTGCTCCGTGTAGACCGTAGTTGACCCTATTGTCCATTTTAGTCGAGTATTGATTCTGTGTCCTCGCCATTCTGCTTTGCCCTGCTTGTATAACTGCCACAGTGTATACAGTTCCCGTAAATAGCTGCAAGAAACATACCCAACTAACAATAAATCCAATATCCTTTATGATCTTTTCTGCCTTCATAATACAAAAGAAGCATCACGAGGTCCGTCGAAGTGATGCAGCGTTATCCAGAGGGAGTGCAAGTCTGACTTGTTATAAAGGATCTGTTATTATTGGCTGCTCTGTAGCAGTGAAGTCCAGCTCTCTCTGGCTCTCTCTCACTTGCAAACAAACACACACATGCACTCATCTTCGGTGCCTTGCCACAGTTAGGATAATGAACTTCCAACAAGAGCTGGCACTCTTCTGCGAGCGTTTGCTATACATTTCTATTACCTTTTTATGAAAAAGAAGTATATGATTTCCACGTGGTTCGAACTAGGGCTGCATGATATTGGAAAAAACTGACATTGCGATATTTTCTTCCCCTGCGATATATATATTGCGATATGAAAAAATACAGGTTTTTTTGTCCGCAAACACATATATATTTGGTATAATTGTAACAATAGTTAACCGGATGAAGGATTTTAGTCACGGACTTCTGGATCTTAAATTATCAGAGCAACAAGCTGAGCTAGCTCGGTTATCCTGCTGTGATCTGATTTTCTGTGCATGCAGAGCCTGCATGTCACAGAGCCGCGCAAGTTTTCCTTTTGTACCAAGCAGCTAAATAATTGTAACATGACGTGTTTGAGTTAATTTGCCTAATTAATATCGCATGTCCTAAAAAAAAAATCGCACATCCTGCGATTATCGTCACAACACGATATATCGTGCAGCCCTAGTTCGAACCACAATAGCAGAAATGCAATGCTAAAGTAATGGCAAGTAAATTGGAGTTATTGACTTTTGAAAATAAGAAATAACCCACATGTACATAACAGCCTTGACTCAGTCCAGGACTATCATTTCCATAGTACTTTAGGTCAAGCTCCTAGTTTATTCAAACCAATTTTCCTTTGTGCAAATACCTTTTCTCTCAATCTTTGTGAAGTGTCACTGAGCAGTGAAAGGCTTTGCAGTATGAGCTGATCTGATTGTGATTGGTTGGAGGCAGTGTTTCCGCCAGACCAGAGCTGAAACACTGGTCTGGCGACCCCCCCCCCCCCCCCCAATTTTAACTTGAGCCGTCCCTTATAAATATAAGTTTCGCCGCTGCGAGGCTCTGGTGCTCGCAGCTCACGCGCGTGCTCCACTAGCACGGCTTATCGTGTCCAAATTGCGCACGTTCCGTGTCGTCCTGTAGCAGACACCGCCGATGTCGGGGAAACGATCCTCAATACTCCGAAAAGAATCCCACCAGACTCCTGTGTCCTTGTCCTTTTTCCTTTTCGTCATTTTAAGCGATACAACTCTCGATCTTTTCTCAAATTATTAATATTTTTGGACGCCCTCGGCTCGCCTTCAGGGCGTCCCGAGCTGAATAAGGGCGTCAAATGACGGCAAGACGCCCCCCTGGCGGAAACTCTGGTTGGAGGTTTGTAAGGTCTATACCAGGGGTGCCCACCCAGTCGATCGCGAGATGTGTCTAAAAATAGAACAACAATATTCTGTTTTATCGTTAATGTCCTATATAACATAATCTTCCTGTGCCAGAATAATGCACTTGAACGCATCAAAGCTTTGTGATTGGCCGGCGTGACCCCATGTGTCGGGGCGTGGCTGGTGGGAAGTGGGCACTATTTTGCTGACGTTGTCCGTGTCAACAACAGGAGTGACAGTCTGTACACACACAAGACCGCAATTATGGCAGAAGCAAAAAAGCCCAAAATATATAATTTTCACTCCGAGTGGGAGGATGATTATTTTTTGTATCTATTCCAATTCAAAGTCCATCTGTCTCATCTGCAATGCGAGCGTGGCTTTATCGAAGAAGGGTAATTTAGGAGCGGCATTTCAAAACAGTGCACAAACGCTACGAGACGGAATTCCCTCCTAATTCTGCCCTACGCTCCCAAAAGGGGAGGGGCCTGAAAGGACAGCTAAATGCACAGCAGTCCATTTCCACCAGGCCCAACAACAAGAGCAAGGCTGCTACCAGAGCATCTTAACGTGTCAGTCACGTTCTTGCGAAACACATGAAGTCTTTCAAAGACGGCGAAGTTGTGAAAGAAACATTCCTGGAGGCTGCCGACGCGCTTTTTGGGGACAGTAAAAATAACAGTAGCATTTCAACAGGTTTTTGATATAATAAAAACTCAAGTTAGATACCGTTATTAATCAGCTGTAAGTTTTAGTTTGTTTGAACTTATTCATTATAATTATTGTACAAAATGGTATAAGAATGCAAACATTAAGATCTGTTCTGTTTACATTGATTTTAGTCTATTATCAATTCAGGTTAAGAAACTAGTGTTGCTTGCATCCTATTTTAATGGCATTTATCTTTATACTCGACTAAAATGCAACAAACGATTCTATTAATTTTGTCTTTTTTATTGCACTGTTGCAGCAGATTCCTGTGTAGCTTCAGATCTGAGTTGTTTTATTAGTAAGCCTAATTTATACTTTTGTAGCAACACTATTTTTATATAATGGCAAAGAAAGGGTTCAGAGTCTTTTCTTTTTGTCCTGTGTCATATGTGGCAGCACTGTTCAATGTTTCTTGAAAACATTACCCACTGTAGTATGTGACGTGTGAATAAACTCCAACTCTGTATCAACAACACAGTTGTGTAACTTCAGTTAAATACTTGTATGTGTGTAGATTAGAAAGGGGTAAGATAAAGGATCTGCAGTATTTTATGAAGTTTTAATCGTACAAAGGTCAGTTTTATACAAGTAGAAGTGTGTATTTACCTGGAAGTAGGCTGTCAGTAATGGCTACGCCTCTCTATTTGGACTGGTAGATCTCGGCAGACTGGCAACTTTAAAAGTAGCTCTCGGTTAAAAAAAGGTTGGGCACCCCTGGTCTATACGTTCTGAAGGTTTCATGGAAATGTAGATGACTAAAACTAGCACAAGTCTATTATAAAGCGCTAGTCAATGACATGCAGTCACATAATAGGGTAAACAAGCCTTCTCAACAGACACTGAATATAACCAACAATATATTAAAGTTGGATGATTGATTGGCTAAAATGTCGAAAATCATAGATTTTTGTCTGCATGTGTCATCAGATACTTACTCGGCATCTTTCAGTCTGCAGTTCTCTATCTATCAAAATACATGATGGGTTAGGGGTAGGGATGCTCCGATCGCTAATTTCGGGGCCGATCGCCGGAATGAGTATCGGCCGATACCGATCGCCGATCCGATCAAGTGGGCGGGGCCTAAATGGAAGATTTAAACATCACTTTAAATCTTCCATTTAAAGTGATGTTTAAAACTCAGTTAATGTGGCGCATTCACTGGAGCTTCCACAAACAACAATCAACTTAATTATTACATTCAAATGATGTACATTATTCAAGTTTACATTCACTTTGGATAATAACACGGGAGAAATGAGCGGAAGCGCTCTCTTTCCCTCTCTCTCTCCCTGACAGCCTGTCAGTATCTCATGCAGCTCACTGATCCAGTAATGAGTGACCCGACAGTGAAGAATAAATATATTTAAAATAACTAGTTTAGCTTGTTCCAGAGGTAGATCAAATAGCTAAGTAGGTGTTTTGCTCCGCTCACCGGTCCGTCACAGCGGGTGGAGCTGCAGGATTTCTGCTTCACACACGTTGCATCCCGCTATTTTACTGTCTTTTTCGGACACCTTGAAATACTGCCAGACCGGTGAAGCCATTTTGGCGAGCTTGTTTTGCCGCACACAGAGAAAAGTGTCATGTATTTTACGTCATGCGATCGGCTCTCGCGATCGGCATGTTTAGAGAGCACCGATCGATCGGTAGAGAGTGAGTATCGGCCGATCTCGATCGGTGACCGATCGATCGGAGCATCCTTAGTTAGGGATGTGTAAAGCAACACTAATGCAAAGTTACCTTCATGATGAGTGCAACATTTCCTAGAATATCTTTTACACTGAGAGTTGTGAACTAAACATATAAGGGTTTGTTCACATTTACGGAAGCTTGGTTTCCAGAAAAATAGTCATAATACCTATTTGGCAAAGTGTAATGTCCTCTGAACAAGTCCCCTTTCCGTCAAAGATGCTTGATATTTACTATTCATATCAGATACTTTCGTTATGAAGTTAAGCATTTGACAATGAAAACTGTGAGACGATACTAAACCTTCTGACAGATTGTTGTAAAAGTCAAACTTATAGAAAACGTCACTTTCTTTGCCTCACCTTGTTTGTTCAGGTAGTATTCCCAAGGCTAATTGCTATTAATGTAACCCTCATAGGAACACAGGAGTCTTTGGTTTGCCCTCATTGCTGGTTTGCAACTTGAGCTCTCTTCAAAGTCCAAGGGCTCAGACAAACTGGGAGGTGCACAGTTATTTTGTCAAAGCTGAGGCTCCGCTTTGAAAAAAGGCAAGAATACCTACTTGACTGGATAACAAGTCTGCTTGTTTTTCTTTCATTCTTGGGGATATTCCCACCACTTGAGACCCACCACCACTGAGTTCAAACGTAAAAAGAGAATCAGATGTCTATTATAGATTTTCATAATGTCTGGAAACTGGAAAAGCAAAGTCGTTTTTTTTCAAATGTAAGTTTCATTAAGCTGATGCTTTAATCCAAAGCGACTTACAATACGTGCATTAAACCATGAATATACAAACTCCAAACAAACAAGCATCCTATAGGTGCATTAGCTTTTAATAAGTGCTACTGCATTGGCTTGAAATACGCCAGACTGTTCTAGGTTCTACGTAGAGAAGTGAGATTTTGTATTTATTTCTGGCCGGTTGGCAGTGGAAACAGGTGGGTTTTCTGTCTGCGACGGTTGTGTTGGATTTTCTGCTGTCCTGATATCAATGGGAAGCTTGTTCTACCATTTCGGAACGAAGAATAGCAAACAGCCGTGTTTCTGTAGAGGGGTTACTTGGTTTTTATAATGATTGTATTATTGATATTTGTTTCTTTTGTGTAATTATCTTTGTTATAAAATGTCAGACTCCACATGTTCGGATGAGGAAGAATCTCTCATGCCAAGTCCACCATAGTGGCACCTGCTGGTCTGGCCCTGCCTCCGGGGCCCAGGCAGCAGGCGCAGTAGAGGACATAACTTGGTGTGATGTCAACACACAGATGGTGGTGAAGAGCCCTCATGTAGACATACAGATGGCATCTTGATAAAAAACATAGTCCAACTACAACAGTCAGTCAGGATGCCGGAGTGAACTGATCCAATGGAGTTGTTCATTTGCCACACACAGTATAACAATGGTTCCCACCACTTCTCTGCATGCCACGGATATCTTTGTCAGCTGTTTGCGTTCCAGGCCACAGTATCAGCACTACAGTATCACCTATGATTATGAACCAACCCAGAATCCTTTCTCCTAACCCCTATAGGCAGACCGGCCAGGAGGGGTCCAGACATTAGCCTTTTTTTTCAATTCTTTAGATTTGTTCTAGCCCGAGTAAACAGCAGGCCCCATTGGGTCATGGCAAGAATGATTCATTGCTACAAACTGACGAGTCAATAGTGCTAAGAATACAAAACATAGTTTTTATCCCATCTTTTACAACTTAGCAGCCCTAAATAACCATTCATTAACATCATTTGGAAATCTGTATGTTGTCTGCCTCCATGAAACCAAGGCAATTCTCAGCAATGTATGCATGTGATTTTGACTGGTCAGGGGCCCCACATCCCCCTCTCTGTTGACTGGCATTTTATGGCAAAAGCAGCTGTGAAAGCAGAAACATTTGTTGAATAAAATGGTGTAGGTTCAACTATATGGGGGAACTGTAATAAAGTTAGTGAAGCCTCGGATGAAGTGTTAAAAGTAGGCTGTGGACTAATTGGTTGTAAAGGAATGCATTTTTGTTGCAGTTACACTTTTTCACATATTATGTTTTATATAGATGTGTAAAAAGAAATTTTTCCAGAAAATGGAGTGGACTGTAATCGTACAAACCAAGTCAAGGTTGTGTCAAAGTGAGTAGTTAAAGCCTACCAATTTAACTTAGGTTACAGGCAGCATTTATTTTATGTGTAACTTTAATTTGTTGTTTTTGAAGGATAACACTTCATAGAAAAAAACATTTTGCTCTGAATAATTATCAAAATCCATTTTAAATCTAAATCAAATTATGACCCAATTACCAACATTAGATAACAAGATACCCAAAGATTCCCATCCAAAAGTAAAAAAACTGGCTAGGTTTTCTCACCTTTTACCAAATGAGGGTGCTCATACCGGGCTAACTGTGCATGAAATCTTAAAGCTTTGTTGTCTTTGATTATCAAAGCTTTAATAACTGACGAGAGAGAACATCAACTCCAGATGAAAATGTGGTTCTGAAGCTGCTTAGCAAGAAACCTCTTCATATAAGGCTTGAACACAGTATCCAGATGTAGTTTACCTGTGGCTGGTTATAACGCCAACACCAAGCCCCCCCCCAAATGCCCTTTTGACCTGGCTTTCTTTCTTTTCTTTCTTTCTGCTTTATTCTTTTGCATTTGGTACCATCCTAGTGGCATGTCTCTACGGCAATGCGGTCTGCCCGTTGGTCCAACACTTACGGCCTTAATGAAATATCCCCACAGTTCGTTCATGGATTGCAAACTGAGGATATTCCTGTAAACCAGCCTCAGCTGTCATTTGTTGATACTGCTAATTGGCACATTTTAGCATGGTAATATGCTAACCTAAGCATGTTAGCATTGACAATTGTAGCATTTAGCTTGAAGCACCACTTTGCAGAGGGCTGCCATGTTTTCCTTAGTCACATCCAGACATTTAGCTTTAATTGATATATTCTTGTCAGCTTAAAAAGCAGTATGGGCAGCAGGAACAGACATCCGGCTCCAGTCTGTCCATCCAACTCAATCCTAAGTTCTTTATTGTCTGGCACTCTTCTCTGCGGGATCTATCTCCTGCCCTGAGTGCTTCCCTTCACTATCCCTCCAGACATTGGAAATCACAGACTGTACTTAAGTTGATGAGGAAAGTGTGGTGCGAATGTGGACTAGGATCAGTGTCTTTTAGGGCTGTCCCGAATAACATTTTTCGTGCTCCGGATATTCGGTAGTAATCAGCAGCGAATATTTGGATATTCGGCCTGCGCTGGGGGGTGGGGGGGGAGGGGGTGCCTAGTAATCAGCAGCGAACCGCTTCAACACGTGTATTTCGGTTTATTCACGGCATTCATTTTGTTATTCTACAGTATTGTTGTTTTATAGTTGTTTGTTAATGTATATAACCCAATTTGTGTTCTTTGAAATTGAAGAGGATGTTGCATTGTGTTTGTTACTTTCGTTGCAGTTGTCTATGTCTTAAGTGTAATTTGGCTTGGCTTCCTATTTTGTATGGACATGCTTTTATTTTGAAGGAGAGTTAGCACTGTTGACAGGAAGTTGTTGTTGCTATAGAAACAAGGTGACGGAGATTAACGGAGAAAAAGTTATATCTACATATAAAGACGGAGAAAGTAAACAATAACGTTTATGGTTAAGTGTTAGCACCCCCCGAAGAGGCACAAGCTCTTACGTTGATATTGGAGATTTCAATACATTTAATTTGGCAGCCGCAGTGCAACAAAAAAAACAAATATCCGAATAACGAAATTGAAACCCGAATAGTACTCCAACAAACTAATATTCGGATATTCGCGTACAGCCCTAGTGTCTTTACGGTGATCATTGTTCAAACCCACACGCCATCAGCTGCCTGGCTCCTCACAGCAGGAAAGGGATGGGATCGTTTTCTGGGGGGAAGTTGGCACCTTTTCATTTCCACCTCTCCAACAGAAACGAGTTTATTGGTGGTCCCTTGACAATATACTTGAAAACAGAGGAATTCTCCCGCCTGTGGACTTACACCTAGCAGATTTCACTTGATGGATGTTGCTCATATTGTAGTTTCTTATTTGCTTGATACATTGAGCCAGACCTCAGGGGAAAAGCACAGTATTTCCAGTACCTGAAACACCTAAATCAATAACGACCATCCCCGCCATCAACAAGGCTGCACAAAGCTGCTTATTTGGCTTAATGTTTCTCTTTACCTACATTGCTTTGTCAAGCACTGTCCCTGCAGCATCACATCAAGACACTTCTCTATCAAATCACCTTTTCTCATAAACCGAACCATTCTTCAGTCAATGAAGACGGCTTCTTATTATACTGTATAGTGAAGCCCACCCTTCAGAGAATATGTTTCAAATCAAATCAAGTTTTATTTATATAGCACATTTATAAACGATTTTTGGTCGAGCCAAAGTGCTGTACATAAAATAAAAATAGCCTACAGTAGAGACACTTTACAGCAAATACAACAGCACAGATTGTTCAGAATATCAGTATGAGAAAAACGACACCCTCTATCCTTAGACCCTCACATCGTACAAGGAAAAACTTCCAGAGAAAACCCACAGTTTAAAGGGAAAATGGGAGAAACCTCAGGGAGAGCAACAGAGGAGGGATCCCTCTCCCAGGACGGACAGACGTGCAATAGATGCCGTGTGGAAATCGAAGAGATAATACATTTTACAGCATATAGACCGAATGTTAGGATATGCATGTGTCTGTAATAAGAAGATGAATCCACGAGGATGTCAGCTACAATCCTGTTGAAGCCATCAGGGAAGCAGCATGACGAGACCCAAGGCAGGACCGCAGAGACAGGTTCAGCAACGACCCGAAACGTCCACGACTTAATCCAGAACTCAGGATAGAGGATCCAAGACACAGGACTACAGCAAGAGGATCAGCCTCGACTCCGGATCCCGGCGTAGATATAGATACAAAACAAGAAAAAAGATTTGGCTGGGTTAATCGGAACAAGAGAATACACAGACACAGACAGAGAGGGAAAAGGTCATTGGATAAAAGTTATTCTTGATAACCCTCTAGAAAGATCTCATGAACTTCCCCACTCAATCTATCAAGACCCGAGCAGTTCTATTAGATATAGGATAAGAAACAGAGATAGGGTTTGCCTCCGGATGAAAAACGAGAGCAATATCTTCACATATCACTTGACCTACTTATGCCTCCGTTGTTTCGTCCGCACTGAAATGATTGGGCGGATTTCTCTCTCTTTTTCCGGTCATGCATTTTGTTTTGTTTTGCTATATAAATGGAAATGAGTGACAGTAATGATGCTTCTCTTCCTTTCTGTCATCAAAGGTGTAAATGAAGAAACTGATGGAGTGTGATTAGATAAATGTTTCCTCGGATTATCTCTGACCCATATTTGTATTGGATTGATGAGCTGTCACCTTGATAAGCAAAGTGTCAGATTGTCTGGATGTTTATCTACAATACTCCTTCCACCAGCTTTACTAATTCTGTTATTATGTGCAAATACTGTGGTTGACATATTGTCAGTCGTTCCATGCTGTCGGCCAGTTTGAAAGTATCTCACCTCAAAATAATTCATTCTTCTCAAATGCTTTGAGTTGCAGTTGCACTATTTGTATGGCACAGCGCTAGAGCCTTTTTAAATCTCAGGTTTAATGTAAGACTTTGAAATTGGGAGCTGCCGTGAAGACTCCTTGGCTCAAAATTCAGTAGAAAAAAACTCCAGTCTTTGTAACAGTTAGCAGTTTAATGATCTCCATCAAACACTCTGGTTCATTATGTGTTTTTGTTTTATGGTCATATTTATGTATTGCCTATTTCTAAAGCTCTGCTAAGTATCAAAGAATACATTTCCCTAAATATATTGCTTACAAATGGATCTATTTGTTTCAGAGTCAATAACCATTCAAAACAAATCATGACCTGTCAGAATAATGAGCACAGAAAGGACATTAACACCCAAGAACCCTGGCATAAGAGTTTTGCAATACTCTATCATCGTTTGTGAGGCCAGAATGTTCTGGCACCATTGCCTCTCAACAAGTATGTGTTGAATACTCAATTCTTTTTTTTTTCATCGTAATGTCACTAGCCTGAGAGAGCAGTAGAACATCGATGATACCGCATATCAACCTACCTTGGGTCCTGTATGCTTGGAAATATATCTGCATTAATTATCATGAATATTCTGGCAGAATATGTCAAGGAATATTCCCTAAGGTCATCAAGACGACTTCAAACAAGTATTGCTGGCCAAGACCCATAAAGATGTCGCCTCTCACTGCAGCATGCCGTCTGTTTAAACATTCACTGCACACCACACCTCCATCCAGACATAGACTCTGGCAGCTTACCTGCTGAAAAGTAACAAGACAAAGGATTTCATAAAGATATCTAGTCATTGATTTAATGAGTATTTATTAAGTAAAATCATAAATCAAATACATAATACATCTTTCAATTAAACGGATGGTTGTTTAGAAATGACTTCGCATGAGAAAATCCCCCTTATCCGGTGTTAAAAATAAAGACCTTGGGAGTCATTTTCCTGACGTCAACCTTTTCTAAAATAAGGGCCAAACTGCTCGTTAGCCAGGATGCACTTAAGTCTGCATACTCAGTGCTTACTTGTGTTTTTGCTTACCGGCAGCTACCTAATCAGTATCTCCACCTTCACCTTCTAAAACGGTGCTAATGATTACACCTTTCTACTTGGGGGCTCTAGCAAAGTGTAATCAATCAATGGGATTTGTTCCAACATATATCAGTCATGTATCTCCCAAAACAAGGAAGTGCCCAATTAATCCAAAGACGAGATGCTTAGATAGAGCTGATATATCATTTATTTAAAAAAAACGTTGCAGATGAGTGACACTTTTAGCACGCTTAGAGTATATCATTTTCTTTTACAATATGTATGCAATGTTTGTCAGCAACTGGCACATCTGAGTGGACAAAGTGAGAGTGGTTAGTGGTGGGACTTAATGGTAAACTGTGGATAAACAGAAGCTGTGGGCTCAAAGCCTTTTTGGCATCGACTCATGGGAGTGATTTATGTTGAGGTTTGATTAGAATGATGTTAATGAATTGTGTTGGGCTGATTATATTTATGGTTGCATTCAGGGTTAGATTGAAGCATGCCAAACATTGTTTTAGTTGGGTAATGCAGAGGCTTTCTGCAGGAACTGGCATAAACAGCTGCATTTATATTGCACTGCATTGTTAATACATAACCTACAACACCTTAAAACCACCACAAGTATTTTGTACGCTCCTTTCCTGAGCTTACAAGGTCTAGTTAGTTCTCACATGTTCCTGTTACAGTGTCAAGTGAGTTTGAAAACACAATGTAAAAGAAACATTTTCTTTTTATTCATTCTGGTGAGCCAGATTTCTTTGTGTAGCAATAGGAAAATGCTGCTGGGTGCCTGAACTAAAACATTCCTATCTTTTCCATGTTCCCACAAAGTAATCTGGTAATGTGCTTGTGTTGTCATATGAAATGATTGTTGTGAAATTAGAGGTTTTCCATTGCTCTACGATCGAGAGCGACCCAACTGGTGTTTTAAGGTTGAATCTTGCTGCTGTGTTAAAGCTGGGGTAGGTAATTCACCTCAGAAACACTTTTTGTTATATTCCATGGAATTCTCTTAACATCCCGATAGCAATGAATTTATTAAATGCTTTGACAATAAATACGTAAATGTCATCTGTTGAAGCCGTGGCGCTGTAAAAAGCTAGACCAATCATCTGAGCCGGCCCGGCTAAAATAACTGGATGGCCTACCTGCCTGTCAGCCTTCCATCTGTGCACAAACTTATCTCGTGCCCTCATTGGTCATGTGCGCGTTCGTGTGTGTTGGAGGAGGGGCTCTGTAAGGAAGTCTGAAGGAAGGGGCAGATTTTTTCGGTTGTGTACTTTCAAATTCTAGCGCACTCAAGCTGGTTTATCCATTCTTACCTACCCTACCTTTAATAAGACAGTACATGATGTGAATGCAGTTTTTTGTCTTAGTATTTCATCAAAGTAGAAGAAACTGAATTCATAATGGGAGGGCCTCAGACGTCATTTACCGTGAATAGCGAATGCTCTAATTGACCCGGCGGAGAGAAGCCTTGTTACCTCAACTGTTATCTTAATCTACTATTTATTTTGAGACCATAGTTTCCCCCTGCATGAGATATAGCAGTAAAGTGTGAACATTCATACTCACAATATCAGATGTTTGGTTTCCGAGGAAACAGCCTTGGCTTTGACGCATGGAAAGAGAAATGAAAGTAAGCAGTGGGAAGCTTATCTTTATTATCTCTGTACTCAACCTTTGTTTAAAAAGCTGATGACATGTTCTTATTTAGCCTTTCAGGATAGATGAAGCCAGAATCGGCCTTTTTTAGACTTTTCGTCAGAACGTAATGCACTTGTCATTAATTCTTCAAGTTACATTTGAAATTAGAAAATCTTACATTTTGGACCGTTGATTCGCACTTTACGACACTGTTGCCAACTGACACAACACAACAATGACTCAACCAATCGCGGATACATAAACGCCTGTTTGTTTACTGTTCTAACACAGTTTGTTTAGCTCAAACAGAAAACGAGGTGAGTAACATGAGAGGTACCAAGAGTATTACTTGGAAGGCAAAGGATCTTTTGTGAGTTTATTTTAAATATTGCCAAGACTCCAAGTATATTTTCTACAGCGAGTGCTGAGGCAGCGCCAACAGCTCTGATGTATAATGACTCACTCATTGCTTGTTATAATGAGCTTTATCACCCATGTGTCACTAATCAACTCCCTCACAGCATCTTCTGATGCCACATGGTTCAGCTAAGTCTCCATGGAGCTTTGTTACTCGGTATCCAATACACATCTTAGCAATTCAGATCATTCAAAACATGAAGGGGATCAGGAAAGGACTAAGTGGAGGACGATTTACAGAGAAGAAATGGATCACTGAAATGCAGGTAGGAATGTGTGTGTTGTGAATTTAAAAACAGATTGACGCTTTAATGACCTTCATCAAAGTGAAGGTCATTAAATATATATATATATATATCATTATATGTTGTCCTTGTTTTTGCAACAAAAAAAAAAAACCGCCTTTGGTTGTAAGTAGCAAGATATATCATTAGGATTGAATTGATGCTATTACTCGATAATCAATACTCTTTAGCGGTCTGACGTATCAATACTATTACGGTTTATTTTTCATTACTTAATAATTGCTAGTATATTTACACAAAAAAGAGTAAAACCAGACCAGGATAATCATTCATTTATGTTTAAATATATCTGCATGTTTATTCTAGAGCAGCAAAATATATGTTTACAACAACAAAGTCTATAAACGTAATATCATCTCACATTACTGCGTGAAGTTTAGAAAAGTAAAGAACGAAGACATCAGTCAATAATATCATTCTTCCTGTTCTTTCCTCCTTTCTCCCCCATCAGTGTTGAGGAGAAACCCTGCCTGCAGGTAGCGCTGGCGGGGGGTGGGTGCTGCTGCGGGGGCTGCTGCGCTGGGCTGCTGCTTTGACTCATGCCGAAGCTATGTTTACAAGAATTTGCCAAATGTTAAGATATCTGGAAATAAGCCAGGCTAGTAATGTTTGTTTAAAACAGTGGAATGAGATATACTAAAAGAGCAGATCAAAATATACCGGTTTTCTGTTAACCCTTATTGGACGGGTTTAATTATGAATTATTCGCTTTTTACAAATTGTCATCGCAATTATATTAACAATGAGGGTTGAAAGAGCTCATCCCCGACACAGAGAGTAAATGAGATGCTGCAGCATGATAGTTAATGACAGCAAACCAAAAAAGGAACCAGAATTGTTGGAGCTTATTTAGCTCAGTGTCTCATTTAATACTGTGTATCGTACCCAAGTGTAACTGTGTAATGCAGAAGTCTAATTTGTTGTGCATGTCGATTCTCAGAATGATTCGAAGATGGGTTAAATGTTTGAGTTTTGGAAACACAATAGAAACATTGACATTGTAGTATTATGTTACAGTCATCAGATCAGACACATTTTGTAGAAGGGTTTTGAAATGCGGACGTGTATTTTTCCCCCCATAAGTGTGTTGGCCTTGGATCACAGTCCTCTGCTGCTTGCCCTCTCCCTCAGTTGCCTGGTCAGGAGAAGACACTGTTTTCGGCTGGGAAAGTGCTGAAGCATTTCCTCCCCTGCAGACTGTTTTCCCTCTCTGTGCCTGTGATTGGAGGAAATGAGGCAGCAGAAAAGGGGATGACAACAGCCGTTTAGGGGTTTTCATGCAACCCTCAAATCATCTCTTGTTCAGAGTCAGACAACTTGTGACAGACGCAAATATTTTACGAAAGCTACTCGTGCTGCGGTGGAAAGCTTTGTTCACTATTGATTTCACCGGTTTAATCTGATGCAGTCCTGATAGGATGGGTCCGCTAATACAATCTGAAATGGTGTTTAAACTCTCGGCATAGATGTCTTCTATAAAAATGTGTGATGTGAAGCTCACCATTTCAGCTGAGCTTTTTTTGGCTCTAGAGTTAATCTTACAACCTCATTGCCCATGCTTTATTAAACTTTAACTTTGCCAATTCATCACAGTTTATAAAATATGTAATTGTGTCCTCTGGGTCATTTAGCTGATGAGTTTCTGTCAGACACTTTGCTGATAAAAGGATTAACTGCAGCACATTTCCTTCTGTCTTCATACAGCTCTGATGAGGGTTGGGGCAAATTAACTCGGAAGTAAAATATGGATGACTCAAGGTGACAAATATGTGATCTCAGTGCTGCTCTCTCTAATTATGATAATATTGAAATGAATGGGCTGTTTGATGTTCAGCTCAGTTGAAGGAGCAGTGAAGTTTGTGATATAAATGACACAACTGGCACAAATGGAAGATTTAAGAGGTAAACATGTTGTGAATTAAGCCGCGTGAGCCACTGTGCTGAAACAACATGCTGTGGATACAGGTCTGAACGTTACGATTTGTCAACAAGTGACAACACGACGTGCTGAAAGTGGTTGTTACGTTGCCTCGATGAACACGCAAATGGAGCTTTACTTTGTCAGCTGCACGATTGTTTTTGTCTTGTTCAACATGCCCAGACACAAACACACGTTGTCCTACGTCATTAGGAACCGTGCATCATACACGCCCATCATTACAGCTCAGGCCTGCTAATATTAATATTAACTAATTTAATCAAATGAATATGTTATGTAGTGTTTGGGTTTACATACTGCAGTAGGAAACATTAATTAAAAATCATATTTAAAAATGTTTATTGAATTGTCAATGGGTTTATTTTCATTTTTTTGAATTGTATCCAAGTTAATTTACTCCTATAAAACTATAAAGTGAACAAAAGCTGAGCTGACAAAACAGCTTTTTAGTGAACAAATGATAAACCTGTGCCTTGTGTTAAAATAAGTGGAATTCAAAAAATAATTCTCTTAAAAGTAGGTCAAATTGTTTTTGTGCTTTTAATATCTACAATGAATTTCATGAAAGTGACTGGGACATTTTGATATTCCATGTCATAAACAGAAAGTCTGTCTAGTGAAATGCTCACCTGTTGTTCGAACCTTCTTCAAACTGCTTGACTCCTTAGAGCCCTGCTGCTAGATTCAAGGCTGGAAATGACTTGCTTACAAAGCTGTGATCCCCTTCAACCCGTCAGACATGATTTATTCATGAGACGCATCAGACAAGCATAATTGCTATGCTTGTTATCAAGCAGTTCCTGATCTGATCAAGGTTCAAATCCCTGGTTGGCTGCAGACAGCTTGAGAATACAGCGATGCAGACTCTCAATAAGATAATGTGATTATTTCTAGCACATTTTTCAGATTGTTTTAAACCAGGTTTTTTTCTTTCAATGCCTTCACACATTTCTCTGGCTTCATGTAGAGCGCTGCAGGGATGACAGCTGACAGTTAGCTTTGCACTTGTATTTTTCTTTTGGATAATTGCAGCAAATATTCTCTGTCAAACACATGTCTAGACACATTCTTCAGCTGGTTAATCTTCAGATATTAAAAGCACTTTTATTATTTTTGAAGCGTAAATGCAATCGCAAATGGTACAGTAAGAAGCACAACCAGAGGTTAAATGGAGGGCTATAAACAAAACCACCACATTATTTCACGTCACTGCTACTATGATAAAGACAGTCTTGTGTTCACTGTGATGCTGTTTAGTAGAACATGTTAGCTACTGCCTTTTTTATGACACTTAAACGCTTCAGAAATATCTGACTGGAATCTATTCTGACATATCGTACAAATTGCTTAAAAGTAGTTTTACCTAATTTCAGACTTCTAACCAAAAACCCAATCACAAAACCCATTGACGTCAAAACGAGGGAACCGCAAGTACTCAAATGTTATCTTATTTTGGGGGTTTTAGTTCTCATTCTTGAGAATGCAAAAGATGTTGAGAAGCCTTTGTAGGTGGTAGATTACAATACAACATTTATATATGTAAGGCATTGTCTGTCAAGAGCATTGTGGTCCTGCTGAGGTGGGCTGGAATCGTTGTACCCTTGGGTCAGGCCCACCCTCCTCAGAGCTGTTAATAACAGGAAACATGGCCACTGCAGCAGATGCTAATGAGCAGCTGCCTAGAGTCTGAGACAGCCAGATTACAGCAGGAAGAGTGTAGTTAACATGCAGACCTGCTCTGAAACATCACATCTGACTTAGCCGCATGCTAGCTGTGCTTCACAAACTGTTAAGAAGTGGTGTCGCCAGTGTAAATGCTTCAGGGAACATGATTGCGTGCTTATAAAAAGTTGTAATCATGTTTGTTTGATTGTTATCAGCAGAGATAATCCATTCATTACACTCAGAATGTTATGCTTTCGATGTCACCAAGACGAACTTTTAACTGCAGATTGATCAGAGGCAGTACAACGGGCTCCACCATGTCTCAGGGGAGTGAGGTAAACTTGTGATAACAGCCAGCACTGCTGTAATACCGTTGTTATTATAGCTCATTAGAGCCTCAATGCCGACACAGCAGCATTTCAAAGGGAGGACCGAGTTGTAGCTCAGCGTTTTCACGTCCAAAGCAGCCTGAATCTTTCTACCATTGTCAATAACTCAAAAATAGAAAGGCATAAAAGTAGTGCTGATACATTTGATCAGTATCATGATTCATGGTGCTCTGCTGCTCTTCCTGATTGAGAGGGTTTTTTGGTTCACTGCAACACAGAATTGGCTTTGTACCGCTCGCAGGTCTAGTAGTTGGCACGTGGACCATTAACACTGTTAAAAGCGGGATGCATCGATTTTCATACTGTAAGTTGAAGGGCTTTGCTAAAATGGCATTGTTGCATAACATCCTTGTTACGCCTGCTGGCCTGTTCTCTGCCTGGCCTTTCTTCTGGGCCTGACATAAAAGGGAGGGATGGGGCCTGCACGCTGTCTTTTGACCTAGATCTGGAGTGCCTGTGTGATATATTCATGGTCACTGTAATTTAATAAATGGTGGGCTCACAAGGGCCTGTTCAAATGAATGTTCTTTTTTTTCTTTCTTGATCATATTGATGAAAGCTCCTAGCAGTCAGTTGTCAATGGAAACTAGCGCTGGGTAACGAGGTCTTAATTTAAGGCCGGGCTTTGTATCAGATGCTTTTCAGGTCAGCATGTGTTTTCCATCAAAGTGCCTGACGTGCTTCACTGTTTGTTCCATGGATTGATTTTTTTTGTCCCAACACTTTTGGCCTCATGTTGTTAACATTTGAAATGCTTTTTTTTTTTTTTTTACAGGATACCCCATAGACAGTGGGATGTTCGAGCTCTGGATGCAGGACTGACTGAAGGAGCATGGTGAAACACCAACCCCTCCAGGTCTATGAGCGCCAGCTGTGTTTGTCCTGTATCACTGGGATCTACGGTTGCCGCTGGAAACGCTATCAACGTTCCCATGATGACACCACCAAGGTGAGAGGGGGGGGAAAAATACGGTTTTGTGATGAGCTACACCAATTTGAATTTCTGCATTTCTGCTTGTACAGACAATACAAAAAAACCATTGTAGAAGTTGTGAGAAGATTGAGATGAACAACACATCTAAAAGCTCTCCTGAAAGCTGTTGGAAAAAAGTTACTCGACAACATTCGATGTCTCCATAGTAACACACTCAAATGTTACTGTGTTCGTATGAAAGTGAATCATCACAGAAAAGGCACGCAGGTTGATTGCTTGTTTTTAACCAAATGGGAAACAATGTCCTTCGAGTACGCTACATCAGTGGTTCTCAAATGGGGGTACACGGACCCCTAGGGGTACGTTGGAGTACTGCAGGGGGTACGTGAGATTTATTTTATATAACATAAGTAATGCGTTTAAACAAACTACTAATAGTAGATTAACTACTTTATTCAAAGGTTTACAGTCATTCTGGATAATAAAATGGGGGAAAATAAACTGGGTGCTCTCTTTTCCTCTCCCTCTCCTGACAGACCGTCAGTCTTGTGCAGCTCGCTGAACCTGTAATAAGTGACCCGAAAGTAGTTTAGCTAGTTCCAGGGTAGATAAACGAGCTAAGTGTGTTAGGTCTAACTCTTAGTTTATTTTGCTTCGCTCAACGGTCCGTCACAGCGGACGGAGCTGTGATAATGCAGAGCTGCTTGTTCTCCGTCAGCAGCAGCTGATCTGATCTCTGATCCCTCTCTCGTGTCCGATTATACTTCACTCGCGTTTATTTCCAAATCTATCAGATCTAGCTAGTTCTAGTTAATGATTTGACTGCCTGCTTATCAAAGGACCTAAACAATAAGCGTTGCTCAGTGTGGCCGCAAAGTATAGCGCTGCATTATGCATATGTTTATATGAGGGTCAAAATCCTCATATATTTTTTTCTCTTCATTCCCCACGCCCCAAAATAAATAAATAAAGAAAGGAAGTTTGAGCAGTGTGGGTTTTATATGAACAGAGTTACACATATTTCAAAACGCGAAGTGTAATAACTGCAGTGGCCTCCCTGTCAGAATGACAAAGATCCTCAGTGAAGCACAAGCCCACGTTTCTCACTACATTGTAAGTACAACTTATTAAAAAGATCAGTTCAAGGCAACTAATGTCGTCTTAGTGTTATTGCATGATGTTGAAATTGGTTTGCCATGAATTTAGTGATGGATTGTAACATTTGAAATGTAACATTTAAGTGTTTCTCAGTTACAAGGTTGTTGTTTTAATTATTACATGTTACTTGTTAGACGCTTTTATCCAAAGCGACTTACATACTCAATACTGTGGACAATCCCCACAGGAGCAATTTGGGTTGAAGTGTCTTGCCCAGGGACACAACGACATGTTGACGGCAGTGGGGTTTGAACCTGTGCTCCCCTGATCCAAACACCAACGCACTAATCCACTGCGACACACGCCTCCTAAATAAATCAGACACTGATGGTGCAGCGCTGTACTGTACCTCTTTATATAGGCATTTTTTCCCTAACTTTGTTTTTGCGCTGATCAGGGGGTACTTTTTTTCAAAGGGGTTACATTATTGAAAAAAGTTTGAGAACCACTGTGGTACATCATTACTTTTTTTTAGTATTTGGTCACACTCCTATGTTCATTCTCTTTCAGCAGTGAATGATACATGATAATGTCAGTCTCTGTCATTTCTCTTGTCACTGTCATTTCAATGAGAGCTGTACTACCCAGGGAGATCGATGGAAAATGATATAACTTTTCAGCTTTTTAATAGCATGCCTCTTTTAAAATGTGAATTCCTTTTAGACGTTACAGTTTTTCTCATCTTCTCTCTACCTACATTTTGACAAACGTATAAAAAGGGATGGAAATCCTCTTTTTGGCTGCTGAATTGAAATGAGTCTTTTCACAGCTCAGAATAACAAGATGTTTGTGTAGGAAGGGTGAAATTATTGAACATGTATTTGTTTCTGTACAAACTACATAGAGAGGCGAAGTCCCTCCCTTTCCGGTGACCTCCATGGGACCTTATTTCGGAAAAATCATGTATTGAAGTCAATGGAGAGAGAAAACGTATCTTTCGAACCCGTTTGAATTGTGCCACGAATTACACATATGATGTTTGTCAATCTTAAATAATAATTTCCATGTCAAAAATGTCACATTTTCTCGTAAAACTGTTGAAATATAAGACTATGAAAAATACGCAACTAGAAAGACTACAAATCCCAGAGTCCCGGTCCCGCATGCTGGCTCTTACGGAACCGACTAACTCCCCTTGTGTGTATGTGCAGCTCTCAACATGCCCAGACTTGTAGTGATTTTCACCTCGTTCAATACTTTTCGCCTCATTCTGAAAGAAAGAAGTGAAATGTGCCAACGTGACGGCCATCTTGGTGTGTGGTGCGAGACGGGAAATGTAGTTCATTGAGCGGTTTCACACAAAAAAATGTGTTACTTCACAGTTTTACGACACATTTTTATTTTTTTGACTTGCAAAATTATCTTTTTAAGATTGACAAACATCATATGTGTAATTTGTGACACAATTCAAACGGGATCGAAAGATAATCTTTATCTCCCCATTGACTTCAATACATACTTTCTCCGAAATAAGGTCCCATGGAGGTCCCCCAGAAAGGGAGGGACTTCGCCTCTATCGGAAAAACGTTATAAAACCCACACATGTCTCTCCATAACTGTGTGCTCTTTCACTTCAATGTTCTCTAGTTACCTTCGACATTGATTTACAACAAACAATTCCTTTTGACCAAACATGTCCCTGCTGGCTCATCCTCCATAAATAACCTTGAGCTCTCAACATAGAGGTTGATTTGCCATGGCAATACTGCACTGTTCCAAAGTGTCTGTCATCTCCTACACTGTGGACATTTTTAATTAGTTTAATCAAATGTAGTTATCAATATCATCCATCAATTATTTTATTTACTTTTCTCCAGGGGTAGTTTATCGAGCCATGGCCTTGCAGGTGTTCGTGTGTCTGCATACGAGTCACATTTATTATAGTCTGGAAAGACAATGAAAGGTTATGAGATGAGTTTCTTTTGGCATTGAAACAGTTTTAGACAGTTAACATGTATGCCTATTTATGGTCACATTCCCAATCATGTCAATATATTCTTAATCAACATTTGTCTATACATTTTCTTTATAAAATCTCAAGTGTGCATCTAGAATAGTTGCAATTACCTCCCTAACAGTGTTATTTTCTAGTATTTGGCACATCTCAGGATAAGTATTACAGCCTACACAAGATAAGGAATTTGTCCTGACCTTTCCCTTTTATCTCTTCCATTCCGTATTTAGGAAGGACACACAGTTTATGTTGCTGCAACAAACTCAAACACAGCGCATCTACCCATGTGTGCACACTCATGGACGCAGGCACTAGATTGGATCATTTATTTATGCCCACATACCTCCTTACTGTAGACAAGCAGAAGCCTAGGACACACACAATCAACTTGTGGCAGTCAGCAGACGGATGCCAAAGAAAACATGTGGTGTGCATTTAACCTACATTGGGTGTATAAACAAACAGACTCAAATAACACGGGTGGTTATATGTGAATAGCTCTCGCATCATATAGAGAGCATTGCAGGACATAATAAAGAGACATAGATGTTTTCCCTGTCCTGTTTGCAGGAAACTGGACACCGCGTAGCTCTGTTTCCTGTTGAGAGTGGTTGTTCTTTCAGTCCAAATTATAGGATAGTGCCGAGTCAGCATTCTTTGTTCACCGGGCTCATCCTTTGTTTTGACCGTGTGGTGGCGGAACGCACTTGTCTTGACCCCCGCTGTAAGAAGCACACAGTCATTCACTCTGCGGGCTGTTTAGCCGAATCAGGATGTGGATATATTCCCCTCAACGTTCTTTTAAATTGTCCCGCATAATTAGTGATTGAGCCAATCGATACATACAGTCTTCTTGATTGAATTGTAGTGCAACTCCACTACAATTAGAAGAAGAATCATTCCTTAATTGTCATTGCACCAGGGACTACGACAATACAAATATATATATATATATTTCTTCCTGTAATTATGTCCTTTTTAATTATAAGATTCAAATTCAGAAATGCTAAATCTGTCTTTTTTTAAATTATTGTCATTTTAATGTATTGGGTTGCTTGTTTATTAGGTACTGTAATATACGTGGTGCAATGACAATAAAGTCATTATATCTTTTGGAATGTATGCGTTCTATCACTATTCTAAATATAGATAACTACTAAGCCTGCAGCCATGTCTTAGTGATGTCAGATGCTGCTATTTATTTGTATGACTTTAGAGTAGAGAGCTGTCTTTGCCATTGTCTTTTCCATGTGTCCTAGTATAGGTGCAGGTGACTGCATCTTTAATGATCCCAGTAAACAAACTGTGGCCAATCAAGAACAAGTATCAGCTACATGTAACCGGACCTGAGCGAATCACAGAAGCGTGAGAACTGAGAGTCTCAAGTTGAAACGACTGTAGACCCGTTCATAATCCACCTGCGTCTCGTTCAATAATCCCCCCCGTTTTTCATCTGTGTTCACTGTAATTAGCCATTCAGGTTAACTGCTGGCTGTCTGACTGGACGTTCTTTCGTCTTCATTCAAGGTGCTTTGTAGCAAGACGGTGGACGTCATGCAGTGCAAGCCGATCTGGCCTCTCAGTAATAATTGAAAGTATTTCCATTTAGCCAGTCTATACCATTCAGTCACACAAAGGCCTTAAAAATAGAAGCAAAGCTCCTCTGCCTTCATTTGTCAGTGATCCTTTGGTCTTCGTAAGCCGGTCTCTGATATATTGGTCATATTACTACTAGAGAGTTAAAGAGAACAAGCAGTTAGTGATGATGACTCCCCCATGTTACAGTGTTGCTTTGGATAGCAACAGTTACATTGTCAAAAGAAAGAAGATTAAATGAGCAGAGACATTATTGTAGTTCTTAATCATAACATGTTTCCATCTTCTCTTGCATCCGCTGAGATGTAATTTGTTGTGTAATATCAGTTTTTGGACAAGTGACCTTCTAAATGAGTCAGCTAATTTATTTTGCTTCTTCACATTCTTGTCCAGTCCTACTTCCAGCTGCCAGACTGAAAGGTCATGATCTTAAATAATCAGTTGTGAGGCAACTCAAAGAGGAGGCTGAGGGGATGGATGGTTTGAGATGTGTTTTATGGAGGAAATGGCAGCAACTCATATTGATTTTGACTCAAGTAGCTAGTGAATGTGAATGCACATGCATGTTCCAGATAGTGAAACCAAGGCCTTGAAAGATAAGGGATTTATCGTAGCGTTACTATTATTGACAGAACATGTCAAGGCAGGATTTCAATCTTTAAGAAAAGTAGTCATTTAACACTTTCCTTTAGTTTAAGGGCAATCACTTTATCATTGTGTGTGAGCTGCACATAGGTTGCTCTGCAGAGTACATACGGCGTAAGAATGAAAGCAGCTGTCGCTAAGAGACTGAAAGAAACTATTTTGAATCTATAGTTTCCCACTGTTAATGACTGAGAGCTCTGATAATTTATGTGGTCGCTGAACGACATATTTACTTTATCTGTTGTAATTATAACATTCCCAAGCTACTTCCTGGTGTGTGGCTGTTAAGCCCGGGCATGGATACAGAAAGTGACACCTGCTACATTTTCTTGTGCGGGGTCTTCATTTTTAAAGAATTAATCCCACATTTTCTGTAATTGCTAAACAGATCATTTGAAAAAAGAAATGTAAAGAATGATATTTGAATGTCATGAAGTGTGAGGACCTTCTGACTGGCTGGGACTGCCTTTGATCAAAGTGGTCTCATCTTGAGCTCATTTTCGAGTGTTGATCTTTCATGTGGGGAAAAAAATGATCAGATTTAGAGATCATTTGAAAAAGGTTTTTATAAAAGATGTATACATTCTAACACTCTAGAGATATTAAAAATCTCTGTAAAATACATCAACAGTTTCTGTATTCCACCACCCTAAAATAAATAGAGAAGTGGAGTTTCGGTCAGTATTAGTGACAGGATAATTGCATCGCTGTGGTGGCATGGCCGCATTAAAAAGCAGTTCTGGCCCTTTGTGAAATGCCTGGGACTTATCTGGATATGCTCAGGAATGTGACGGGGGACTGAGGTGTTAAAGATAGACGCCTGTGAGGCTGTGCCTGAGCCTCACAGAGAGAAAAGCTCTGCTTTAGTGAGTCAGAATCTCTCCTACCTTTCATTGCGTTACAAGTTTATTCACGCACACATGCCATGTTTGTGTCTGTTTGTCTCTTTCTCTCTGACAGCAAATATATTCAGGGGCATCCCACTGAATATTTTCTCCCCAGTGTTGGCATGTTAGCTGAAAGCATACTGAGCCAAGCTGTCAGACCTAATTGAATGCATCATTTCATTTTGTGATATCTACATAGGAAAATCCTTATATTGGCTATTACAACATAGTTTATATCATATGCTAAATGTGTAATGCATTTTGCATGATCTCCTTGCTTCTGTAGAACATGTCAGGATAGCTTAGTAACGTGCCAATGCAGCAGTTACTATTCGCCTTGTTTTATGACACATACATACTGTCGCCCACATAGATTGAGTTTGCAATCCCCAATGTAAAAGTGTACACTACAGTTTCTCAGCTCACATTAAGTACCAAGCACAAACATGCTTTATTATTTTTTGCCCTGTCAGCGCATACTTGGCTCTACGAAAGAATGCTCTGCTGAAATGTGTGCGGTTATTAATATAGTGGTAATCCCAATGCTTCCCTGTGTGATGTATAGGCTGTGGGGCTGTGTTTGTTCACAGTGTGCTGCTGTTAACAGGTCAGAGTTGAGCTATGTAAAGCTACTCTAGCTGCAGTTTGACATGTTGAATCTACACAAGCAGTCACACGTCAATGTGCATCTATCTCCATTTTTGGCCTGGGGGTTGACTTGAAAATATATTGTAAATCAAAGCACGGTATAAAGTATTGTCATTTGCTTTGTTCAAATAACCATATATAATTGTATGTTTTTAGTTAGCATGTACTTCATCCATGCATGAATAACCTGTTCTGTAGAGCATGAATAATAACCCTCCTATGGATACGACACCGCAGCCTGGATCCGACATGTTGAAGCATTCTTGGACGGATAAGAGCTCGTAGATCCTTCAGTCACGTTGGCATCATCATTAGTGGTTGCCCTTACAGGGAATGTAGGGCAAATGCACATCAGAGAATCTCTGCAACCATTATTAATGTTGCACGCCTCATTTGCCTGGTTATAATCTGATCGGGATTGTCCCAAAGGAGCTCAATTAAGGCGTCAGAGTATTTAGAAGTCAGTTTATTGCACATTTCTTTACACCAATCTTCTATAATTACATTAAATACATGTGATTAACTCCACCCGCATGACTCTCAAAAAGACATTCACCACACACAATGAGATATTCACCACAAATTACTGTGGTTTGACACAATTAAGTTTTATTTGCTAAATTCAATATTCAATGCTAATAGACCTGATGCCGGGGAGTGTAACACTGAAAAACAAGGGGAGCAATAATCACTATTTGATGCTGTGATCACGTACTGTGAAGAAATATTGGATCGAGGGTGTCGGCTCAACAAGAACAATTAAAGAGGCCTCAAAGAGTTATGTGACATTTTGAACTTCAAAGGATTACGGCTGTAAACAGATTTGAATAATCCAGTAAGCCTATTTATTAAGTGTATCATTAGCTGCTTTGATCGTAAGCCACTACAGTGGACCCGCTGTGAGCCACTTTAAAGGTGGGGTAGGTCATTTCGGAGAAACCAGCTCGAGTGCGCTAGAATTTGAAAATACGCAACCGGAGAAAATCTGCCACTTCCTTACAGAGCCCCTCCTCCAACACACACGAACGCGCACATGACCAATGAGGGCACGAGATAAGTTTGTGCCCCGATGGAAGGCTGACAGGCAGGTAGGCCATCCAGTTACTTTAGCCGGGCCGGCTAAAATGATTGGTCGTGCTTTTTACAGCACTACGGCTTCCACAGATGACATTTTTTAATAGATTTTTTGTCAAAGCACTTAAGATATTCATTGCTATCGGGATGTTGAGAGCATTCCATGGAATATAACAAAAAGTGTATCTCGAGCCGGTTTCTCAAACTTACCTACCCCACCTTTAAGTTAAGATAAATACAAACTGCAGGCAGAAAAGTAAAATGATATCGGCTGAATTTAATTTGCTCAAATTCTTTGTTGCAGTCATTTAAAGGTCCCATGTCATGCTTTTCCGGTTATTACCCGTCCCCTTGTGTGTTATGTAGCTTTTTCTGCATGTCTGCAGAGTCACAAACCCTCAAAGTACACCCTGTAGCGAGTAAAACTCTTAACACAGAAAATACCTGTCTATGCTGCCCTAGAACGCCTCATTGGAGATTTCTCTTTTTACATTTTTTTCTTCCTGGTCATAGTGGCGTAACGGCTCCTCACACATACACACTCACTCAGCCTTAACTTTTCTCACCCGCGGCTCTGTGGATCTCAGCCTGGCTGTGAGTGTGTGTGCTCAGGCTGAGCTCCGCTGTGTCTCGCTGTCTCGCAGACCCCACGCAGCAACCAGGAAACGACACCAGTAATCCAGCTCACACTGTCCGCTCCTCGAGCCCCACTGGGCGCAGCAGCGAGCCCCGCAACGTCCCACCAACACAGCATCCAGACCCCACGCAGCATTCTCATCTGTTTGTCATTACTGGTGTCATTTTCTGGTTGCTAACGCCATGGTAACACATAATCACTGTTCCGCTGTAACAGTTGTGGACTCATCAGAACAGAGTGGGCTCATAGGGAGGGGGGGGGGGCAGGAGCTCCAACAAGGCGTGTTGGACAGAGAGTGAATACACATACTATACAGAGATGCTGTATGAGAAACCAATGTGATTTTGGAACATTGAACAATGTAAATCTATTCTAGTAGACCTCAACAATGGAATTATGATCAGTAGAAATGGCCTTTAAATCTTTGAATATTTCTAAACAAAGACTTATGTGGCCCTCTCTCTCTCTCTCTCTCTCTCTCTCTCTCTCTCTCTCTCTCTCCCTCTCCCTCTCCCTCTCCTCCCACCTGCTTTTCCCAGATGTTAAGTGACTGAGTTCTCTGACGCATTGGTGAGTCAGCGAAGATGAATCAGTGTCACACTATTCTTAGTGTTTTCCTCAGAGACTCAATGTATTTGTCATAGTGTAAACAATTTTGGGGAATCCCTTAAGCCTCGTGAGTGCCAGAAAGCCCCTTATCAGATATATTTGTTAAGTGCAAGTGTTTTTTTGGGAGTGTATGCTTTTATAGGTTTTAAAATAAGAAGTTAAGATGCTGCAATGAATGTCCCTTCTATTTTTAGCAGCGTCTATTTTTCAAAGGTTCATTATCTATAACATCCATCCTTTATTACAATTTGAAAGACACATTTGTTCAGAAATGATAAGAAATAAATGGAATCTTAAACACTGCAGCTGTCTGAATGAAGTTCCTGGGACTAGCTGGAGAGAGCGTCCTTTGTGGTTTTGAAAAGTAATTCCAAATATTTTAATTACAGTTTACCACATAATTTGATTGAATCAAAGCTAATCCAATATCTTTGAGTCTTCCAAGGAAGAACCTGTCCTCCGTGTCCTCTAAGATGTCTCCAAAGGGCAAACAGCGTGGCACCAGTCAGAATAACTCTTAGAACAAAGCACCAATGACTGCTGGCATACACCGCTCTTTAAACACTGAGACAGAGATTGAGGTTTTCTCACGGATGTGTTCTGTTGCTGCCGGTGCCATGGGGTGGTGTGCCTGGACAAAATGCCAGCCATGCAGAATGGTAATGTGATGTCACGGAGTCGATCTCTGCTGCTGAGTAAGCCGTCGAGCAGGAAGAGTACATCAGATCCTAAATCAAAAATGAGAAATCAGTAATTTTGTCAATACAGATTTGTCTCAGTTTTAAAACACTATCACGGCAGTTTTTGAGCAGAAATTGACAAAGGGTTCTTTTTATCCTGCAAATATTAGGATATGTATGGCTGGGCAATATATCAATGTCATATTGATATTGTGATATTTTTGGATATCGTAATAACTTAATATGGCATTGTCTTATTCTACTGTAAATTTCAAGGCTGGATTACAGTAAAGTGATTTTTCGCATCTTCCGTTTTGCCTTAAACCACTTATTACTAATACTACTCACATCACTTATGAATATTGATCAAAAAAGGCATTATGGTAATAATTTGAAAGCACCAATAATCAACTCTTAAATATTGTCGCAATTTTGATGGAATGTTTTTGGTTTTATCATCTAGCGTGACACATGGGATCATATGGTTAATACACTCTATTGTATGCTGGTTAATATATATGGTTGTTTTTGTAATTTGAATATAGTTTTCAGTGCATGAAAGTATTCATTAGAAATCGTAAATGAAACAGATGTGTATTATCCAAGCTACTTTAGCAATGTGCGTATATTAAAATCTATCTCTCCATCTTTAGCATCCGATCTCTGGGATTCAGATTATTATGAGAGCCAATTAACACTGCATGAAAGCAACTTATTAACCATCACAGCTCTTCATGGGGCATATCAGGTCGCATCATCATAATCCACAGGGGAGGGGTGGTGGGGGGGACAATGTCCTCTCAGGAGAAAGGTCATATCTCAGAGGTGATTGCAGGTAGCCATTAAAGACCATGGGAGCGAGGGTCTCTGCCCCCTCATCAATAATCTGAGTTGATCCGTTACACACACACACGCAGAGCTCCCTCTCACAGAAACCATGGTAACCTTATTGTCGGTGGAATAGATTTGCTTTGCTCTGATTAAATGGTTAATCATTGTTTTCTCCTGTACAGGACAATGTGATACTGATGATAAAAAAACACCTGAAGTGTTGAATAGTATTTACTTAATAAAAGAAAAGCGGGAAGTGTTTTTCTAGAAAGACTGCTTTTACTTCAGGGTCATTTCCTTCAAAGAGGAACATGTGTATCCAAACGTATCTAGTGCCAATATCTGATGAAAGCAGACCTTCTTGCATAATAAGATTTTTTTTTGTCTTGCAAAGTCTGAAAATATGCAAAACCCATGTCCAAATAAGAGATGGGATTAAATTGGCATTCCCTAGTGCTGGTTTTCCTTTTTTGTACATCTGATCTCGGTTATGCTATAAAACCATGCCAACAAATCTAATAGTATCATCAGTTTACCAAACCATCATGACTTCTACTTCCAGTCTGACGCGGGAAAGCTCTACAAAGAAGCTTTAATGACCTTCAAATGCTGCACTGTTTGGATAAGTTGCAGGCAGTGAAATGTGATTGTGTCATGATTCAGAACTTCCATATTTAGAAAAAAAGTCACTGACCTTTTTATATCTCTCATTCCCAGACAGACCGTCTTACCTGGGTGTCTCATCAGCTGACTGAGGCGCTGATAATCTGATCCGCAGCACACACAACAACGGTTTACTCCCGTGAAATTTAATAAATAGCCACGTCTGGGTTTTTGGAGCTCAGAGGGACAAATTGCGTGTTTGTCCAGGCACTCGTCCAAACCCCCCCAAATGCTCAATTTGAAGTGATGTAATAAAACAGAAAAAGGGAACTAGAACTATGTTATCTTTTGCATTTTTGCTTGTTAATCAATTATCAAAATGCGTCATCAAATTAAATAATGGACCTCATAATGGTTTTAGCCCGGACAACATATTGATGTCATTTAAATACGTCTTTACTGTTTATCCAAAAGTATGTTTTCCTAAGGACATGCTAGACAGCTATAATGACTGTAATACCAGTCAACCTTTAGATGTGTTGTGACTTGTTTTTCTTCCCAGTAAAACAGATAATTTTTCAGATTACCTAGAATTTACGTCACAGAGCCTCACTACTTTTTAACAATGTGGTCAACATGTGCGTGGTTTTCTCACACCCTGTCCCTTTCATGTGTTCACTGTAATCTGATGGATTAAAATCCTATTAATATCTAGCCAAGAAACTACTGAACACTGCGTGTCTGTGTGTAACCTGAGGGTTATCGGCACATTTAAGTCCTCAAACATTTTCTGCTGCTCTGTTCCTTCAGGTGTTTTAAAAAATAAAAATAAATCTGTGCATTATGAAAAGGTCATATAAGTCTCTTGTTCGAGTAACCGCAAAAGCGTGGCTGCTTAAATACGCAAAAAAGAACGAGGCGAGCACACCTGCTTAATGTTCCCGCCTGAGAGTGACCCAGAGGTGTGTTTCCTGTATTTGAAGAAGAAGCCAATTTAATATCTGCCATAGTACGAAAGTGCAAAGCGAATGAGGACAGTAATTAGCTGGCTTGCTTGTGAAGTTATTAAAAGTAATTTTATCATTATGAGCAAAGTGTATAAGGGAATACTCTCTCCAAAGGTCGGCAGCCAGGTTGAAACCATGTTGTGGTTAGCTTGCATAAAGTTGTCATCTAATGAGCTCTGGTGCGCTCTGAAGATCTTCTGGAAAGTTGTACAAATTACTTACAAATATTCAACCTAATAGCTATGGGTAAACAAACGCAGACTAAGTCCTAATTTTGGTTTTGGCAGCATTTATAGCTGTTCTGTAATGTGTCTTTAATTCATTCAAATTAAACAAGTGTATCCACAGAGATAATGAGTTTTATTTCTTCCTGTGTGTACGCAGTGGGAGCTGCTGTGGTCCATCATCCTCCTCTTCACCTTCTGTCTGCTGCTGGTCTGGTTCTACTTCTGGTGGGAAGCACATAACGACTACAATGAGTTTAACTGGTGAGTACACAGCGAGAGCCACACTCCCATCAGCATATTGTTTCCGCAGTAAATACATTCTATCCCAGCTTTTCGGCTTGTTGATTTCCTAAATCGTCACTTTAATCTGCCTTAATCTGACCCAAAGACCACCCATCCTTTCCACAGATTACACCATTACATAATATGGTTTTCCCAACATTTACTATACTATAAATGACTTGGTCCCATGCCGCCTTTGTGACCACATTTATATGTGAATGAAAAGATGTGAAGCCAACAACAAAGCCTTATTTCAAACCTCTAGGCGGAAACAATTGCATAAAACCACGCAAACAATTTTCGTTAAAGCACAAGTGATTTTATGAATTTATACAAGAACATTACATGTACATTAGATACTTAAGGTACAAACTATACTGGACATTAGTGATCAAAACACCCTTCAAAACATTATTCATGGCCAAAGATTCAGCACCCTTCAAGTTGTGAATCCGACTGACATATTATGTTTGGATTAGCATTAAATCAAACATTTCTTGATTTGTGGTGTTATATTTCTGAAGTGATTTGTGTTCGGCATGTTCTTATACATGCTGTAGTATGAAATGGTTAAAATGGCTGTGTCCCAAAATATCACATCACATGCTCTGCTCCCCCTCCCCCGCTCCTCCTGCTCTCAGTAACCTCTACAATGTCACCTTTTCCTCTTATTATCCTCTGTCTCCTTCCATTACCTCTTCTCACAGCCAGTGTACTCTGTGATTTCACAATGCCCCTGTACTTCTCTCATTCATCATTTTCTTACTTTTATTCAATTGAACCTCACTTCTTTTATTAGCAATCTCCCCAGTGTATATTTATCTCTGGATGTCATGTGCATGACATTTGCTTTTCCTTTCTAATAGGAAGTGTTCACATTTCCTGCTTTCTCCTTCCTGCTTGTTGTGGGATTTCCACAGATAATCACACAGCTGACATCCCTGCCCTTATGTGTTCTAGTGATTTAGCAGCAGGGAGCGTCCTGCTCCATCTGCAGTATCAATTTATTCACAAAGGGCTAGGAGCATCAGCGCTAAGTGACCCCGCTGTGGCTCTGTGCCACTAGAATCACTGATAACGCTTCAAAGTAATTAGTGCTAAAGGCACTGGCTGTCATGTCAAAGCCCACATGGGCACACACACTCACACACACTTGTCTTTGCTCTTCAGATGTGGATGTACAGATACTGTCAGCCTTTAAAGAAATATAGCTCAAAGCGACATTGAATAAACATTTTTACAACAATGTCTTCTGTCTGCAAAGAGAAGCTGACAGTCAGTGATTGCTAGAACCCAGATAACCAGCATGCACTTGTTTCCCATACTTAAGCTCCATATACGACAGAAAACCAGCTGTCAGTAGTTTTCCTCCCATCCATTAATGATACAATCACATTATCTCGTTGGTCTGATTTCTCACCGTCGCCCGACAGTAGCGTCTGCGGTCTGTCACGGAGACGGCTCCCTTTGATGTATCTTTGTTACCTTTATTGCTACGATAAAGCTTGAGGCTGCTCTATAGGGGCCTGCATGAACGTTAAAGGCCTTTTGAAACACCAACAGTCTTATATTCCTTTCCCTCACAAGCCTTTTATTTTGTTTGTGCCTTTTTTTTTCTGGTCTTGCAGATCCATTGTAAACTGATAATGCTATAGACCCGGCAACTCATATTACACCGCTATCTAGTGCTGACAGAAAGCCTGCTAATAGCAACCTTTTCACCCTGCCATTGTCGAAATAAATCAAAGTGTATATCTTTAAGCTAACTTAAAGGTCCCATGTCATGGCCATTTCTACTGATCATAATTCCATTATTGAGGTCTACTAGAATAGATTTATATTGTTCAATGTTCCAAAATCACATTGGTTTCTCATACAGCATCTCTGTATAGTATGTGTATTAGGGTGGTCCTTAGTGCCATGCACATTTTCAAATTCATTTATTTTAAGCTCCAACCACCGGAATTTGTCAAGAAAACTCTCCAGGTGAATTTTATTCAAATTCCAACAACATTTACCCTCCCTCATCAACCTTGAAGTTTAGCCTCAGTAGGGTGGTCCTTAAAATTGAAAGTCGGAAAGTCTCCAACTATTGCTTTTTTGACTAATTGAATGAATTATGGGGGTTGGAGCTTAGACTTTCCGACTTTCAATTTTAAGGACCACCCTAATGTGTATTGCTGCGTGGGGCCTGGGTGCCGTGTTGCCGCGGGACATTGCGGGGCTCGCTGCTGCGGACAGTGTGAGCTGGCTTACTGGTGTCGTTTCCTGGTTGCTGCGTGGGGTCTGCGAGACAACGAGACACCGCGAAACTCACCCTGAACTCAGCCTGAGAAATCCGCAGAGCCGCAGTTAAGAAAAGAGTGAGTGCGTGTGAGGAGCTCCACGGGTTGGTTACGTCACCATACTCGGGAAGAAAAAAATGTAAAAAGAGAAATCTCCAACAAGGCGTTCTGGGGCAGCATAGACAGGTCTTTTCTGTGTTAGAGTTTTACTCGCTACAGGGTGTACTTTGAGGGTTTGTGACTTTGCAGACCGTTAACATGCATAACAAGCTACATAACACACAAGGGGACAGGTAATAACTGGAAAAGCATGACATGGGACCTTTAAGGCATTGTTTTATTGAAAAAAGAGAAAATATAAAACTAAATGCTTGTTGCAGCTCAATCGCATCTATTCTTTAACCCTTCAATACAATTAGTAATAATGAAATGCAGGTGAGCTGTCGTTATGAGATTTATTTTTCACATGTTTTTTTCTCCTCAGGTTCCTGTACAACCGCTCTGGGGAGTGGAGTGATGGCACTGTTCCCATCCTGGCCACCACTGCTGCTGGCTTCACCTACATTGCATTCTTAATGGTCAGTCCTACATCATATATTCCCTGTGGGGGTGTTAAACAAGTCGTGTTCATCATATTGCCTCTGTAGTGATTGCTTGTGTTGTCAAGACCATGGTTATGTTGAACAATTTGAGATTGTTAAGCAGCAGATCATTTAAAAAAAGTTCTAACTTGACATGCTTTTCTCTTTTTAGGTTCTAGCACTTTGCCACGTTGCACTTGGGCAACAGCTAAATTTGCACTGGCTCCATAAGGTAATGTGCCAAATGTGAGACGGAGCGACTGTGTTGGCGTGTGTGTTGTGAAAAATGGGAAGTGGAAGGTGGTTGATGGGTTTTGCATTATGCATTATGCATCTATTTTTGTCTGTGATGTGTATTTCTGTTTCTATCTGTCACCATTTGTACGGAGTCTAAAATGTTATATGCAAATCAAATGCATGGACCAAACACTGTTTGGGGTGTGAAAGGGCTGAGGGCCATTTGGAGGTTAATCTGGTGTGTGAGTGAACATGTATTTATCCAAAGTGAAAGCCCCTCTGATTTTTTGTATCTCTTTCTCTCTCTCTGTCTCTACAGATAGGAGTGACTGCTGCTCTGCTCACCACCGTTATCGGGGTGATATCTGTCAATCAAACATGGGGGCAAGAGTGGGATGTCATCCCCATCTCGCTGCAGGTCAGCACACTGAAACACAGCGAAACCACAAAGTCATGTTTCACGGCTTTTACATCACTGATGATTGAACGTTTAAATACTTAACTGAGTGCGACACAAAGTCAAGGCAGTTTATTATTCCTACTTAACAACCTAGACTTTGACCATTGGTTTGTGATCAAATATTTGAACTGTAACCACTTTTACCTGGATGAGGAAGTGAGGGTTGAAAACATCTAGTTTCACTTTTGTACCTTTTTTTTAGCCTGGTATCAATCTGATATTAATAAATAAGTATCGAAATCAATCAATCCTACCTTTTAATAGGTACATGAAGTTTTAACAGTAAATATCTATATATATTATTTTGTTGTTCTCTTACAAGAAAATCCCTGGTGCTGGTGAGAAAACAGTCAATCCACATTTATCCTCCTAACCATTAACAGCTATACGATTTTCGAGGAGTTGTGAGAAGCTTATAATTAGTGTGTCCCTGTGAGATTATTTCACCACCATGACTGTGATTGAAGTGGACGTGCTACTCCTCTGAAACTGATGCCATTGAAATTGAAAGCCCCTACAAATTATAGTTATTATCTCTGAGTGATGTCTTAACCCCAGATAATGTGTGTAATTCAATGACTCTCTGTCTTTTCCTTTTGTTTCTCTTCTCTTTTGCTGACTTTCTTTCCCCTTTGTCTCCATTCCTCTATATCCTATTTCCTTCATCCTCCCTACTCTTCCTCACCTCTCTGTCCAGGCCACAGGTCCTTTCCTGCACATAGGGGCTCTGGCTGCGGTCACAGCGCTGTCGTGGATCGTGGCGGGACAGGTCGCCCGCTCAGAAAAAACAAGTATGTTTACTTCTGCAACAAAGAGTACAAGTTACTCTTACCCGCTGTACCCTGTCTGCCACACACACATCAACACACAAACACACACACATGGTAGGAAGAGTGGTGAATGATTAACTCTATGTAGACAGAGGCCAGGACCTCCACCCAGGGTGTCGGAGATAACGAACATTCCTACGGGCTCATGTGATGTTTTCCAGTCGGTACACCTTGGATTGTTTCTCCTCGAGTCTTTTTGGGGATTAGGATCTCTTGGTGAGTGTTCTCACTCTCGCTGCTATTGGTGTAGAATATAATCGAAAGTCATTTATGTACCAGTTTTATTGTCTTCTGAACAAAGAGAGCCTTGTAGTAATATTGATTTAATCATTGTAATCATTCATGTAAATCATAAAATGTACTATGAACAGTTTGTGCTATGGGAAATATTAATGTTATAAAAGTCCTGGATATATTTTAGTTTCTGTTTTTGGAGAGACATGATGAGGTGGAAATGTCTAGGCCACACTTAAGCATCTACCAAATACCAGAGAGGATGTGAGTGAGTGTGTCCGTGTGTGAGTCTCCTGTTCGTAACAAGAGTCAACCCCACCCTGACCTTGAAACGAATACATTCCCATGAGTGTGTGTGTGTGCGCGTTAGTGTGTGTGCTCCCACTTGCAGCCTTCATCTCTCACTTCCGTTGAGCTGAAAGCAGGGAAAATGTCTCCTTGGCCCCTGATGGCAATGTCGCCATTCACTGTACGTACCCATGCAAAATGCTGATAATTAACTTCAAAATTCACCATCCTCTTACGTCAAACATTCCTTGTGAAGTTCAGTGCTGTGGATTTAATAGTTAATCCAACTGTAGGATGTTTGCTACAAGAGACTACCTTGGCGTATGTACTGTATTAGTCACCCAGGTGAAGGTGCCAACATTGTTATTGTGCAAAAAAATGTATTATCCGCTTATCCGTGGTCGGGTCGCGGAGGTAGCAGTTCCAGCAGAGAGCCCCAAACTTTATTTTCCCTGGCGACATCAACCAGCTCTGACTGGGGGATCCCAAGGCGCTCCCAGGCCAGCGAAGAGATATAATCCCTCCACCTGGTCCTAGGTCTACCCCTTGGTCTCTTCCCAGCTGGACGTGCCTGGAACACCTCCCTAGGGAGGCGCCCAGGTGGCATCCTAACTAAGTGCCCGAACCACCTCAATTGGCTCCTTTCGACGCGAAGGAGGAGCGGCTCAACTCCGAGTCCCTCCCTGATGACCGAACTTCTCACCTTATCCCTAAGGGAGACACCAGCCACCCTGCGGAGAAAACCCATCTCGGCCGCTTGTATCCGCGATCTCGTTCTTTCGGTGATGACCCATCCTTCATGACCATAGGTGAGGGTAGGAACGAAAATGGCCCGGTAGACAGAGAGCTTTGCCTTCTGGCTCAGCTCCCTTTTCGTCACAACGGTGCGGTAAAGCGACTGCAGTACCGCTCCCGCTGCTCCGATTCTCCGGCCCATCTCACGCTCCATTGTTCCCTCACTCGAGAACAAGACCCCGAGATACTTCAACTCCTTCACTTGGGGTGTAATGACTCGCTATTTATTATAAAAAAGCAAACAAATAAAGACATAGCTACCAGTATGAGGAATGTTTGTGAGTAATATCAGTAGTGTAGATGTGAATGTGAGAGCATTATGTAGTGCAAGGTGTAAAAACCAAAGGAAACACCAAACAAAGGTCCGGAGCTGCTCTCAGGAAGGAGATCAGGGAAAAAGAGTGAGAGCCACTCGGGATAGGAGCTTTTAATCTCCAGTAATGTGACAACCAGGTGCTCTCATCTGACACTCCCACGATCTGTGTTACATTCAGGGACAAACAATAATCAAGACTTTAGGAGATAGGCAGGAGCTGTCACAGTCACCATGGTCATTGTCCCATTTTTAATATACGCCTAAAGTGCAATATAGGTATGTCAGTGCTTTAATATTCTCGCAAACTTTCATCAAAACTACTTCAGGCTTTGTTGGTGTTTTGCTGAAGACAGGAGGAGCAGTGCTGAGTGCAAGCTCTTGGGATATATGGGAAATGTTTTATTAGTGCGTTAGGTACACTGTGTAATGTACACAGAGATGCGTGCAGACTCTTGGTACACGCCTTGGTACAGTCTCTATGTTCCTGTGAGCTTCTGCACCCACATGACATGAACGCTCTATCATCGCTAAGAGATGCAGCTATGTCATGGCAGGTGCATTGCTCAGGAACCAAAAAAGGGCAATGAAGAGTTGTTAAGAAGATTGAATGATTAGTTGTTTGAACAGATACATCAGACAAGTTAACGGTTCATTAGTGAGCATTAGATGGGCTGTTATGCTGGTTATTTTCCCTTGGACAGTGCTAGGCTAACTGTTTCCCCGGTCTGACGTCCTAATGCTAAGCTAGCTGACTGCTGTTGTAGCTTCATATATACCTTACAGACATGAGGGTGGCTTTCGTGTCTGCAAATAAGCACACTTCCCAACCTTCAACGTTTGTTATCACACCATATATATCAGTCACAATTGTATTATGGTCTGTCTTCTCCCAGTGTTCCAGGTGGTGGTGGTGCTGCTGTATCTCAGTGTGCTGCTGGGTCTCTACGTGGTGCCGCTGTACATCTCCTCCCCCTGCATCATGGACCCCAGCACCCTCAAACAACGCCCTGATGTCATTGGCCACCAAGGAGCCCCCATGGTGAGTCTGCTGACAACTACCATACATCTGAATGTGGTAATAAACCAGGCAACAATAAACAAATTGTATTTTCATATCTTTCACACTGCCACACACTCTACCTGCCTTTTAATATATGGTGTCAAAGATTGTGATTTGGAGAAGGCAGAAGGAAAACTGCCTACAGATATTTGTTCCTCTTGTTTTTTATTCATTTTTCTTCTTCTGCGATTCCCAGAGCTATTCTAGTCTATTAATGACCTTGGTGTAGTGCAACTGAAAATAGTCTACAAACATAACCCAGTGGGAGCTTTGCGCTCTCACTGTGTGATGTATGGGAGGGAAATATGTTCTGCTGGACTTGGCAACTTGCTGTGAAAGAAAATCGATTTAGACATTACTAATAATCACGTTCACTGCCATCACTTCACATCATCTCTCTCACAGCTAACATTTTAGACTCAAATACAGTTTTAAAAAAACTCGTATTAGAGCCTGTTAGTTAAGTATGCATCAGAAGGCCATGTTCAAATCTGATGAATGCAAACATAAGCACGTTTTTGCTTTTTATATTTGATTTATGTGCTTGGATTCATGTTATAGCTTCTAAATATTACCTGGAGAGTGATTGATGTTCTTGGCACAGCGTCTGACTCAGTGTTATGCAACACTTGGAAGGGAAATGAAGGAGGATTCCCAGTTATTCGTGACAGTTACTCACGCGATCCAAAAACACACCCTGCTGCTGTTTGTGGTATTTGTGTTGAGCGATCGATCCTTTCAGCGGAATCTAAAATTGGGAGTGGTTCTGCGATGCTGTGAGAAACGTGGTCACATGACTGACATCTGTTTACCAGAAGTACTCTGTATTGATTACGGCATTATTCCTCTCCTGTGTTTCCAAATCATTAGCTTTACTCATAGGAAAATGCTTTTCTAGTAAGTGATGTTAACCTAATACTGTGATATGGATCATAGCCTTGACTTGAGTTACAGAGCAATCCTCGTCTCTGCTCCTTCAAAATGTTCAAAAGGAAGGAGTCTATTTTCACATCTATGAATCACCACATTATTTTTGATGTTGTAACACAACTTAATTGATAATATGTATAATAATAATAATCAGCATTTTATCTGTGATTTTCTTCAGCAGTGGCAGGGTTTTCACTTTCTGATGAGGTGTGTGTGTGTGTGTGTGTGTGTGTGTGTGTGTGTGTGTGTGTGTGTGTGTGTGTGTGTGTGTGTGTGTGTGTGTGTGTGTGTGTGTGTGTGTGTGTGTGTGTGTGTGTGTGTGTGTGGTGTGTGTGTGTGTGTGTGTGTGTGTGTGTGTGTGTGTGTGTGTGTGTGTGTGTGTGTGTGTGTGTGTGTGTGTGTGTGTGTGTGTGGTGTGTGTGTGTGTGTGTGTGTGTGTGTGTGTGTGTGTGTGTGTGTGTGTGTGTGTGTGTGTGTGTGTGTGTGTGTGTGTGTGTGTGTTGTGTGTGTGTGTGTGTGTGTGTGTGTGTGTGTGTGTGTGTGTGTGTGTGTGTGTGTGTGTGTGTGTGTGTGTGTGTGTGTGTTTCCAGCTTGCTCCAGAGAACACACTGTGGTCTTTCCAGCGTGCTCTGCAGATGAACGTCACCGGGTTGGAGGCTGACGTGGCTATCAGGTACACACACACACACACACACACACGCCAAATAAATGAAGAGTTATTTAGTATCTCTACATTCTTCTTCGCTGTTTGGTTTATGGAAGCCAAGAGAGGGAAATAGGAACAAAAAATCTAGTTTTAAAAGTCTGATTTTAATTATTTTTGTTGTAATTAAGAAAGGGATTTTGTAGGGATAATCCTTCCGGGTCGCTCTGGAAAAATGTGTCTTTAAAACAGTAACAAAAAGGTTTTGGCAGGTGACTTCTTCTTATCACGTGTTTGTTGTCGTGGTACTAACTTTCGTCACAAGAAGCTAACCTGTCCCACTGCATTCATGTTTCTGTCATGTTGAGTTTTAATATCTCTATGTACTTTAAAGACAAGGTACACATATTCTGTGTTAGCAAGTTGTGTTACTCTCTCGTCAGACACTTAGAAAGATTACCCAGAAAAAAAGTACAGGAGAGAAAAGTTTTTTAAATCAGACCTAGCTTACATGGAAACACATGTGTTGATTCCCATTTGATAAAACTGTGGACAATCAACTGTGTATTGTTTTTTGTCAAAGGCAAATGGGCAAGGCAACATATTCTTTCATCATAAAAGTCTCGTAAATAACAATCTAAACACATACTGTACTTGGGATTTTCTCTACAACAGTCACACATTTGTGTGTGTGTGTGTGTTTTAACATAACATTCATAATAATAGAGCGTTGGACTCACTACAGTCTATCAGCAGGCAGTAGATAGAGGCACGACATCACATAATGGGAGGTGACAGACTATGTTCAGAGAGACACACTTGGAGGAGGGAGGGAAGAGAAAAAATGGGGGGGGGGGGTTCTGTATGGCCATGGATAGTTCCTGTACATGTCTACTCATGCATGTGCAGTAATGGAAGATGACTGATTATATAAAAGTGTGTGGGGGGGTGTTGCCCTGTTGTGAGTTAGAGCTTTTGTTTGGACTCCACGTTTTGTCATCTTCAAATCTGACTCTATTGCTGTATGAGAAACCGGTGTGTGTGTGGGTGTGTGTGTTCGCTCACTGTAGAGGTGACTGGGCGTGTGATCGGTGCAGGCCGCTGACAGGTGAGCTCCTGGCTGTGCTGAGTAATTAGACTTGATGACAGCCAGAGCGCCTGTGAGACTCCAGCAGATCACACACACACACACACACACACACACACACTTGTATCCACACAGGGAAGGCATTGTTTTTTTCTGCAAATAATTTGATATGCAAATTAAGTAATGGGAGGGCATTTTTATTTTCTCGTCATAAAAGAGAAGTCATTTGGTATTCAAATATTGATCAGCAGCTTTGTTTAAATAAAGACTCACAATTCACTTTTGTCTTGTCTCTACTCCCTTTTCCTTTTTTTTTTGTGACATTATTTCAAGACTTATCCGCTCTAACCAAGTCTTGTCTGTTCTGCTCTTATCTGAATAAATATGACATCCTTTTGAGAGCTGTAATTCCTTTAAGCCTTCACTAGAGAGACAGTTAACTCTGCTGATCCTTTTGAGTCCTTTTTAGGCTTGCTCAGTTTGAATTATTATAAAAATATGTGTGACCCTGTTCTTGTATTTGATGTCAGCGGGTTAAAAACAAATATCTAGATGTTGCCTTACCATAAAGTGCATCTCCTAACTCTGCTCCCACCTCTGATCATCAGTGTGGACGGAGTGCCTTTCCTGATGCACGACCGCACCCTGCGGAGGACCACAGACGTGGGGAAGGTGTTCCCCGACAGACACATGGAAGACGCCTCATCCTTCAACTGGACAGATCTGCGGCAGCTCAACGCCGGACAGTGGTTCCTCAAGGTAGTTAGTGGTTGCTGATGAAGCCATTTTAACTGTTCGACGGCATTGTGTGGTGTAGTGATGTGAGATAAAGGTCATTAGCCTATTGAATCATCAGTATGCCTATTTCATCTGCATTCTGGGATCCATCAATGCTTTTGAGAAGTTCTTCTGTTTGCAGAGGGTCAACTAGTGCTTCAAAATAATTGTTTGGTTTCAACCTGCTGAATTATTCTTCCCTGCATACCATACTCTACAAGAAATGTAAAATTGACCTGCTTCTTTATTCTTGTTCAGCCACTTGCTGCAGATTGTGTAAATCCATGTTATTTCACATTCTGTGAGAAAGAGAATCAGTATAAACTTGACCAAGATGCAGTGATGTAGAAACATTGCTTTTCATGAACTGAAATACTCTGCTGTGTTTTCTACAGCACCCTCCGGTCATGTATTTGCTTTCTATTCAATTTAAATGCATGCACTCTAAATGTAGGTTCAAATTCATATGTTGTTTTGAAATACAGTTTGTTCTTCTGAAGTTTATGTTTCGTCATTCAGATTAGCGTGCAAAGACAGTTGGCTGTGATGCCTCTGCTACGTCAACATTTGTCTCAATCTAAATTGTTTTCCACACTCACTCTCAGTCTCTCTACATTGCATGTGAGCTGGATTTCAAGGAAAGCCTCAGCAGTTCTGTGCATAATCATGACAATTATCTGCCATAGTATGATGTCCACGTGTATATTTGTCCTGATCTGTATTAACATGTTGAATGTTAAGATGACAGAGCAAAAAGGAAGGAAGTGAAGCACACTATGGAAGACCTATATAAGATGCATCTCGTCTTCCTCTCCTTTATCCTTTGACAGGAAGCAGTGAAGCAAGAAGGGATGTGAAGGAAACAAGGAATATATATACAATATATTCCACTAAATGTATCTGCTGTAGGCTTCCATACGCACTACTTATAAAGGATAGAAGCTTTGGTTTAGAGTAACTAGGATAAAGAAAGCAGGTTTACAGATTTTCAAAATATGCAAATTAAATTACTTAATGTTATGATATACTATTTTGTTTATTTTTGTAACTGTAATAAAACTGACACCTGTGTTAAACATATATCTGATCTTCGTCCTCATGCATCTCCCGTCCTGTGTTTCAGGATGACCCTTTCTGGACGGTGCACACCCTGTCGTCGCGTGAGAAGCGGCTGATAGCCAATCAGAGTGTGTGTAGCCTGGAGCAGCTTCTGCGGCTGGCTTCCTATCACAACAGCACGGTGGTTTTCCGGCTCAGGAGACCCCCTCCGGAGCACCCCTGCTACGACAGCTGGATCAATGATACACTGCAGGCTGTGCAGGAATCTGGGGTTCCTCAGAGCCTGGTGAGTAAGGACTGAAGGCTTAGATACACTCGATCCGCGTTGTGTTGTTTCCATAGCAGTATGTTTAGATGTCTATTTTGAGCAGCTAGATGTGTGGATTTATTCTCCCATATTCCCAGACCCCACTCCCAGAGAAGATTTTTTTTTTTAAATGATGAAGTTAAAAATATCAATCTGGTGCACTTTGAGAGCAACATCAGGAGATCTATGGATACCTCTCTCAACACCCAGATGAAACAGACCTGGAAGCAGATTTATTTTTCTTTATGGATATTTTACAAATCACTCTCCTTTCAAACTGTATTCTTGTTTATTAATAACAACTTTTTTTTACTGTCATATAGTATTTTATACCTGTTTACTTTATTCTCTTATTTTTTTGCAACTATAATGATCATATAAAGATGTGCCTTTACCTCACTGAGCTGAGGTTATTTGAGCCTCTCAGTCAGGAGAGCTCTCTTCCACCTGGTTGTAGAAAAAGCTCCTTATATTCGAATCCCCGGTACCGCTCTCTCTCTCTCGCTCAAACAAAATGTGGCTCGTGCCACACACACACACACACACACACACACACACACACACACACACACACACACACACACACACACATATACACACAGACACACACAGCCGAGCTTGAATGAAACACAAAGACCCAGAAGTAGTTCCACTGTAATGTAGCATATTATTTTCGATGGCGTTATTGTATGATCAGTATGTCAGATGAACAGATGCCACTGGGCTTTCAACTAAAGACACAGCTATATGCAAAAACTGCAGCATGTGTACGGCTCCTTATGGGTACTACAATTTCTGAAGTGCCGGAGCGGCGTTCCGGTGCTCTCCGTCAGAACTAACTCTAACCCTATACCACGTGATGACACGTAGGCTCGTGTTGTGTTCTAGGAACCTGTCCTTGGCCAGGAAAAACAGGCACTCGCTTGTTTAATTCTTTTGCGGTCTAGATTTCTTAAACATTTTTTTTTTTGCGTGTGTTTATAAATTACCTCGAGGGCCGTACCAAATTGTCTCGCGGACCGTATACGGCCCAGAGGCCCCACCCCTGCTTTATGGCAAGGCTACCTTGTGATTGACAGGTGGCTTCCACGACTACCTCCTGTCTTGTTGATTTCCTTTTACTATGCATGTTCATTCAGACCATGCTTCATTAATGATGTGATAAATGACACAAAGTGTGATTGGGACCAGTGTAAGAACAGTTTGTGTTGTGCTGTGTGAAGGTGATGTGGACTCCAGATGAACACAGAGCTCAGGTGAGGCAGCTGGCCCCCGGTCTGATCCAGACCTCAGTGGAGAAACGGAGACTCCAGCGCCTCCATCTGGACGGCATTAGCCGGCTGCTGCTCCGATACAACCAGGCCAGCACGCAGGAGATCGGGTAGGAACACACACATAAACCTGACACTGTTATCAGGTGGGCACAGCTCCACACAGATTTAAATTAAAATACGTGCCCTTATGAGATTCATGCGAGGGGGACCCAAGTTCCCATCAGCAAAACACGTGGGTTTGCTATCCTGGCTCCAAAATGGTGGAATGAGCTCCCCATTGACATCAGGACAGCAGAAAGCCTACAGATCTTCCGGCGCAGACTAAAAACTCATCTCTTTCGACTCCACTTCCAGCGATACAATTACTAACAAAGCACTTATATACTAATAAAGGGCTGGCTTATCTAAAGCTAGTTGAGTAGCACTTGAAATGTTTTGGCTCTATGAAACCTGATGTACTTATATGATTCTGTATTCTTCAAGTTGTATCTTCTTGGTCGAACACACTTATTGTAAGTCGCTTTGGATAAAAGCGTCAGCTAAATGTAATGTAATAATAAAATGTGTATTTTTCTTCTTCCTTTCCTTCAGAAACTTCTCCCAGAGTAACATCAGCATCACGCTGTACACCATCAACGAGCCCTGGCTGTACTCGGTGCTCTGGTGCAGCGGGGTGTCCTCCGTCTCCTCCGAGGCCTCACATATACTCAAAAAGGTGCCTTACCCCATCTGGCTCATGGTAAGGACACAGGACATGCTGTTTAGCTTCTTCTTTGACTTTTTATTCTTGCTCTCAAGTGTGAGGCTTTCTTTTTTCCACCATAGTCTTTCTATTTGACCTTCCAGCCTGTAAGATCTGCTTGGTAACAGGATTTCAAAGTGTAAAATCTCATTAACTGGCTATAGGTTGTATCATGTGATGGTATTAGATGACAACCTGTCTCATCTCCTTAAGCTTCCTCACCTCTGCATGACTAAACAAGATTTTAACAAATTATACCAACAAGGGTTCTTAGCTTTCAACCGAACTCCTTTATTTCCTGCAGCGAGCATAATATACTCTAAGTTTTAAACACTCATTCGAGGTCTCTTCACTGTAGAACGCTGTAGTCGTGCATGACTCGTCTTTTCTAGTTCAATCCCCTTCTGAGAACCTGGGTAGCACCCACACTGTGCCGCTCTGCTATCGTTTCACCAGCCTGCTCTACCCGTCTGTAGCACCATATGGGGACCCTGCATGACAACATGTGGAAGTGACCCCGGCCCCCCCGCTGTGGTTCAGGAAGAGTTTAATCTGCTGGGCCATCTGCTGTCAACTGTGAAGTCAAGGGAAATCTGCCATTGGATGGTGTTAAAGTCAATGCTTGTTTTGCTCTTGTTTACAGCTCAGATCGTGTCGTTTTTCTTACTGACGAAAACATCTTTCTCTACCTTGTGCTTGATCTAGTCTGTTTATCATTATGTCTAACCAAGTATTGCTCAAGGAGAAGTCTCGTTTTGAAATCTCCTAAGAGGTTTTTGACTCATCCACATGGTATAAATCAGCTAACATGGAAAGTGTTTTTGATAACGCAAAGCTGCTCTCCAAGTCTCACTGACTCCAAGTCACGTCTTATTGCGTGATTTCAGAATGAGATTACTCCTTGAGTGGGACACAATACAAAACAGTACACATCAAGAGAAGGATATAGTGAATTCATTTATGTTATTTTCCATAGTGTTGGAATTTGTAATAACAACACAAGCCTGTTAGTGGCAAAACAAGCAGTGGACGTACATTGACAGAAAAGCCTGTGTTCATACCCTTTAAGGGGGTAAAATGTATTTATGCAGGTTTTCAACTTGTTATATTACATTACTGACCGTTTTTAGGATTATGTTCAAGTGCAATGCCTTCTGAATACACTTTGACATGAATGCACATCTTAAAGGACTGCATAATCCCCTGTTTCCCAATTCAAATGTATTTTCTTTAATGTAGATTTATGAATCAAAGTGTGTTTGAATGGGGCTGCTCACATAACCGATTGTTTTGTTGACACAAGGCGCCACCCAGTGGTGGATTCTGCCATAAACGTGTGTGTGTGTTTCCAGAGACCAGATGAATACTGCCTGATGTGGGTGTCTGTGGACCTCATCTCCTTCGCTGTAGTCATAGGAATATTCATTTTCCAGAAGTAAGTACAGCCACACAATGACCGCACGGTGCACAAAGACTGCTCTTTGGTTTTGTTTTCCATGTGTGTATTCTCTGTCACTAAATACTGAATATTAACGAGCACTCTTCTCTTAAATCTCCCATGCAACGCGACACACTTTTTCTCAATCTATCTGACCCGAACACAAACTAGCAGCTCGTACATAATTATGCTGTTCTCTTGTGTTTGATCCCTTTAAAACAATACTTTGCCAATAATGACCCTACAGAGGAGCGGCTGACTAAATGGCATTGTGTGTAGTGTCGTGTGTAAACTGTAATGATGTGCTGTGTTCTCCTCCTGCACTTCTGTGTAATGAAGATGATCCTATGAGCATGTGTTTTCTAAGCTAAACGATGTAAACCCGACAGCAGCACTTGCTCTTTGCGTCGGAGAGAGACAGATGGCTTTCCTCCTGGTGCTTCCGAGATGAAGGGCAGAGATCTCTCCTTTTTGTTTTGTCTTTTTCTCTACGATCCGGTGCTCTGCTCTTCTGCAGCTCCTGCTGGCTTTTAAACTGACCTCTCTTGTCTCCTGCCTTCTTTTGTCCTTTTTGCGTCCTTTCCGCCTCTTCCTCGTCCTCTTCCTCTGCCTGATGTGCATGCTCTCCTCCTCTGCTGCATTCTGGCCTCTTCTCTCAGCTATCACATGATCAGGTAACTGGGTCACCTCTCCTGACCCAAAGTCTTCTGTCCTTTCACACTCTTTCTGTCTTTTACCATCTTTATCCATCGTTCTTTTTTTTCTCACTTTTTTTTGCCTTCTTTTTGACTTTTTTCCCATTTTGTTCTCAGTTGTCTTGTCGTTCTCTCTGTTATGACATTAAACTTCATCAGATTTTTCTCTCTACCTTTCTTCCTATATTTATTTTCTCTGTCTCCATGTCACCTGAATCGTTGTACTGCACTGCTGCATCCTTCCTCTAGCGGAAGAAGCTCACATCCTTATCCCTACGGGCTTAATGCTTTCCACCCACACAGCACAACATATCCGCAGCATTAAGTCGCCAATGAGATTTAAATGTATTCTCCATCTTATTAAGCCCAACGACTAAACGTCCAAATGAAGTAGGATTGTGCATTGATCAGGGGAAGTGCCTCAGAATAGACTTTTATTGATGCTGACCAGCTAAGAGCTTGCTCTTTTGCATTTCGTCACTTACAGTTACTCTGAGCAACGCTTCAGAGTTAGAAGTTAATTAATTGAAGTCAAAGTTGCTTTCACTGAAACAAAGGCGCCGCTTTCACGTGCAGGAAATGAATCTCTTTGCTTTGACACACAAATAATGATTAAATAAATACAGACTGGAGCAAACGTTCCTGTATTTAATTGTATTAATTATTATTCATCCAGAAAGTACATTCAATAGATATATAGTGAATGCAGGGCACTATGAACAATGACTTTCAACTGAAAACATATATCTTTTTTGAATCTCTGCAAAGTGTTATTTGCAGATCACACTGTTTTAAATAACAATCTATTCAACTAAACGGACCGTTTAACCACTTACTTTCTGGAAAGGGCTAAAGAGGAGTACATATATACAGAATATATGTATTACTACTTCCAGATAAATATATATAAATATCTGCGATTGGATTATTCACAACCTAGCAACACATAATGTCTTACTGACTCATGAAGTACATTATTGATCAACCATTAAGAAACCTGTCAGTTAAACAATACACACCTAATAAAGAATGCCTTACAACAAAATGTCCTCATTGTTTAGTGTTCATCTTAAGGCTCTGCCCGATACACTAACAATGAGCTCGTTTCTGAACTGTAGAAGTTTTCCCTCTACGGACCAAAACTGTCCCTGAGCTACAAACTGCATTATTTAGGGATGTAATTGTTGACTCAAGGTAAGCCAAGTTTATTTATGTAGCGCATTTAAACAACAAGGCAATTCAAAGTGCTTTAAAATAAAAACATTAAAAGCATCAAGAGACAGTGCTAAACAAACCAACAATTACATTTGAGAACAATCATTAAAAAAACAAGATTATATATATAAATAATTTAAAAAAGCTAAAATAGAATAAGATATACAAGTTTAAAATGCACGAAAAAGTCTCAGATATAAGAGTTATTTAATTTAATAAAAGGCAACTGCAAAGAGGAAATTCTTCCTCCTTGATTTAAAAGGAGAGCAGCAGTCCTGCAGTTTTCTGGTAGCTCATCCAGATGTATGGAGCATAGCACCTGAGCGCTGCTTCTTGAGACGGCCTCTGACCCTAACCGTGCCCCCCCCCAGGTATCGAACCAGCGGCATGCGCAGCTACAACCCGGAGCAGATCATGCTGAGCGCGGCCGCCGTCCGGAGGTCCAGCCGAGACCTGAACGTGATGAAGGAGAAACTCATCTTCTCAGGTGAGAGCCTCGCAGCCAGAGGACGTGTTTACGCCCCGGATGTTTTGTACCGTGTTGTTGTTGTTTGTTGTGACTTTGAAATTCCTCTCTTGTCTGTTAACCTAAAGATGAGGAATCATAAGCATGTCTCTGCATCCCAGCATGCATCTGTCTGTGAACGCTCCTCCTCTTCCTCTCCTGTTGAAGGTCACCCCCAGTAGCGGCCTGTGTGATGTGCTCCACCTCCTCTCCATGTTTCCACCAGCAGGGACTACTTCCTTTTATTCCATTGCATCCCTCGTTACCTGACTACTCTCCGCCTACACTCCCCCTCCCCCCCTTCATCAATCCATCCATCCCTTCATGCACCAATCCTCCCCCACTGCCCCCCCCACTGGAGACTACGGCATGTGTAGGGGAGCTCATAGACGCCCCAGTCTGTCTAGACAGCCTCTAGAGCTGGGGGTCAAAGGTGAGTCATTTCAGTCCCACCTAATTCTCCCGCTCATGATTTTCACCCGACTTTCAACTCAATCGCTCCTTTTTCTTCTATTTTCACATCTTATTTGAGTGTAACTGCAGAAATGCGTTCATCATCGCCGACACGTGTCTGTTTTTTTCACAATCGGGTAGAAACACAAATGTTTAACTTAAATTCAAATCTTGATTAAATACGTTCTTCTTATCCATTGAGATTACTGTACTTTTAAAATACTATAAGAAGGGAAAGCGTGTTTTTATTGCAAACTGATGTGGTTGTAAAGTTAGTCACAATATCAGATTTTCACTTCACGATTATAGTTGCTATGATGATTCACAACTAAACTATAATGATATTTATAGCATTTAAAAAAAAAAGCTATTAGCCAAAATCATATTGAACTGTCTTTATTGTGCGTTGTTTTATTGAGATGCTGTCATGACATAACGTATATGCAAGTGGGATGTTGAATCAATGCACGCAAATTCATAGGCTATTTCATCTTATAAATGACTTGTAGTCCATTAAAGATACGTGTTATGGGGCGGGCAGTACTACTGGTCGAATGTACATGTACTGGTACTATAAAAGAGGAACCGGGGCCATAGTGTGCAAAAAGTAATACATCTCAAGGACTGATTCATTTACATTTGCCAACTCAAAGAAGGGCTGCACAATTTGGGAAATATAAATAATTGCGATTATTTTTGACAGATTTTTGCAATTGTGATAAGATTTGAAATGTTAGTGGGAATTGCTCCTACTGCAATTTAAATATTGCACTAGTCCATATTGAGATTGATAACATTTCCATAAATTCTGCAGCCCTAAAGGAACCAATACTTTGAACAGCGTTGCTCACAACTGCACACAACTAACAATTACATAATACATTGTGAAAAGGCATGAAGAAATCCACAAGGCCTAATATTAGCTAACACAAACAAACCACATGTGTATTATTAGCATGGTATCAATACTTGTTTTCTTTTGAAGCCCCCCTCCCCTATTTGAACGCCCTGCATGATGCTTATTGCATGTCATTATCCAGTACACTGACTGTTTGTCTCACTCCTCTGGCGCCCTCCAGAGGTGGGGAATGGAGTCGGCAGTGCGGAGGAGCTGTACGAAGACAACGGCTACGACTACTAAAGCAACCAGGGCATCAGCCAGTGACCGACTTGTGTGGACAGACCACTCATCATTCCTCTGACCTCCACCTCTGTCCTGCTGAGAAACTGACAGACTGCTGTATCTGATGGAGAGAAAAAAACAACCACTCAGTTGTGTACATTCTGTAAATAGTTTTGAGTTTGCTTGTCAGACATACTGTATATCACACGGGACTACACGCACTTTTTATTGACGGGAGTCGCCAAATCTGTGGCCCGGAGAGGCCCCTCTGAGTTACAATTAACGCTTGCTTCACTTAAATATGTTTCCAGATTGTTTATTTTCAGCTAATTTTCCAAAGCAGTTAATTGTTTTTAACCACTGTTCTTCTCGCGGCAGATTTGTTTAGCTTTTAACGAGGCTTGGACGCAGCATGACACTCGCTAACCGCTCCTTCCATCAGCACTCCACTGTGCTGCTGTTCATTCATATTTATATTTAAAGAGAAAAACAAAAAAACACCAACAAGCTGTTTACAGAAGTCCTGCCTTCTCCTCCAGGTGAAATATTCACATGGTGTATGTAAGATAATTATTTTTGAAAGAGCCTGAATGCTCGCCCCACCTTTGACCAGTGCATGTGACTAATAATCATATCAGCTGATGTATGTGTTGGGGGGGTGAAGATTTGTGCAGTCTTGTTATTGTGAATGTGTTTGGACTTTTTTTTTTAAAGATGTGATTGTTGTATAGTGTGTATTCAGGCTGGGTATATATGTGTTGCCCTGTGTGCAGTGCTATGTTGAGTGTGTTATTGTACATACAAAGGTGAACCAGTGTGTTTGATGCTCCAGCCAACTAAGCATTATATTTCACAAATAATTATTGAACAATGTGACCGTGATGAACAAAAGCAATATCCGGGTCATGATGGAAGTCATGGCACTGCCTCTGAGTCGCAGGGCAGTCTGCAGTGTGTTGTTGTTGACAGCTGCATGCATCCACGTGCTGGTTGGTGTCAAACGGACTGCTGAAGTGGGTGCTAAATGTGAAAATAAAGCTCTAAGCTATTTGAAGGGACGCTACAGGGATCACAACAGGCAGCACAGGGTCAAGGAAATGGATTGCCTTTTGTGTTTTCTTTATTTGGGTATTACTGTGCCTCAGAAGTAAACAATACAAACAAATAATCTAATAAAGGAGATTTTAAAATGGCATCTTTTGTTTGTTTTTTCAATGATGAAATGCGAACAGGAGGAACTGGGGATTAAAGCAACAATCTGACTTTAGACACATCCGCTACATTTCAGCTGTGGTTCTAGACTAATTTCACTGAGAGGGGGCACATCATTTAATGAGATGGGCACATTTAATGCATTTCTAGTCAAGCACATAAAATACCATTATTATAAACAGCGTTGACTAACAATGACTGTTACAATTGATTTGAGTTACTTTGGCCCAAGATACAGAACATTAAAATAAGTTTGGCATAATAAATACATTATTTATGCAGCCAAACTTTGTTTTTAGTTTCCACTTATTAAAGTACATTACTGAAAAAATCCCGTTGGCCCGGTTACAGCACAGTAAGTTAGTATTTTACATGAATTGCATCATAGATGTATTCTTTTGGAGGGGAGAACCGCCCATGATACATTTGGAATCAAATCAAAAATAGTTTTACTGCCTTAAGTTCTCAAGAGCATCCTCTTTCCCAAACACCGTGAGGATCAAATGTGAGGATCAGGAATATGAAATAAAGAGACAAGTGAGTTAGCGAAGGGAAATCATTTTAATTGCGGCTTGTAACAGTTCAAACTTCTTCATCAATGTTGAGGTGGCTGGACTTCAGTGAGTGTGACACGACATATAAAAATAGATCTTAGTCACATCATTTCTCCCTCTTTCAAAAAGGGACTAATAATGATGTACGGTATCAAAGGCAATCTGCTTCTTTAGTTAAAGGCTCCATTATATCAAGATCTTAGTTTCAACATGAGAAAAAAAAGTCAATATAATAAATAAACTGATTCATGAATGAAATTGGGCAACATGTAGTCTTAATACTTTTTTAAAGGAATGAAGGTAACTTGAGTTCTTGGTTGGAAATGGTTGTATTGGACCACACTGGATTTTCAGTAACCAGCCTAAAATCCACCACAAAAAGAGCAAGATAATTTTCTTCAAAGTAAATTATTCAATACAATTCTGTCAAAATTGAAGGCGGCGTAACAACCAAACCCATTCATCAGGTCCATCAAACATCCAAAATGTGACTTAACATCCAAATCCACAAAGCGTTGGTCCTCCTGCAGGTCTATAGTCACCTTGCTCTACCTAAAGCAGAAAAAGCAGGCTGCTGTTTCTACTTCTCACATGCAGCACACACACAAGTCCCTGCTACACAAATGGCTCACTATTGCACAAAAACAGTAGGTCAACAAGTGGAGGTGCAGCACTGAGCATGAGCGAGAGGTGGTGCCAGTGATGTGAGATGTTACAGTACTGTTTGAATAGTTAGGCTCTCTCTCAACACACATCATTACCTATTAGCTGAGTCAACCACACCTACTCATTATGGAGGGGATTCGTCTGTAGGCAATGCTGTGAATCTGTTTGAAATGAATTATACATCTTTAAACTGTTACACCTCCACGCTCCACTTCAAACAGTATAGCAGCTTTCTGAACAGGAACACATTGTTTCCACCTCTGACACTCACACACCGTTTATGAATAAATAAATACATAAATAGCAGAAGATTTACTGGCTAGGTTGTAAGTCCTTGAAATGGTTGTTCCCTGAATTGAACACCATGAGAGTATCTACCATGAAGAAGCATCATTGACGCAGAGAAGTGTCTCCTTCACATTTTCAGTCATTATTTTCTTTCTGCGGAAGCTTTGTGCAAAATAAAAGAATCTGTCCCTTTACAAAACAGGACTGTTATGTTGTGAAATGCGCCACTTACCCAAACAAGAATCACGAGTGTTTTGTTGGCAGTTCCTCATACTTCAGCAGGTTTTAAATGACGCACATAATTAAAGCGTGACACAGCTATGAAGTCTTTGAGGCATCCCTTTGATCGTTCACTTAAATAACCGATCAGCTGAAGTTGGTCTTGCGCAGGTGTCTGTTGGGGATTTCGATGGCGCTCACTTGCAGGGGCCAGGACCCCCCCATGATGCCGGCCTGGATGGCGACCCCTATCACCACGGCCAGGTCGGGGTCTACCGACGTGTTGGGCTCCTTCCCGAAGAACTCGCTGATCAGCCTCCTGATCCGCGGGATCCGGGTGGAGCCGCCCACCAGAACGATCTCGTCCACTTCCTGTTTGTCCAGACGGCCCTCGGCCAACACGGTCTCCACGGGGACCAGGATCTTCTGGAAGAGGTCCTCGTTGAGCTCCTCGAACAGCTCCCGTGTGATCGCGGTCTGGAAGAGAACCGGAGGAGGAGCGGAGCCTCCGGGGGACTCTGAGCTGTCGGGGGTGTGCAGGTGCAGGGGGACGCGGATGGAGGCGCTGGGGTTGAGGGTGAGGTTGAGCTTGGCGGCTTCCACGGCCTGACGGAGGCGGTGGATGTCCTCTTTCAGAGTGGGAGGGACGCCAAACTCCTGCTGGGCTCGCTCCATGGCGTACTGCAGCAACCTCTGGCTGAAGTCCTGACCTCCCAGCTTGTTGTTCCCTGCCATGAAACACAGTTTAATCATGATAAGGTTATAACAACACATTTCACTTATACTAGTTTTTTTTGCAACGTTACAGAATATATAGATGCTACATTTTACCTGATTATTGTCTGAGCGAATTCTAAACACCTAGTCTATCTGTATGACAGACTGACTAACAGAACCAAGGTTTAACTTCCCAGATTATGTTTCAAAGTGTAAAGATCACAGACCTAGGGCTGGATGATATGGAGTATATCAATTATCACATTTTGTGACGATATGTTGGGTTGAGAATTGGTCATTTCATAGAAATATTAACACTGACATTTTTGATGAGTGATCATCAGTAAGGAGGAGATGTGGGTAAAAGACAAAGACTAAAACATTTGAAAAATACATTACTTAGCGGAAATGCAGCCTTTAAAACCGGGAAAATGCAACATTGCCACATTACGATCCAATATCTAAGTGAACTGTGTGAACTAATCTTATTCATGTTATACTGTGAATATACCTGCGCACCCCTCAGAATATTTTGCATATTTCTGTTCAACACTTCCTCTTTTAAAAACTTGCAACTTTAAATTATTGTACTTGTCATATTTTTACTGTACTTAGTTTTTTTGCATATATATATATATTATATATTATATATATTATATATATATATATTAGGGCCGGGACTCGATTAAAAAAATTAATCTAATTAATTAGAGGCTTTGTAATTAATTAATCGAAATTAATCGCATTTTTAATCAGATATACATATTTGACCTGAGAACAGTGAGAAGCAATTTTTTTTCACATGGATTTTAGTATACCATTAGGCGCATTCACACCGCAGTACTTTTCCCACAAAGGTTCATGAGAATTTAGTTCATGAGAACTCTTTGAACCTGGGGGTGGATTAGGCAAATGAAGCCGCTGACGTCACTTCTTCTTCTTCTGCTGTGGGTTTACAGGCAGGCCGCAAACCACTTCACGGCGTATACTGCCGCCCAAAGTCCCCGGCCGGAAGTCCCCGGAGTTGGGGACTGGCTTCAGTAGAAGCTGCTGGGAGTCCCAGCAGCTTCTACTGCAGCCTTCCGAGTAAATCGCCAGAACACCGACACCTCCTCATCTCCACCGCTCCCATGTTTTATTTTGTGTTGCCATAAGTTAGTCTCTCTGCGTTTCTGCGCTGGGCTAATGCTAATAATGCTAATGCGAGGATAATAAAATGGCGGCTTCACAAAACTTTTTGGGAGTTTTACGGGGCGTGGTTTGCAATCCGCCCAGCCAATCAGAAATATAGCTCTTTTCTCACAAGAGAGCCGCACGAAAGTCCCTGCTCTCTAGCAGCTCTCTGCTCTCTAGCAGGGACTTTCGTGGGGGTAAAAAGGTTCTCATTAACTAATTTTAGTACCGGCTCTTTTTGGTGTGAACGCGATAAAAGAGGCTAACGTCCACGCTAGCTTCCACGCTAGCTGCTATATGTTTTGCATTGAGGTGATACTTGAGGCTTGATGTGCTGCGGTGATATGCCAATTCCTTTTTGCATAATTTGCACACAACCGTGCTCTTATCGACGCTTCCATCCGTCCGTTTTTTAAAACAACATTTCCCACTGTTGTTCACTGTGGTTTGTTGTTGTCTGAAGTCATGAACGTTAGTTGGTGCTCCAGTATAATCGGTACGCCTGAAACTCATCCAGTGAGAAACGTTCCGTGGTGCAAAAATAAGTGCGATTAAAATGCGTTAATTTTTTTAACGCGTTAATTTTTGTGTAATTAATTAATCTTAATTAACGCGTTAAAGTCCCGGCCCTAATATATATATATATTATATATATATTATATATATATATATATATATATGTGTTTATTTTTATATAGTTTTTGTACAGCACAATTATTGTTCCTTTTCTATGACGTATTCCTCTTATGTATGCACCTTTCACACCAAAGCAAATATCTCCTTTGTGTGAAGCTAGTCAGCAATAACCCTGATTCTGCTTCAAGGACGTGTCTAGTCTCCTTTTACAATTCCCCTGCCAGACACAGAGGAAATGATACTTAAATCCTTTAACTGGGACATGAACTGCACAACAAAAGCTGAAGCTCCAATTTTCTGACAAAAGCGGGCTCATATCACCTCATATCTCGCATCAGTGAGAGTCCTTACCTGCCATGGCTCTGGTGAGGAACATGCCTCCCTGTTTGTTGAGCAGAGAAACGTCCAGGGTCCCCCCCCCCAGGTCCACCACCAGCACGTTGAACACATCCACCTTGTGCAGGCCGTACGCCATGGCCGCCGCTGTGGGCTCATTGATCACGCGCAGCACCTCCAGGCCTGAGGGACACGGGAAAACATGTAACGAATGTGGCGCATGTGTGTGGGGAAGAAAGGCTGTTATGGATCTTAAAGGTTTCCTATCATGCAAAATGCACTTTTTGATGTCTTTTATACATAAATGTGTCCCCGGTGTGTCAGGGAACTCACAAAGTGTCAGAAAACAAAACCCTCTCTCTTTTCCTTCGTACCCAAATCTCTAAAAACGGGGCTGATCCAGATTCGCTGCCGATATGACGTATTATCGGAAATGTGGGCTGGCTTTACACCCACGGCCCTATAAGAAACATTGCTATCAGAAACAACATGCGATGTGTTTTGGACGTAATATGGTCTTTGTTTACATTAGCAAGCATCGCTAACACTCAGAGCTAACCTGTACTGGAGAGAGTGCAACAAAGCTTTTTTATAAAAAAAGGAACTCACCTCACAAAAGAAGCATTTGAGCTCCATACTGTTACAGAAATAATCCTTGATGTGGTTTTGAACATGATATGGCGTTTAATCACGGCAGCATTTAGCTGAGTCTCTGGGTAGAATTCTCCTGCATAAGCTCCCCCCTGTTTTGTTTAAAGCTAAGGACCCAGAATCAGCACTTTAGTAACAGGGCTGAAATAGAGGAGTATGAAGCATGGCTAGAATGGGACATCTGTTTGGTATTTTGAGCAAAACACTTCATAGACATGTTTTTTATATATTTGTATATATCTGAGACCTATAATATATGCCTACAAATAGTATAATAGGAGACCTTTAATTAAAAATATCCAAGTATAACAGTAGCTATATGTGTTTTAGATGCAGGTGCAGCTTTTCCAAATGACACATACAGATATGAAACTATCAGCTTAAATAATAAGTGAACTGACCAGCGAGGTTAGCGGCCCTCACGGTGTAGTTCCTCTGTCTCTCGTCAAACTCCGCGGGCACCGAGATGACGGCCCTCAGGATGGGGACGTCCAGCTGTCGTTCGGCCATCTTCTTCATCTTCAGCAGCAGCCTGGAGCCGATGAACTCTGGACTCACAGTGAAGGTGTGGTTGGTGGAGATCACAAACTCTGCACTTCCGTTATTGTTTATCACCTGAAAGAGGCACAAACAAGCAGAGTCAGTGATGATGATAGAATAACAAAACTGAGAGTAAGGGGATATATCAACATGATTTGGTAAATTAGCTAAGTACATTTACTCAAGCACTGTACTTAAGCGCAAGTTTGAGGTACTTGTAATTTACTTGAGCATTTCCATGTAATGCTACTTTGTACTTCTACTCCACTACATGAATATTTCTTCCACCACTGCTAATTTGCAATCACATGCAAAGTAGTTCCGGTCAGTCACTGGGAACTAACCCCATCACGACCCACCTTGAACGGGTACCGCGCGCTCTCCTGCTCCAGAACTTCCGGCTCAAATATCTTCCCTATGAACCTCTTAGCATCGTAGATGGTGTTTTGAGGGTTGTTGTCGGCCAGCTCCACGGCTTCATGTCCGGACAGCACCGCAGTGGTGGTGAAGGAGACGGAGCTGGGGATGCTCTTCCTTCCCTCTTCATCCGCGATCACCTCCACCTCCCCGCTGCCAGGATGGAATACGCCGACCGAGCAGAAGGTGGTGCCCAGATCCAGGCCGATCACTCTGGGCTTGGGGGGCGGCAAGTACTGCTGACCCAGGTATCCTGCCAGAAAGAGGGCCAGGATAACCGAACCTAGACCGGGACAACAGGTGATGAAGACCAAGCAAGTTAGCTCATGTGTTAGCATACTGTCACCGGCTAATTACTGAGTGGAAATAACCGTAATTTAACTTACCAATCATAGAGATTTCTCCGGACATCGTTACAAACTGTTTCGAACTCACCAACCGCTTAAAGATAACACAATGTCGGTCAAATGTTCCAAGTGTTGGTTAAATGATGTCGGGCTGTGACAGCTGTGTGATGCGAAATAGGAGTTTTTCAGACTAGCAACAAAATACACGTCAACATTGCATGGCGCCCTGTGGATGCTGGGTAATGTAGTCTGAGACTCACACCATAGACGCCACGAATATTGTAGTTGATGTTGCCGTTATACTACACTTCCCATGAACTCTAGCGACATGCAACGTAATACGAAAGTTTCAGACGTTTCCGTGTTCTCAGCCAACCAGACAGAGCCAGGGCATTTCTCTTACAACCATTACATTACATTACATGTCATTTGTTAGACGCTTTTATCCAAAGCGACTTACATAAAATAAGATAAGATAAACCTTTATTAATCCCCGAGGGGAAATTCAGTTGTGCAAAGCAGCAACAGGTAAGCGTGAAAAAACAGGACAGCAAAGATTCACACAGATTAAAAAATGTAAATAATAATGATAATAATAATAAAAGACTATGAAATAGGAGATGAGTACAAATAAGAGTAAAATAACTGTCAGCATATATACATATTTGGTCATCTAAGTTATAAAGTACGGAATAAGTTAAAGTGACAAGTGAAAAGTTAAAATGGACATCTGTACATATAGTGACATATCTACCTATTTGGTCTACTACTAATAATATGTTAACATGGGTTGTGGAAACAGTGTATATTTATGTCCAGTGATTTAATTGTATTTATTTTTCATTATTAACCCCTTATTGTGCAGCCTGATGGCTACAGGCACAAAGGACTGTCCGAGGCGCTTGGTGCGTTGTCGTGGAGGGATGAGTCTGTGGCTGAACGTACTCCTCATCTTCACTAGCTCTGCGTGGAGTGGGTGGGAGGGGTTCTCTAGGATGCTGTCGAGCTTCCTCCTCGTCCTCCCCTCTGCCACCTCCTCCAGATTGTCCAGTTGTACTCCCACTACAGAGCTAGCCTTCCTCACGAGCTTGTTCAGCCTGCCAGTGTCCCTAGTGTTTGTGTTACCACCCCAGCACACCACGGCAAAGAAGAGCACACTGGCCACCACAGACTGGTAGAACATCTGCAGCAGCCTCGTGCACACGTTGAATGACCTGAGCCTCCTCAGGAAGAACAGCTTACTCTGTCCCTTCCTGAAGAGAGCATCAGTGTTGTCTGACCAGTCCAGTTTATTGTTCAAGTGCACTCCCAGGAACTTGTAGCTGTTCACCACCTCCACATCCTTCCCACTGATGGTGATGGGGGTCAGAGGCCTCTTCCTGCTCCGCCTGAAGTCCACCACCAGCTCCTTAGTCTTGCTGATGTTGAGCTGGAGGTGATTGTTGTCACACCAGCCTACGAAGTTCTCAACCAGGGCCCTGTACTCCTCCTCATTGTCATCTGTGATGCAGCTGACAATGGAGGAGTCGTCAGAGAACTTCTGTAGGTGGCATGAGCCGGAGTTGAAGTGGAAGTCGGAGGTGTAGAGGGTGAACAGGAATGGTGACAGCACAGTTCCTTGGAGGGCTCCGGTGTTGCTCAGCAGCACATCAGACACGCTGCCCTGCAGTCTGACATACTGAGGTCTGCTGGTGAGGTAGTCTGTGATCCAGGCCACCATGCTGCGATCCACCTGCATCACTGACAGCTTCTCAGCTAGCAGGTGTGGCTGGATCGTGTTGAAGGCGCTGGAGAAGTCGAAGAACAGAATTCTTAGTGAGCTGTGCGGCTCCTCCAGCTGTGTGTAGGCTCTGTGGAGCATGTAGGTGATAGCATCCTCTACACACCAATGTTTTCCTGGTAGGCAAACTGTAGAGAGTCCATGGAGTCACACACAAGGGGTTTGAGGTGCTGCAGAATCAGTCTCTCAAAGATCTTCATGACGTGTGAAGTCAGAGCAACAGGCCTGTAGTCTCCTGGGGTGCTGGGGCGTGTCTTTTTGGGCACCGGGACAATTCAAGACGTCTCCCAGATGTCCGGCACCTTCATCAGCTTCAAGGAGAGACTGAAGAGGTGCTGAAAAACTCCTGCTAATTGACCGGCACACGCCTTGAGCACTTGGGGATTGGTGTTGTCTGGCCCACCTGTACGTCAATCAAGTGGCAAATGCCATAGTAAGGATGGATGATAGGATAACTTTGAAACATTTTTTATTAATCTTCGAGAGCTGATGTTAGCAGTAGTAGTGTTATAATTTGCATCATTAATTAATATTATATTATTATTGTATCTATTTTTATAATGAATCAAAAGGTTGACATCAAAAATATGACAACATGAAAAGTAATATTCTATCAACATATATATTTCATATAACATAAATAAAAATCACTTTTTATATATTTTTTGTTAATTTTCTGAACAAATTCAATCAATAACTATTATCAGACACTGGACTGCATGGTACCTGAAATAAATCATTCTGAAAAATAATATTTTATTGCTTTTATTTTATTTACAAAAAGTTTTGAAAACATTTGAATGCTGACTTTAACATGAATTCATGCACAGGCACATCTCTCTCTCTCTCACACACACACACACACACACACACACACACACACACACACACACACACACACACACACACACACACCACACACACCACACACACACACACAGAAAAAATACATTTTCTCCTGTACAGTATACAATATAGGCAACATTTGAATATGCATTTTTCAAACCCAGACGCCACATTTCAAAAACATCCTTCACTTCATTAATGAGAAGAAAAAATATACCATGAGACAGGGTGAAATAATACAGATGTGATAAATAAAAGCTTTTTATGGAAAACACACTGAATGATTTAGAATGCAATAAATACAAATGACATTAATTCAATAAAATGTCACTTTTTCAACAACATGAAATAAAGAAAACTCTTTATATCAAAACGTACAACTTGATTATTATTATTTTAGCGACAAATGGATAAAATGACTGAGTACAGGTTGTTTGTTCAATTACTCTTAAAACGCTTCTACATTAGGCAAGCATGTGCTCAGAATGTTGTAATAAGGGATATTAACTTGACATTTTGATAATTTTCTAAACCATCACCCCTAAGAAAATACTGAAATCCCAATAGTCATCGTATCCATCTGAGGAGTATTCTCACTAAGAGTCCACAGCCTCTGTGAGCCGCTCTGTGTCTTCCTTGCTCTCTGTACATTCAGATGGAATAAAGCAACCCGAGTCTCTGGGACAGTCGCTGTCTTCTTCCTGCTGACTGTGGGAGGATCTCTGCTCCTCTGTTTCCTTAACTTCGTCACCTGCGGTCGAAAACAAGTTAAATGGAATTTAATCAAATGTCATAATATTAAACGTCTCTGTCTTCAACCGCATTAAAGGAGATTAAATCATTTCCAAGTCAGCGGAAATCAACCCACATTTAAAGGCTGAGTCTATTCTTAATGATCTATTTCTGTGATAGCAATACTTTATTTTTAACATTAAAGGTTATAATTGCTACATTTCCCAGGAAACAATGAGAATGTGTTGCTGGCTGGCTTTGATTGTCTTAATAACTTAATGCTGAAGTTACTTCTGCAAATGTCACAAACAAAATACTTTTTTATCCCAGGGAGAATTTGTATTTTTAAACATTTATAGTTACTCCATTTGAATAATATTTAAAACTTAGAAATAAAAAAAATAGAATTAAAATGTGGGTATAAACATGAGATTTTTAAGTAAGAATGTGCAATACAAATATAAAATAAAGATATTTATAAACAAAAACAGGTAAAGTAACCTGTCCAATAAAGTAGAATATAATAAAAATAAACAAAAACACATTGACATTTTAGATAAAGACACCCCAAAATGTAATGTCTTCTGAGACTTTTATTCCCACTCTCAGAGATTAGTCAAATAAATGTTAGACTACTTAGATATATGCAATGTGCAATATGAAAGAAATCTCGTCCATCAGTTTGCTTTGGACACTTTGATACATCCAACACCTCATCAAAGCTTAATCCAGGTGAGGCGGTGGCCGTGCTGCATTTTTCACTCACACAGAGTACAAATATTCTGCCATTCTTTAATAGTTCTACTCCACTGATGGAAGCTGCTAATCCTCATGTCCAGGTTGCTAAACCATTAACCTAATGGAGTTCAGCTTGATTAAATTGAGTCAATAAGCCTGGCAGAGGCACGCCGCAGCTGCCGCCATCTGTTTACTCGCGCTGTCAACCAGACAACAAATACAATGGCTTTTAATTTGCCTCGTCTACAACTGCAGTTTAACAACAGCCTGAACAAAACTAGCAAGAGGATGTTGTTCCTCTTCATGCTGAAAAGTAGTTTTTTTAAATATCCAGCGATAATCAGCCTTCTGCTTCGAGACATCAGATTGGAAGCACTTTATCTCTGAGTAACAGGAAGTCAGTGATAAGCCTCTCAGAGCACACAGGATGTATTTCTCTTCTGTCTGGCACCCATGCCTCTGTTTTCACATTTCAAAAACACTTTTGTATTTCCTGGCAGAATAATAGCTTACAACAAAGTTATTGAAAAGCACTGAGTTACACCTGCCTGGTTTTATATTTATGTTAAACTCTAAGGTTATACTATTGAAATGTTTTAGGAACAGGATGTTCTTATGTAGATGTGTATCATGGTCTCTGTTGCTGCTGAATGCTACTAAAGTCACTAAATATGTTTGTAAAATGACTGTTAGCCATGTTGAATGCTCATTTCTGATTGGCTGATTGAATATTGGCAGTTTGGTCAAGATGTTGGTCCTAGGTTTGTTTTTGCAATTTGATTGACTGGTGAGCCTTAGGTTTAAAGGAACCTTTGGGTATGCTAATGTGGTTAGCATTTATTTGCTAATTACAGCTTTGTCCATTTGCTATTTGGAAGTTTGTTGTTTGTTTTGTGAAAAAGCTGTATTGATAGGCACTTGACCTCAACATTTGGTTTTTAACTTTCACCCTTCACCTCCTTTGCCTCGTCGATAACCAGGGCTCTTTTGCTGAGAAGGGTTTCCACAGCTATCAATTTCCAGTGTTCTGCTATCTGGAAATGTTACTTTATGCTGTTTTGTCGAGTTGTACGTAATTTTGTTGACTTGTAAGTCTTTTTGTGGAGGTGCCTCTTAGCAAAATACTCTTGTAGGAAGGGATCATGTTTATGTCTAAGTCCTTTATTGTGAAAGACACATTGCCATGCAGAGGCAGACATGATCTCAAAGTAAGAGCAAGGCTTAGGGAACCAAACCTTTGGTGTCATTATTCAAAGGCCATTACATTACCACATATGATAAGTTGAAACAAATATGTAATTTATTACCAACTCAATAGAAGTGATAGTCATTGCATGGATGTTGCTGACCTGTGTAGCAGCACTCAGCAGCTGCGAGAATCTTGCGTCTGTCCTCGGGGTCGTGGACGTTCAGCTCTATCAGGTGTTTCTCCTGCAGGTGCAGAAGGTCCTCCACTGTCTGGTAGCCATTCAGCAGCAAGGCAGAGGCGTACTCCTGCAACAACAGCGGCGTCTTCATTACCATCAAACCACAGAGTGTACATGAGCTCAGAAAAAAAGTGTTTTCACAGTCACCTTTCATCCTTTGAGTCTCTGAAGTTTCACATAATGAGTGGAACAACGTGTTCACAAAGTGATGGTACAGGTTTCGAGAGAGACTTGATAATGCCAGGTGTTTAACCTTTATACATCGTTGCAGTTGAATATGAGATAGCAACATGTCATGGTTAACTTGCTGAACTCTACCACAAGATTTATTTTTTCTTTATCTCTTACTTCCTGCTCAGAAGGGCTTACTCTAATAAATGCTTTTATTTTATGCATGTAACGATCTGTAAACTACGGAGCCCCTAATGGGACATGGAAAAAAAAAAAGAGAGAGAAAAAAAAAAAGTCAGGATAACGGGTTTGTTAAACTAATCCGTTATCCTGACTTTATTTTTATTTTTTGAGAAAGTTACCGATGCGCCAAGGAGGAACTGGAGCGCACAGGAGACAACCATTTCATTGCAGACTGTTATGTTTACGTGGGGAAATGACAGTGCATACATTATTTGAGATATATTTCGAACTCAGACTTAATTGTATGGACATTTCGGCCAGGGGTGTAGAGCTATTTGTTTAAGCACCTGCTGCCCCCCCCGTTGACAGTTTACGTGGGCTGGGCTGGGTTAGATTCCCGGGCTGATTTTTAGTCTCTGTCCGCCCATCATGCGCCCTGGTGACCGAACATCTCCTTCATAAAACTAATAAAAGGGGGAGAATTCGGGCAGTTCAATGTGTATAGAGGTGTGTGTGGTTAAAACGTAACAGCCTGTGGTCACTCTTTATAGCTGTTCAATCAAGGTAAACACAGTGTAGGCGGTGCGTAAAAGCTCTTTGAGCACTGGTTGAGCTCTTCTCTGAGTTACATGTCCCGCTGCCTCCTGGAGTGACCACACACCCCTGGCCGAAATATCCTTAAAGTGAAGTCTGAGTACGAAATATATCTCAAATAATGTATGCACTGTCATTTCCCCACGTAAACATAACCGTCTGCAATGAAATGGTTGTCTCCTGTGCGCTCCACTTCCTCCTTGGCGCACCGGTAACTTTCTCAACAAAAAAACAGTTAGGATAACGGGTTAAGATAACGGGTTAGTATCTCGTGCGCACAAGATACTAACCCGTTATCCTAACCCGTTATCCTAACCCGTTATCCTAACTTTTTTTTTCTCTCTGTTTAGGGGCTCCGTAGTAAACCCTCTCACTTGTAAACAGAATAAAACATGTTTCCTCACCTCCAGATTCAGTCGCTCCAGTAACTCGAGCAATGTTTTAGGCCGAGGTCTTTTGCACAGCTTCTGTTGTCTGATCTTGGGAGCTTCCTCTTCTTCTTCCTCTTTCTCCACCAACATGTCTACGTAGATGAACTTGAAGTTGCCCACTTTGTTGTTAAGCATGCCGATCCAGATGCCCATCGGAGGCTTACTGATGATGTTGATTATGTCTCCGACCTAGGAAAAAATAACAGTGAAGATTAAAGGTTATGTTTACCTTGTAAAATAATAATTTAGATCAGAGCTGTGTTGTTACTGAATATTAAAACACTGTGTATTTTACTTAAGTGCTATCTAAGTGGTTTAATGTTCGAAAAGGTCTTTATTGTTCTCATACTGCCTGTGCTGCAGCAGCCCTTTCACCCTCTGTCTGAAACCAGAGCCTATACTCTGCTCTCATTAGTTAACTGGATGGCTCTGTTATGATTGGTCAACCGCTAAAAGATGTCCCGCCCCTAGCCTATCACATACAATGTGTTGGAGTGCTAGCCAATAGAAGTGCAAGTGTAACATAGTGATGTCATTATGTTGCGGACGTAAACAAAGGAGTCCAATTAGAAGCATTTCAGGCTGTGTGTGGGAGAGAAACTCCCTCTGGAGGGAACTTTGGGATTTTAACCTTTGCAGACCATTTACATGCACCTATATAACACATTACAGGAAGGGTAAAACCCCTCATAGCATAATGGGGCCTCTTTAAGTGCTTCCGCCACTTCTGCTGTGTTGCATCTTACCTTGAGTTTGAGGGAGTCTGTGTCGTACGGGCTGGGAACAAAGTCTGTGTGGACCCGAGCTCTGCCGCTGAACTGTCCCTGATACGATCCGTCCTCCTCCAGCCTCAGACTGTCTCTCTGACCAGAGCCATTGGACTCACTGGTCACACCACCTGAACACACACACAGTCATGCTTATCTAATCATTGTACCAGTTTATTCATAGATACACAAATCCGCTGACCTTGAACGTTTTTTGTTTTTTTTAATTAGTTATATAACTCCAAATATTTGTTCACTATGTTGGCTAAAACTACCCAGCACTCTGTGGCCAATACATTGCAGTGCAGGTACTTACTGGAGGAGCTCTGGCCACTGTAAAGACTCTCTAAGGAGTTGCTTGTCTTTGCTGGGTTGTTCTCAGCTGGAGGGCAGCTCTCTGTCTCTGCTTCTGGGTCTTTGTGAATGTCATCACCCTGCGAGGAAAATAACAGATATACAGTTTTTATTGAGATATATAAGAGAGTACGGACTCAAATATTCTTATAGTTCTCAATGGATCATAGACTAAAGTGTGCAAACTCCAGTTAACTAATGAAGTACATCTACATGAAAGTGAAAAGCAATAAGGAAACTATAACAGAGAACTTCCAGTTAAGCAAATTCAAGTTAGATTCTTTCTCAAAACACAAGGGTGCAAAAATACGTGTTTGAGTGTAAGTCGGAGCGAAGTGCGTCATTTGAATATAGCAAACAGCGTTGAGCCTGAGGATGTGGGTTAATAAGAGATGAACGTGATAGGACTCTTGAGAAAGACGGACAGGTTTACTGTAACTGAGGTAAAGTGTTGTTTGTGTGAGTTCAGTTTTTACACACTACCTCCTCAGACAATGACTTGGCGTGTTTCTTGCCCATTTTCCTGCACATGGTCAGAGAAATTGCCTTCATCTTCTTCCCAAGTCCAGCTGATTTGTTTGGGTCCAAAGTCTCGCAGTTTTCTGTGTGCTGTGAAAAGAGAGATAATTTAGTACATAAATAGTAGTACTGTGATATTTAAGACCTTGACATATTGTATTTCTCCCATCTAGTACAGCAAAGGTTTTTTTCCCAGCATTTTTGTTTTGTTTTTTGCTGCATACAGCAGATTGCTTGCTGTGCAGGTGGTGGAAACCATTTTTGCCCTTGAAGGCATAGATAAGGCTTGAAGATCAAGTGTTTGTGAGGAAGTGTATGTGCATGTGTTTGTAAATGCTTTGGTCACTTCTTTACCTAATTTGTGCTTGTTAATACAAAACACGTCACAGCACCAATGGCTGCAGATATTTGAATATGTAAGCATACAGTGCAAAAGGGGAAAATTGTTAATGCAAATGTTTATATTGAAATACTTAACATGAATACTTGTTAAGTTATTGACAAGTAACTGCTTTCATGGGTGCTGCTATGATATGTTTGGCAGTTAAGCACATACAAATACAAAAATTAAATAATAAATCCACATACCACGGTTGTTCCATTTTCCTCTGGTTTGGCTTGTGGAGAGTGATTCCTGATGTCAAACCTGCCAAAGCTGGTGGAGCGCTACAGGGAGGATTAAAAAGCAAAGCATGACATAAAGACAAATGGTACTGTTTGTGTAACGAGCATTACATAACATCAACTCATTGCATTTGTGAGTCCTTGTCCCAGCTGTCTTAAGTACAAAAAACAACAACAAAAATGCGCCAACTTCACTCAAGAGTGGATTTTACTGACAAAATATGATTAGATTTGTACATGGTCTCTACCCTCTTTATGTCCCTTCTCTTATGGAAAGACAAAATGTTCTAATTATTTGTTAGTGCCCTCTGTAGATGTGTCCACAAAATGTACACATGTTGTGGTCATGTTGCAGCAGAGAGAATATTTGGTTGTATACAGCAACACTGGCTAACATGTCCGTACTTAAAAAAGAATTGATTACAAAAAACAGTTTTGTCCTCATGACATAGGTCTCATATACTCGCAGTAGCTTTCCTCCGGTTCATTTTTTCATAAAACTAAAAGTCATTATAATCTCTCCCAACTCCCCATCATCTCCGAATTGAATAAATTAGTAATCCCTGGAAATCCTGGTTAAATATGAGCTCCATACTCCTAGACAACCCTCTGCGGATTGATTAAATGCAGCGTCCTCCGTCAGGCGAACACTTTACCCCACAGTACAGCAGCAGAATCAAAGACATTCAGTTTTAAATCTATATTCTTCCCGCTAATTGCAATGTTTGTGGTATTGCATTTTAAGTATTTGAAGCCATTGTGGTTTGTCTGTTTTGCATTATAAAAAATCTTCCAAATACAATTTACTTTTTACATTTGGAGAAAAACACCCTACATCAACTATGAATATGTTTTAATGGTAATAAGTGTCTTTTGCATAAAATGCACCTAAAACCTGTACACATTTGTAACTGTCTCTTTTTGCCCCTCAGGACATTGGTCATTTCCTAATGTCAAAATTGATATTCGACATCTATACTTTTACACATACTTAGTTTGAATTTTGTTCACGTACCTTCGGCTTGCAGCTCTTTGTTTTGTCGGACACATTGGAGGCCTTCCTCTGTAACATTTTCTCCTGTTTTTAAGGTTATTTTCAAATCTCAGTGTTTGCTCCCCTCTTGTCGTTACCCCTCTCTCCTGACAGTGATTAACTAACTCTGTGGCTGCCTGTCTGATGGGCTGGCTGTTCCACTTCCTCACAACACAGGATGTGAGGCAATTGACACTGTGTCCCTCACAGCAGTGTTGCTTTGAAAGGGGAAAATACAAGTGCTTGAGTTTGCATTTTGTGGCGCGTTCGACGAAAACATAAAGAACCGCTTCCAGGAACGGCTGATTTTAGGTTTTATAATTGTGGTAATTGTTTTTCAGAAGATATGTGATAACGTGGTGATGATGAGATTGTTTCATATCGGCTACTTAGTTTCATTAGTGGGGGTGTTCTGCTTAGATTTGGGCTGTATTGTCACCAAGCAAAGCTCAGTCATATAACCACTGGAGTTAGTCATAAAGTATCAGGGTTAACAGAACTGTTAATCTAGAGTAACATGTTTTATTATAATGATTAAACGAAAGGAAATCATGGAAAAAAGATGGATAAAAGTTGAAAATTCCTCAAATGTTTAGAAATGGGGAACTTGGATATGGTAAATGATGCAGGCAATTATGTTATCCAGTAAATGTCTTAATGTGGGGAGGATCATTTTGAGGAAGTGCTGATGTAGGACAGAGGAACAGCTGAAAGTGGCAACTTAGTAATGTCGAAACACTTTCCGGTTTATTCCTGCTCTCAATGTGGAAGTGAATAGATTTATTTTCATCTCTTAGAAACATCAAGATGTATCTACAGGTAATTATTAGTAGTTTTAGTTCTTGACAAAAGGTTAAAAATCACTAGCCTTTACTTTACCATGTTACAAAACTCCCCGGTGAAACTAAGAGACTCTCCACAGGATCCTACTTTGCTCTCATTCACTGCTCTGATGTCGCCATGCAGGGATTTGCCTCTGTGTTTTCATTGTGGGGGATTTCAATTGATCAATTGTAAAAAATGGAATTCAACGGACAAAACCATTGCCTAATCCCACTGAATGCAATCAGTCGTAAACTCCAGTCGATCCAGATTAGAGTTTCTAATCTATTTTACTTTAGAGGCGCTTGACTCCCTGGAGAGGCAGTTGTTCAGAGTTACACATTTATTTTTTTAAAGTATCCTTATCTTCTTCTCTTTTAAAATATAATTATTAGGTTGGTTTTGTCTTTCTTTCTACCAGAACTGAAGAAGAGGATTTAATTAGTTTTTTAAGTCTGTATGGCATATTTACAATTTTATAATATTGGAAAATGTCATTGGACATTTGTTTGACTATGTGATACAGGTCACATGGTACATGTAAAGTGAATCCAGGAAACGGATGGATAGAAGAGCTCTGACTTCATTAAATAGGGAGCACAATGAGTCTTGACCTTTACACCATCACTTCTATACTCTTAAGAGGCTTGATGTCAAATGAAATTACATTTTATTTCTGAGAACCAATGACACGATAGATCTATAGAGATTTTGTAATCTCCACACTGGATCATCCTTTATGTCTTTGACAGTTTTCCACAAAGTAAGGTTAAGCTTTAACTGCTTTGTGTTGCGCTGGGTTCACTCTGCACACACTCTCTGGGTATCAGCAGAGGTCTCCGTATTGATAGACGTCTGCAGAGACACTGACCCTAGAGGTCAATCCGCACAATGGAGCGGTATTAGTGCTGTGTGACGAACGAGCTGTACTGAACAGCAACTGATAGAAAGGATCCAAATGGGAAAATCTAAGGGCAGATTCCCAACTAAAGGATCAGTTTCTGAATCAAACGATGATGCATTGTTTCAATGTTTCACAAAGATTACCAAAGGCTGAATTCAAATAGGTTAAAACAATGGTTCTTCGGCTGTACTCCCCACAGTTTAGAGACTACGCAAGTTCTGAGTTAAGAGCCTATGGGATAGCGACCTATCTCCTAATTAATTGTTACATTTGTGGTCCGATAAAATCTGTAAATGTAACAATTTCAGTAGTAGCAGACATGCAAAAAGGGCACCAGTTTAGCAGTTACCAAAACAGGGAAAGAAAATGTTGTTTTAACCAATGAAATGACAATAATACATAATATGCATCCTAATATTGGTGTTAACAAAATGATTGAACCAATCAACACTTGACACGGTCTGAGAACACCTACTGGAGGCAGAACCAAAATAAACTAAGTAAAAGTTCAGTTAAACAAGGCTTTAACACTCACTAAGATACATTTACAAATGAATTACCAACTGAATCCCAGAAATGTATCCACCAGATGGACAAGAACCTCCCTATGGGTCTCTCTGCCTATCAGCATCCTTTAGACCCATCCAAGACCATTGCATTTAGGGCACGAGTGCATCTAAAAGGCAAGAAAAGTTTATGCTTGGCCGCATTGGGGCTGCATATTGACCAGTAATGTAAATCTGTAGTTGCACTAAGCTGTTCTGATGCGTGAACGTGCATGATGCAAAGTTAAGCTTCAGAATCTCTACAGCACTGACTCAAACCATGTCAAAGCTCTTGGAAGAACTAACTAATGGTTTCCAAAACACATAGTGACCGTTAAAAACTTACATCTGCTTCTGATAGATTCACATCCGTCATAGATCGTGGCACGTTTGGGGAAGTCTGGGGTTTACAGTCCCGTTTTAAGCTGTCCCCTTGGGCCGCTACCTGCTGCTGTCCCTCTTCCCACTCCTTCTCCGGGGACGTGCTGAAGTCAGGGGAGAACATGCGATACTCTGTGAGCGGCCGGCGGCAGGTGTGCTGCACGGACCCCCAGGAAGGGCTGCTCTCGCCTGGGTTACTCCAGCGCTGGTGGTACGTATGGGTGGGGGTCGCTCCACCAGGGAGGCTCATCATGTCTGTGCGTCGGCCCGGGGTCGAGTTCTCCTGAGTGGGGACTGGGAGGGTGGCCGACTTCCCTATGTAGGGCCTCCTGTCTGACCTGTAGGGCACGTCCAGATAGTGGGGTCCCAGGGGTGGGCTCATAGCGCATGGTGGGGAGTTCACTGCAGAGAGAAGCATAAATGAAATACTGACAATTCACAACTTTCTAAGGCTGGTGAAACGGGATGTTGACATTGACACATGAGTCAGGCTTCTGCGTCACGCCGAGGTGTTGCTGCCACAAAACATAATTACCACAATAAAGAGTGAGTAATTGTTCTGCAAATTCCCACTAAGTGTTGTAACACCATCACAAGTGTCGCAAGACCATTAAAAAAGACATTGAAGAAACCTTTTACACTGGAAATGGGCATTATCTGAGACCACTTTACTCAATAAAACAGCACCGGAAAGAGAGTAGGAGGGAATATTAAAATGGCCAAACAGAAAAATAGATTCTTTTGTGGTCTGTATTAGCTATAAGTAGTTTAAGGATGCTTGTTTACTCTAAAGCAGCCCTGAGTACTAAAGGCATCAAAGGCAACTACACTGAAGGAGTTAAGAAACTTCAGAGCAGAAGTCAAATTCATCAGAGCAGAACAATCTTGAAATCCTATTCTGCAACTGTAAGCATGACTAAGTTTAGTCTTGGAAATGAGTCATTCAGTCGCTGGAGAGGGAGGTTACAAAAGGACAGATGAATCTAGGGAATAGGGAAACTGCACAGTCATCTCGTCGTTGGTACAGAAAGTTGTCTCACCTCTTGAGTTGTGGTTTTTCTTCGACCCATCTTTCCCGCTTTTTCCACCAGCTTTCTTTCCAGTCTTTTGGTTTCTTTTGGCTGCAGGTTTAGACTCACCATTGGCGTGTAGATTCTGAATAAATACAACACACGACATTTTAATTGTAACTTCTAATTCTGTTAGAAGATGACATCTCTTCTGATTGCTCGACGAAATGCACTTTATGCTAATAGAAAAAAATGTTTAGCTCCCACCTCTAATTTCGCCTTGCTAGTAGCATTAATGTGTCTGTCGATATGTCTACAACTTGGTCCAGATTGAATTCAATTGATATCACATTTTTAAGACACATTCATTGTCCCAAGAGAATCAATCCTAGCTCTTACTTTCCTTTAGTGTCACTAAGAGGTTGAGATTTTAGTTTTTTGTGAAACACTTCAGCTGTTATTTCTTTTAAATATTTATCAGCATATGTTAGCATGCTAACATGATGAACTGGTGGTAAGAATACAAAGTAAACACTATACCTGTTTAACATCTTAGCATTGTCTTATGCAGCCTCGTAGGGCTTACAGCTTTAGACATTTGTTTTGGTTTTAGAGGTTATTTATAGAAAGGGCGGGCATAATATCTTCTCCCCATTTGGGTCACTCGTCCTTTTAGCAGCTACATAGTGAGACACTAAGAGCTGCTGCTGATCCACTACTGGCAGGCTCTGCTTTGTTTGCTTCTCACTATGATGGGCATTAGTCAGAATGGGCACTGAGTGACCTGCTACAGGCTGCTACACACACACACACACACACACACACACACACACACACACACACACACACACACACACACACACACACACACACACACACACACACACACACACGCACACACACACACACACACACACACACACACACACACACACACACACACACACACACACACACACACACACATCACTTCAGGGGACATTACATTGACTTACATGCATTTCCTGGAGACGTATCCTAACCTTAACCATAACCAACACATGCCTAACCCTAACCCTTAACCTAACCAAGTTTTCACCCTAAAATTAATGATTCCCCTCATGGGGACCTCCATTTTGTCCCCATAAGGGAGGCGAGTCCCCACACGTGACTGTGTAAACAGATTTAGGTCCCCACAAGTATAGTAATACTAGGCCACACACACACACACACACACACACACACACACCCACACACACACACACTCCTACTCTTTCACATCTCTCTCTGGACCACAGATTACACAGTACCCTCTGTGGGCCATCTGCACTGTATTAATACTAAATAAGCATTTATGTTAAATTGTGCCATTTAGGCCACCATAGGCTCTCTGGATGTCACAAGCAGTTGGCAGTCTGTTAGACACACAATGGCCTGTTGCGTCATGTGACCCCCAGTCTGCACTTGCAAACATTTGCACATCTACTGGTGCAGCAACAGGTACATTTGTATAGATGCTTAGGTTGTCAGGGATGCATCAGTATGTTAATGCTGTGTTAATAAGAGTGGTGCAGAGATAAAGGGGGGGCATTTTGTTTAAAGACGACATGTTATGATCATTTTGGAGGTTCATATTTGTATTTTCTGTCTCTACTGTGACATGTTTCCATGCTTTAATGTTCAAAAAGCTCTCTATTTACATGACATAGTGATGTAATTGTGTTACAGAAGCAATCAAAGGAGTCGGCTTCAGTTCAGGCAAGGGGTTAAAATATTTCTATTTAAATGTACTTTTACTTTTCATTAGGTTACCATCAATAGGGGAACCTGGCTTAGAAGACTGTAGTGATTCTGTTTTATTCTTACGTGGCTTGAGTGTGGTTTCTCCTTTTTCTTTGTGCCTGAATGAGCTCCTTTCCCATCTTTGGTTTCTGTTTTGTGTTTAGTCTTTTTCATTTCTGCAAACAAACAACATGTAACAATCATCAGGTTAGTGAAACACTGCAAAAACATATACCCCAACAAAGGAAAAACCAGGAAGCTGATTTATTCATGTCTCGGTTTCTCAAGATTAAAGGACAAATGCACCATTGTTCAAGTCCATCTTAAATGGGGCGAAGCCTGCGAGCTAGTTCAGGCAGTCAACTCGAGCACTAATGCTGCATTCATACATAACGCCCCTTGCCACTCTACAACCAACCAAACAGAGTCTCCTTAATATGCCGCTCTATTTAACCTGCCAGATCTCTCTCTATGTATTGCTTGCTGCTGCTATTGCTGCAGCTATCTCTACGTCACTGCTGCTTGCCTGCCCCACCATCACCCCAGCTTCCCCCCCAGCTTCCACCTGTAGGCTCGGGGGTTAGTTATTTAATCATCACTCATCGTGCTATCTATCTCTATGGAGTGATGATGCCCGAGCCTAGTCGCCAAACTCAACTATATGCTGCTTCTAATAAACATGTTAAAGGAACACGTGAGTTGTCTGACTGAAATAAGGCAATTCTAAAATAGCTTTTGCTGTAATCATTCTTTCTTTTCACACTGGACATTTAACATCCCTTCCTCATGTGCCTCAATAGAAATGATCAGGTACAACATTCACAGTGCTTGTTTCGTGCAGCATTTAATCCCCAGCCAAAAGTCTTTGGACGTCATGCTGAGATTCCAAATGAACATTGCCATATAGAGGAGCTTAACCTATTTATTTCCAATGTACCTTCATTGTGATTGTTAGGGATGCGGACTAAATCTTCTTGGCTCTTGGCGGACGGCCAAACTGCAGCATTACAGCCGGGGTTATCTGCCGTGGAGGGAGACAAATCACAAACATTTGGGTTTTTAAATGAATCCACAATAAATGAATGAAATAGTTTTCGGAGTCACAGAAGGTCATCGGAGGTTTTTAATCTAAATAATCCACATAACAGTATTTTCTTTCCAACTTGGAGAAGTTCAAATATGGTGCTGCAGTCTTCCTTAAGGTGTAGGGTAGAGGTCCAATTGAAAGAAAATAAATACCCAGAATTAACAAAACCCAAAGGACATTGTTGTACTCACCTAGTGTGTCGTTATCTGAGGCATATTTGGATATATGTGTTCTGAAAGTAAAATAATCAAAGATATTATACAACTGCCTCTAATAAGAGTATTTTAGGGTAGACCCCTAAGTGCTAAGTAAAACAATTCTGGCCTTTCAGCCTGACAACAAACCAAAACAATCCCACCGATACAAAAAGTATTAGACAGACACTTCAAAACAAAACCCAACCACCATAGAGCACATAACATGACTAAACTGAGGAGTCATGACAAGCTATATATCGTGCAGAGGTGCATGATCTGTTCCTCAAACTGTGCCGGGGAGCGAAGGTGTTGAGGTGACTGCAGACTGTAAAAAAACGGGCCTTCGATCCTCTTAGTCAACCAGCTATAATCTGCCGTCTGCTTTTTCAACTGTCTGCAGGAGGCTGCTTGTCAAAGAGCATTTACTAACAATCAAAATAAATATATATATATTATTTGTTTCCAATGTCTAATGGGCTGTCGATCTTCTTAAGATACATGATTGAATTGTCGAGACCAATTGAACTAGACATGAGAATAAGACGAAGAGCACAGCTGTAGCAGGAAGGATTTCCAGTGTTACTGTAAAAGGTGGTGACAATAAACAGGGAGCCATATTATTACTCTATGGGAGACAAAAGCCCTTTCACTGCGTGATTTTCTCTGCAGTTTACACGCACGTTCAACAAAAGAAACAGAAAGAAGGTTTTATAATAGAAGCCTGCAGGATTACAATGTTTTGTATTCAGTTTCAGTGCCTGTTTACAGCATAATGACACAACGAGTAGTCACAAAATACTCTCACCTTCTTTTATTTTTATCATAGATGGTCCTATGCATCTGTGGCATCTCCTGGATGAAAACAAAGCATTTTCAGTCAGATGTTAGTTTATTATCTGCACAAATAATGATTTAATGAGTAAATGATTGTTCAATTACATGTATTTCACAATTCTGAAGTGTGTGGCTTCAGCAGCAGCTTTCAACCGTTTCATAATCAGCTTTATTTTGAAGGCCAAAAGTCCCAATTCCTCTGTGGAGTGACCCGTACAATCTGGTTATGATTGTTAGCAGGCCGCCTATAATCCGTATGTCATGCATACAGTATGAGTGGACACACAGTGTAGGTTCCTCCTTTTCTTTCTCCTTTCTCCCTGCAGCAGTCAGGCAACCACCAAACCAACACCGAATATATCACATTGTTTTGTAGGAGCGTCTATGTGCAATATATACATGTATATAGCTCATTGCCATTTCTACACGTGCATATGACAATAAAACCTTTGAATCTTTGAAATATAGATTTTACTTTTGTTATTACTGGCTGCTGCTTCACTTCCTCAGACTGTTACACTACTGTTGTTCAACATATACCTTTACATACACATTACACACTATTAAAGTGGTCACTTGCTGATGCCTCATTACTTTTATGTTCAACGCTGCTACTTATTTTCGTTCCATTGTTGTTTATTTTCTTTCATAAACGTGTGCTTGCCTCTTTTTCTTTTCTACTTTACTCGTCTTATTTTGGGCTGTTATCCACACTGTTTCTTTGCTGTAATGATACATTGCTGGATCTCTGACTCTCTCACCATAGAGATGGATCTTCCCGAGCTGTGCCACTTGTCGTCCAGCAGCACCGCCGGGCTGCAGGAGCGGCTGCATGTTCGGCTGGAGGCTCGGCTGGGGATGGGTGGGGGGGGTCCGTCACCGGAGCTCTGCACCGCCTCATACAGGCTGTCCATGGACCCCTCCTGATGTCACGTGGGCAGACAGAGAGACAGACAGACACTCAGTTAAACTTTCTCAGCTTGATTCATGAATGGGTTTCCTCCGTACTGATGGATTACATCTGATTAATACTGATGATGAAACAAGTAGTGCCCACATATTGCGCATGATTTGTAGGTTGCCTACTTCCTGTTAGTGGTGAGGAAATGTCATACAGGCTCACACATCAGCTTAAATGATTGTTTCCAGGGCCTACAACTGAGGAAAACCTCAATGGTTGAACAAGACATACATGTTTGCTGTATTTCAAATAGACGTACAATTAGAGTTATGAGGATTTGATACGACTGTAGGGATATGCTGCTCCAAAGCTCTTTTAAATGTGCTTGTCAACCAGGGATGTAGTGGAGGATTGAAATGTACTCAGCAAAGATTTCAGTCAGGATTAAAATGTGTGTGGCTTGTTTGGATTCCTTCTAGGAACAATTTCTTTCTTCATCCCTTTCGTCTTGTCTGTATGTTGACGTCTTATCTTTTTACTGAACAGACGGACATTTTCAGTGGCAACAAAGGAGGAGATTTGATGTCATCGTCAGTTGATGACTTTTTTAGGTTTTAAATCTCAAAGAATGTTTATTATCTCGTCGATATTGGACAAAAGCCTGCGAGCTAGTTCAGGCAGTCAACTCGAGCACCAATCGTACATGAATTATTATTACTTGTTAGACACTTTTATCCAAAGCGACTTACATACTCAATACTGTGGACAATCCCCACAGGAGCAATTGCCCAGGGACACAACGGCATGCTGACTGCAGTGGGGTTTGAACCTGTGCTCCCCTGGTCCCAACACCAACGCACTATTCTACTGCGCCACACGCCTCCACATGTGACGCACCTCGTCCCTCTTACAACCAACCAAACACATTCTCCTAAACATGACGCTGTATTTAAGCTGCCAGGTCTTCCTGCCTCTGCCTCGCTATGCTGCCACTGCTGTGTTCACTTGCTTGCTGCGTTCATGTTCATGTTGCTGCTGCTTGCCTGCCCCACCACCCCAGCTTCCACCTGTAGGCTCGGGGGATAGTTATCTAATCATCACTCAACGTTCTTTGTAAATCTGTGGAGTGATGAGGCCCGAGCCTAGACGCCAAACTCAAATATGCTGCTTATAATAAACATATTAAGAAACACGTGAGTTGTCTGACTGAAATGTGAAGAAACTAAAAGAAATACAGATATCCTCGCATTTGTACCTTTCTACATAATTACTAATACTTTAGTTGTAGGCACTTCCCTTCATTCGCTTACGTATGTTGAATAGTGGAGGAAATTCATTATAAAATTATTTATATTTAGATATCCTTCAAGATAGATTTTCCATAAAGCTGTACGTTTGTTTCAAAAAGAAACTCGAAAAAAAACTTTCAAAAGTCCTGCATCAAAGAAATTATACGTTTATTTCACCTAATTAATTTCAATTAATGTGCCAAATGATGACCTAAACCAAACTACATGGTAAAATAGGTCTTAGTTTTGATATTTGTTGCATTTGTCTTTGTACTATGACTCATCACAGTGAGTTGAATCAACAGCACCAGAGAGGACAATGAGTGCAATCACAGTTCACGCCTCTGACTGTAGAACGACGTTAGTTAATAATCCTGATTGTTGGTTAACATCTGTCCAATTGAATAGTTCGTATATACATGACCTTGTGTCAGCGTTTAGCGTGACAGCTGCAGCAGCATCTGGGGGACCATATGTGGGAGGGAATGGGAAAAGGCTTTTGCTTCAATTATCAATTATCAATCTGCTTTGTCCTCTAGCATTGTGAACGCATCAACTACTACATAAACTATGGCATTAAAGTACAAACATATAGGCATATTAGGTCATTATATTCATATCATGTAGTTCATACATGGTGAATCCAAAGAAAATGTAACAACAGTTTTTTAGAAAAGCGTTTCTACATTTTCACATTAGAGTTGTGCAGAAAAGAGCAACTATCAGAAGGATATTTATAATGATTAACCAATAAGTGGGTTAATGATCTGACTACAAATAAGAATAGTAGGAGTTTAAATAGTTACATTTCACTGTTCTCTAACTTATTCAGAGGCTGATAACAACATTGTACTTGTTTTCCCAAACGACTTACCCAGCATGCCATGATCAACAGATTTATAATGTACTGGTTGCATTTCAATCACATGGCAACACTTCTCTTTCCCTCAGCCTCTCACACACAGCTTGTCAAGTAGACACAGAAAGGAAAAGTGTGTCTCTTACCAGCGAGAAGCAGAAAAGGTTCATGTTGGCTGCGAGGTGTCCTGTGTGTGTCGGAGCGTCTGATGGAGTTGGAACAGCGAGCTGAGTGACGGCCAGAGACTGAGAGACACAACAGCTCAGCGTGAGCCCGCTCTCCTGCTGTGTTCTCAGATTAATACCACAGTGAAATCCCTCCACTAATCCAATAGATGGACCACCATTACCCGACCAGCTAAAGCAGAGCTCACTCTTGACAACAGGCCCTCCATTGGTGGAGCAACAGAGTGAGTCTTTGTTTTGAATCTTTATTTTTTAAGCGGGGAAGCTTTGTGCAGCCGACATGCTCTTTTTTTGGATCCTAAACCTATAGCAATGGAAGAATCGTTATATCATTTACCCAATTATCAAAACTAATGTAGAAAAAACAAAATATAAAATCACAAATAACAGTCCTGCAATCAAAATCTTAATATATGATAGTATTATCAGCCAAAATCCATCAAAAATATACATATACAGCAAAAATGAATGTATAAATGTAGTTATTAATACTGCTGCATCAATGTGTTTCACTGTTGCACTGTTCTATGGTAGTTTTAATCCAGTTGGTCCAGTTCAAAAGGTTACAAGATAATGGTGGCAGGAGGGGTTGGCCTTCAGAGATGACTAATGGGGTGAAAAAAGACAAAATAAACACATATAATACGTTCGGATACAAAAACACACCTTCTTTATGATTTTATTGGATTTGTTTCCTATTTTATTACATGCATTGTTCAAAACAGTTGTGTTCTACTAATGATTGAAATATTAGCAGGGTTATTTTGACGAGGAGATTCTTAAAGGCATTATCTATTATCTCAGTATAAAGAAGAAGCACGTGATTTAGAAACTCCGTAGTAACAACAAAGCTTCAAACTGTCCAACTGGAGCAGTGCCAAAAATGTTGCAAGATCCTTGATTAAATCTAAAAAAATCTCAACGAACATGATTAGATGTCCTTTAAGAAAAACAAAGACACTTAGCATGAGGCATTGAGGCATGATGCTAATTCTCACACGCTCAGCAGCAAAGCTCTTCCTGTGTGGGCAGCAGATGAGATGTAGTATTTCCCTCATGCTCTCAATGTGGCTTTCTGCACACTGACTTCTTCAGAAGTTTCAATAATTCCTCTAAATCATGGAAAGTTGTAACAGTTTTGTTTTGGGGTGATTCCCCCAAATTTGGTTCAAAAACATAAAGATGATTGCATTAACGTCCACTGTGTGCATCTGTGTTTATTTGGGACATGTACCACATGTGTGTATTTATGACACATTAAGTGTAAAAGGTTGTGATCTACTAATCCACCAATCATCCACCATCTGAGCTGCTCTAATGTAAAGGAGGAACAGCCGGAGAGATTAACACTTATGACCTATATTTTACAGAATTATTTGCCTGATATCGAGAGGCCCATGCGGTTGGGAGGTATTTTGAATCCATGCCATTAAATCGTTGAACGTCTTTGTGTTTTTGGGGGAACAGGAAATGCATTTAAGAAGGAGATTAAGTGGAGTATCGGCTAATAAATAAACAAACTAGCATTATCAAAGGGTAACGTTCCTCTTTAATTAGTAAACCAAGCTTTAAGATGCTTTCTTTGTAGTTATTATTACTATTCCTGGCCTCATGTTGAACCATAACTTTGTAGATGAAACACGCTCCGCAGTGTTTTGATGGGCATGAGTCCAGCACCGTGCATGCCTGACAGTAACAGGGTGAATGAATGCTGCCAGGCGAGATTCACTCACTGAACAGGAAGTGAGAGAACAACTTTTGTGAAGAACTTTTATTTGTTTCTTTAAAGATAATTAATGTGCCTGGCTCAGTGGTGAAAAGGGTGAGGATCATCAGATGATAATGTACGTATACTCATCACATTTCTGTTACCATATAAGTGCCTTTATTTGATCAATGTCTGTTTGGTTAAATGCCAATCTGTCTCTTTGTTTTTTTAGTTGAGTTGTTATTGGTTTTGGGTTATTCTCATTAGCTCACATAAATGCACACAAACTAGACCAGAACACCTCTCCTATGTGGAGATGTTGGACAGAATTAATTGGCTTACTATAATTTATTACCCAGTTTAACTTCATGAAAAAATTAGACAATTGGCCGACAGTAAGCAAGAGTAAAGACAAAGTGTTTGAAAATAAGTCTTAATACAAAATGTTGGTTGCATTGTCTTCCCTATAAAACATTTGCACACCAGATTCTTTAAAATATTTAAAATTGCATTATTCTCAAAGGCTCCATGTTTACATCAGCAGTCTTCTATTGTTGCTACATTTCACATTACGTCCCAAAATTAAATCGTGAGGAAGTCAGCACATGTGAGCTACACTGTGTTTTTAAACCCATGTCAACCTCACGTGGACACATTTGCTGGGTATAATTGGTTTAACCTTGTACATCAGAACAATAGGCCTCTGTCTAACCTGTAACAAAAGACAGCTGAAACAAATCTAGCAGATCAATTAAAAGCTTCATTTCTTTCCATTACATGTTTTGAAACAGCCAACTTCACATTACAGCCGACACAGACAGCGACCCACGTAGCACTGACCCACTAACTGACATCAGGAAGGATTAAGTGTGTGCATGGCTGTGTGTCTGTGTGTGTGTGTGCGTGTGTGTGCCCTTTCGCCATCACTAGATCTTTGAAGATAAAACATGGCTGTGAACCAGTGCAGTTTTGGCTGTGAAATGAAGAGTGAGACTAAATCATTAATCATAATTTCAAGATTGAATTGAAAGTAAAAGCAGGATAGGAGTGTCAGATTAACAAATCATTTTCTATCAGATTCAGACTCAGGTAATTATTTGTTCTCGTATTATTTTAATTCATCTGGAAGTGGAAGTGAGCACTTGTAGGGAGGCCTCAGGGTCCGCAAAGGTCTTCAGAGCAGCAGGTTATGAAGTCATCATCATCTCCGCAAAGGTCCTCACAAGTTCGACGAAGTTCTTCTCCTGTCGACAAAAAAAACCAATGTACAATGAGTTTACAATCTATGTGTCATTGTACCAGATAAAAATGGCTTCTCTAAAACTGCCAAACAAACATAATAAAACATACACATTAGATATAAAGTACAGAAAGAGCTTAAGTACCGTGCTCCATGGTCTTGCAGTACTGAGAGGATGCTGGGCAAACTGTCTCCGCCTTACAGTTCACGTCTCCTTCGCAGGTGAAGCATGTGAGTGAGAGCACTGACGGGAAAAGACAAAAGCAATTAGAATGACTTGCTACAATAGTGTGACGTTTTAAAGACAACATCAATGTTAAGTTAGTGGTAGTACTGCATAGCCTTTCACACGATAACACACGGTATAATGTACGTCGACACTCAGGTAATTCAAGATTCAAGGCTTTTATTGTCATTCGTACATAGCTACAGTTTAGTTATGTCGATGAAAGTCTTAGGTCCCAGGCTCCTCCAACAGTGCAACACAATAAAACTGATAAAATAGTGCAAGTACAATAAAATAGAAGTAGTGCCATAAGAGTCAAGTGATACATAATTTGTAAGTTACAAACAGGTGAATGTTACAAATGATGTATCACTTGTATATAGACTCTTATGGCACTAATATAATGGCATTAGGTAATGCAACAGTGATCAAATAAAATGCTTCCATTATAGATTAAATGTTTTTACTTCATATTTCATATTTTCTTTATAAATACGTTGCTTTAATATAATTATAATTGGAATATGGCTCACCTTGAGCGCTAGACAGCAGGAGCACCAGCGTTAACAGCAGGACCTTCATGTTGTCAGATGGTATGCGGACAAACCCCTTGCACTCGCACCTTTATACTGCCATTCCACATACCAGTCTTTTATTTAGTTGGGCACTTCCTTGTAAATTGTGTTCCTTTCCTGTAAATGGGTTTTCATTTAAGCTCTATTGTCTCCAGGGAAAGGTGAAACCAAAAAAAACAAATAGGTATTTTATTTCTGGTGACAAGGTGTAGCAGGAAGATCAGCCCCCCACTTATTTTATTGAAAATGTTGTTTGTAAACTTTGAATCTCTGAAATGAGCTTTATGTCTTACTTGTGAACAGAATGTGAGTTTTTTTATTGTATCAAATTAAACTAGACGATGTCATATATTTCAGCAAAGCAGCCTTTTCTGTCCATTCTGTAAAAGCATCAGACCTTATTTTGTCCTGCATTTTATTGAACAACAGTTCAATTACAGTGATTTGTATTATTTCTAAAGGATTGGAAGTGGACAATTTTAATCTATCAATCTATTCAAACCAAACAGCCTGCGGGGTTTGGCTGCGAAAACAGAAAAACTAAAATAACTTTGTGGAAACTCCCCTCCTAAGTAGCCTACTTCCAGTCCAGCTGTGCTAGGAGCTAAATGCTAATGGCAACATGTCAACTGACACCAAATTAAAAGAGAACATGGTGATAAATGGCAGGCACAAGATTTAATTAACTTTAAACATTCCAGGTAAAGGAGTTCATACTGAGTTGGAAACATGAGAGTTGTATTAATCCCTACTTGTTCAAAGCTCTGATGCTGTAGTTCAACAATATCTTCACATGAGTATATTTTTGCTTTAAAGTTTTTGTACTATTTTCTTTATTCAAAGCTCGAATGTGGGATGTATAATTAAAATGGAAAAAAACTACATTCACACACTGTATAGTGTTGACGTGGTTCTGAGGCTGCTACTGAAGCTGTCCTTTAGTAACATCTGTAGGCAACAATGGTGTAGTGCAAGTGTGTGTGTGTGTGTGTGTGTGTGTGTGTGTGTGTGTGTGTGTGTGTGTGTGTGTGTGTGTGTGTGTGTGTGTGTGTGTGTGTGTGTGTGTGTGTGTGTGTGTGTGTGTGTGTGTGTGTGTCTGTCTGTCTGTCTGTCTGTCTGTCTGTCTGTCTGTCTGTCTGTCTGTCTGTCTGTCTGTCTGTCTGTCTGTCTGTCTGTCTGTCTGTCTGTCTGTCTGTCTGTCTGTCTGTCTGTCTGTCTGTCTGTCTGTCTGTCTGTCTGTCTGTCTGTCTGTCTGTCTGTCTGTCTGTCTGTCTGTGTCTCTTCTTGTGTTTGTTATTATAATAAACAATAATGTGATAATTGCATATATTCAACCACGTCAAGTGTTTTATTAAAACCTCTATTTACATCAACTTATATACAAGCAGTGCTCTGTGTCAATAACACGTTTAGTTTGTTACTGATGTCACTGATCTACAACTCAAAAACAAGATGGAAGAGGAAAACTGGCAATTCATTTATGAGGTCATTTTCCTTCACATTAATTATTGATCTTTGCAAATCAAGCAGTAACCGACATCACTGTCAGCTTTTTCTCAGTGAAATACTTTTCCAAGAGAAGTTCAGATGTTCTCTTTTGTTTTTGTTTTTCTCTCACTTGCATGCATAGCTTGAATACTGTAACTTCATTCTAGTCGTTTTGACTTAACCTGTTATAAAGTTGTGATTTTGTTTTGTTTTTGCAATTTCAAATATGTAAAAATATGTTTTTAAAAATTGAAAAATAAAGTAGCAACTGATAACTAACAACTTCAGACTCATATTTTGTTTCCTTTTCTTATTAGAGCTTCACATAATATTAAACTGCTCTAAATGTCATTTTTTACATGACATGTTTTCTATGTATTGTTTTACACAACAATTACAAACTCATCTCGTGTTAAAAAGTAAAACATGTCAGTTTCTCCTGTACTGTGGCAGCATTTCTGTCTTTAGCTGTTGATGTCTTTATTCTGTGGAACACATACCTGTTAAACTACATAGTATGCACACTATTAACAAAACCAATTACAATTCGCTTTTTGAGATAAGCCATGTTTCATGATGTGTATTTAAAAAATAAATGCATGTTAAACCAGATATTATCAATCAAATGCTTCTGTGTCTTTGCACTAGAGAAGGTTCTTATCTTTACAGTATAATATGCACTGTGATGCCTCATAGATCTCAACCCATGTGTTGCTTTTCCTACTTTGGTCCTTCAAATTTCCTTTCTCGATAAGAGTCGCTCTTCTTCATCAGGTAGAGGAGGATCATGTCACAGAAGAAAGCTCCCTGTGAAATTAAGTTTTACTGAGTTACCGTCACAACTGGCAAAATCTAAAATCCTGTGCAGTTATTTTCAAAGCAAATGATTATTGATGGTACTTACAGCTCCCATTAAAGCCAGTCCCGAACCCACGTTGATGGCTGTTGGGATAATGCTGAACATCCCCGCCTATGAAAAGCAGAGGAAATACAAGTTATGTAGAATGAGAAAGTGGAAAATTACCAATATAAAAGGTTATAACTGTTGTTTATTTATCAAGAGAACCTGCATCATCATGCTTTGGCAGAGCAGAGCAGTATTTCATGTATTCATCCTAAAAAGAAATGCATTTACCTTTCCGTGGACCATAATGTTAAATCTGACACCGTAGACTTTGAATAGAGATCGATAGCTCTCACCGGCAGCATTTTTGAAATAACGAGTGTGTCTGTTGAGGAACAAATGGGAAATTATAGAGGCATGAGAATGACAAAAAAACAAGACGCAATTAAGACATTCATTGAATTACATTACATTTCATTTAGCTGACGCTTTTATCCAAAGCGACTTACAATAAGTGCATTCGACCAAGAAGATACAAACTTGAAGAAAACAGAATCATATAAGTACATCAGGTTCCACACAGAAAGCGACGCAGGTTCTGGTCCAGGCTCTCGTCATCTCACGCCTAGACTACTGCAACTCCCTCCTGGCTGGTCTACCTGCATATGCCATCCGACCTCTGCAGCTCATCCAGAATGCAGCGGCTCGTCTGGTCTTCAACCTTCCTAAATGTTCCCACACCACTCCGCTCCTCCGCTCCCTTCACTGGCTTCCGGTAACTGCTAGAATCCACTTCAAGACACTGGTACTTGCTTACCATGCTGCGAATGGATCTGGCCCCTCGTACATCCAGGACATGGTTAAACCGTACACCCCAGCGCGTGCACTACGCTTTGCATCAGCCAAACGACTCGCTGCGCCCTCGCTGCGAGGGGGACCCAAGTTCCCATCAGCAAAAACACGTGGGTTTGCTGTCCTGGCTCCAAGATGGTGGAATGAGCTCCCCATTGACATCAGGACAGCAGATAGCTTACACACCTTCCGGCGCAGACTGAAAACTCATCTCTTTCGACTCCACTTCGAGCAATAGAACTATTAACAAAGCACTTATATACTAATAAAGGACTGGCTTATCTAAAGCCAGTTGAGTAGCACTTGAAATGTTTGGCTCTATGAAACCTGATGTACTTATATGATTCTGTTTTCTTCAAGGTTGTATCTTCCTGGTCGAATGCACTTATTGTAAGTCGCTTTGGATAAAAGCGTCAGCTAAATGCAATGTAATGTAATGTAATAGAGCTAAAACATTTCAAGTGCTACTCAACTGGCTTTAGATAAGCCAGGCCTTTGTTAGTATACGAGTGCTTAGTTAGTATATAAGTGCTTTGGTAGTATATAAGTGCTTTGTTAGTATATAAGTGCTTTGTTAGTATATAAGTGCTTAGTTAGTATCTAAGTACGTTTTTAGTTTTTTTATTGCTCGAAGTGGAGTCGAAAGAGATGAACATTTGAATAATTTCCTTACAAATGTGTTTTTGAATTGTAAATACATTACATTGTTGAATACAATTGTAAATATTTGTCTTTGCAACATACTATAGAAACATACAGTCTGCAGTGACTCTGACCTGAAGTTAAATCCAGTTGAGATTGAGTTGTTGGAGACGTCCAGACGTGTGAAATGGTAATGTGGATTACAGTTAGAGTAGCCTTTGTCAAGGTCACAGTCCCACTCTATCAAAATGCCAATGGAGCCACCCTGGGAAACACAATACCAAACAACTGTGTTAACTAATCATAGTAAACAAATGGAAAATGGTGGGTCTTAAGGGGGAAAAGGGGGTAAAGGGGGGAGCAGTTCCCCTTTTAATATTAAGCCTTGACCCCTCTCCCTAATTATGTACAACTTTTTTTATTAAAGGTATTTGTGTGTCTGTGTGAGTGCCTTTATTGGAGATGTGTGGAGTTTGAAGGGGGCGACAGAGGGGAGGACATTGCCTGACATGTTGTGATGTTGAGATTTACACTTTGTTTTTTACACTTACAGTACACTCATTCTGTAATGTTTTTTTGAATTAGGGAGAGGTAAGGTTTTACATGTTGGGGAATTGTTGACCCTTAAAGTGTATCAGCTTAAACAGAAGTCCTGCAGATATTTCATTAAAATGAAGGTTTCAGACAATCAAAAATAAATAAAAGTTCAATACTAACAAATGTGGCCATCTCCTGGAAGTTGTATCCAGCTCTCCTGGTGATGTCCCCCAGGCGAAAGATGGGGCAGTAAGGGTAGAGCTGCTCATCAAATCTGCATTTTTTCAAAAAGGAGTCGTCACTCGTTTCGAGCACGTTGGACCTTATAGTTGAAAAACACACACAGTTGTACAGTGAGAATATAAATGTGAACTGCTTCTGGGACACTAGCAGTACAAGGAGTGTTACACACAGAGGTATAGATATTGGCCTACTTTGAAAATTGGAATTTGGGAAATAAGATGAAATTCTTGATGTAGATGGTGAAGTTTTCAGCATTTAACAGCAGAGGTTTACTGTAAAAAAAACAAAACAAGCTAATGCCTTGAGGATTTTGTTGAACTAATTTACAGTACATCAAATATGTATATACAATTGCAAGAGTTTCTCTGTGATTGCTTACCGCGGTTTGAATTTTCTTTCAATGGGACACCAGCCGTATATTTCACAGGTACCAGTGGAGTTTTCATCTTTTCTTAAGCATCGTCCACTCTTAATTCCTTGAGAAAAACAGAAATTCCCAAAGCTTATCACATATGAAAAGACACTGTAATATTGAACTTACATAATCAGTTCAAAAGAGATAAAAAAACAATCACAAAGGCTTGAAAGACACTTATCCTAACCTAATTGGGTTTACCATCATAAATGTTGAACTCATTTTCATTTGAGTCAAAACATAGTGACAAGAGAATTTATATTTAACCCATAATTCAAAATGGAGCTAAGCCGACAATGTTACTTTCTTACCGTTACCAGCTATTACCATCTTCTCCTCTTCACAGTCCTCGTCGTCTCTGCAGTGACCATCCAGCACTTTTGGGCTCTGAGAACAAAAGACACAGTAATACATTTTTAGGAATTATCCCGATCCTCCAGTGTTTATGCAGTAATATTGCCTGGTTTTCCTTTGACCTAGTCTCATTAAGACCCTGCCCCCAGGAAGCAGGGCCGTCCATGGCCAACATGAGGCCCCACGCAAAGTTATATGATGAGGCCCTCTGTTTCGCGAGCGTCGCAGCAGGCCTCGCAGCGGGCCTCGCAGCGGGCCTCGCAGCGGGCCTCGCAGCGGGCCTCGCAGCGGGCCTCGCAGCGGGCCTCGCAGCGGGCCTCGCAGCGGGCCTCGCAGCGGCGAAACCGTGCCGCGCCACACTAATTGCGCCGCATAAGCGCATCCAGTAGGTGCGCCGCATTTTCGGCTCAGTTGAGGCCCCCTCCGCAAAGTCAGGCCCCACGCAGTCTGCTTGATCGGCCTGTAGGGAGGGACGGCCCTGTCAGGAGGCCTTACCTCTTTGAATGCCTCACACACCCACCTGCTTCCCATTGCCTCCTTAACCTCGCAGCTAAATGGTCTTCTGCATTATAAAATGTGCAATAGCATGTATTCCTGATCCTTCCTCTCTGACCCTTTGCTTATTTTTTGGATTCCCTGCCGAACCTTGTCGGTAACGTTTACCTTTGTCTGTTTTACATTTTGGTTTTGACCCTTTCTGTTTAAACCCTTTGCACTTAGATACTCACCCTGATTGTTTAATAATCATGCTTGTGTGTTATTTATGGCAAGCTGATTTAGCTTTTAATCATTTCTGGAGGATATCAAAAACTACATTCTTACTAGTAATAATGTTTATTTCTGATATCAAAAATATAATTATAATTAGTTAGAATGCGAATTCTTGATATCAGAAATGTGATTTTAACTAGTGAGAATGAGAAAAACGATGTAAATCTCACTAGTTAAAATCGCATTTGTGATAGCAGAAATGCACATTACAACTAGTTACAATTTAATTTGTGATATCAAGAATTTGCATTCTAACTAGTAAGAGATATTTTTTGATATCCTCCAGAAATGAATACAAGCTAAATCGGCTTGCCATAGTTATTGCCTGTTCTTTCTCAGGTGTTACAAAAAGGGCTACACAAACAATGAAACTACGGAAGCCCATTTCGGCCAAGAAAATGTAAATATAGGTGAATGAAATAAATAAAAAATAGTAAAGTATTATGCCTTCTTCATCGACTTGAATATGACTTACTAATTGTTATATATATGAAACTATACTTTTTATTTACCATTTTATACTTTTCCCTTTTAATCATTTAAATGAGGTTCCCTCACACCTTTGACATATGGTGAGTTAGCGAACATTGTGCCTTTCCTGTAAGGGCTACCTTACATATCATATTTTGGCTGTTCCTTTTAGAAAATATATTGGGAAACATTGTGAAATTATACATTTTATGAAAAATCCCAACATTCAAAGATGACGTGACCATACACTGGTGACACAACAAGGTCAGCTTACTTTGAAACAGTAGAGTCCCGTGGAGTAAGGGTAATCAGTTTCATCGCAACACCATTAAGATGAAAGTAAAAAATGTACCTTGGGTTTGTTTATGGACACATATGGACACTTCTCATAACAGATGTGAACCTGTGAGTTTTGACTGCCTGGCAGAACATAATGAATGATGGTCCCTGCTTGAGTGTGGCAGCCTTTCAGACGGGCACTGCGATTGGTGAGAGCCGAAATGTTTACAAGAGCAGTGTTTTATGGCTGTGTGCCACTTTCTTCCTGGATGTTGCAGTGACACAAGAGACCAAAAAAGACTGAGTTTACATACCGGACACGTTCTGTAAATGTGCAGCCAAAGATAGTGCTGAGAGAGAGGATGAACAGTATAATTGGCACACACACAAGAAGGGTTAAAGGTATTTTGTCATGACTAAGAGCTGTGAAGAAAATGCAGACCAGTGCCTCTGATTTTCTCTCTTCCCATTGTGTGCACTATTGATTAATTGACATTGTGTAACTGTGTTCTTCATCCTGATTTGTGAAGCTTTCGGTAAAGCTAATTTGCTCAAGAAGCCATTAATCGTGAGAGAAAACAAGCATATTTCTATGGTTCATTGAAACAAAATGATAGGGCAGAGAGAAGATTCAGTTTGTGTAATTTCTTCCCTAAACTCGGTCACTCATGGTGGCCCTCTGTAACTTTGAATCATGGCTGTTTGGAATAGTTTCCAGATTATCAGCACTCAAACAGTGCAAAGTAAATAAACCTTACTTTAAAATAAACACAGTTAGTGTCAGACAGTTTGAAACTACAGGCTGACCGTGTCTTCTCCACAGTCTAAACAGCACATTATGCTCTGTGGCTAATACTAAAACAACTTCAATTCCTAATGTTGAAATGTCTCAAAATGCAATGCCATGTATCCCGGTGCAATAAAGACAACTGCAATCACAATAGATAAAATACATGAAAACGTGTGTGAAAATGTTGTCTATTATGAACCAAACACATAGAGTATTTGAAGCCCGGTAGGAACTATTTGCTCACCATATCACAAAACAAGAGAATTTCATTAATAATGGATGGAGATTCAAGGTTATCATCTTGTTTGTTTTACATTTCAGGTGGCACATTGGAGAACGGACTGTCACACCTTAACAGGGTATAAGGATCGAGGGTCTGATACTCTTGCAGTAACCTTAAATTAATAATTGAAAAATTATATTTCACGCAAAAATCAAATAAAGAATCTCAAATTCCACTCTCACTACAGTCTAGAGTGAACATTCACCTGGTTATAAACACTAATATTGGCTGATATATATCTTTACGTTATCTGCAATTTGATATCTTTTACTTTTTTAAATGAGATAGATCATTTTTGACAGAAAACAGCTTTGAATTGGTGAGTCAAAATGGATGTTAAATCCAGTTCCACATTACATGATACGTTGCTGTTACGACTGGCATTGTTGTCAAATGTGAGGATAACAAAAAATATATGTATTTCTTATTTTTGACAGCTCCTATTGTAATCACTGAAAGTACCTGTGTTCTGTTTCCTTACCTCAGCGCAGTAACCCAGCTTCTGGTTTGGCGTCTCTAAGAAATTGGTGACAACAAACAGAACCGCTTCACCCTGTAGAGAAAACACTGTGAATTTGTCTTTATGTTTACATCACAAATATGTGCATTTGGGTCAATAGTATACCAACAAATTATTTTAAAATGGTAATTGGCTATTTTTTATGTAAAATTGGTTAAAAATCTCTTATTTAGCTTCTTAAATGTGAATATTTTGTGTTCTTTAATCCTCTTCGACACTAAACTCAATGTCTTTATATTGTACACAAAACAAGATCATTGTTGATGTCATCCTTTGCTTTGGCAAACACCTATCAATATATGTCCCCACTTTTAAAGAAATCGACAGACTAATCAAAAATAACGGTCTCCATTAGTGATACACTTTACATTGTTGGCCCATTATGCTTATGGAGCTGCACCTGCATGCTTCATCCATAAATTCAAGCAGACATAACTAAGCATGTATCAAAAATTAAAAACATTCTGTATTAACTTCCCTAGTTAGCATGTGTGTGTCTTTCACCCAGTGTTGATGTGTGGTGCTCTGGGTTAAAGGTCCCCCATTATAATATTTTTCATCAATATATTATAGGTCTCAGATATATACAAAACATGTCTCTGAAGTGTTTGGCTCCAAATACCAAACAGATAATTGTAGCATCCCATAATCCCCTCTGTTTCAGCTCTGTTTCCAAAGTGCTGATTCTCTGTCTGTTACTTTAGATGAAAAATAAGGAGCCCCTCCCCACGCCCCTCTGAGAGAGATTTGGTTAGAAATAACACAATGGAGCTCTAGGAGGAGATTCAGGTGATAAGGTGTGTGTGTGTGGGGGGGGGGGTTACCTTGGTTGCTGATTGGCTAATGGTTACACAAGCCAAAAAACGTTATGACATCATAAAGTGGCCAAAATCTGATCAGCTCATTTTCAGACAGGTTTTTATATAAATGGATCAGGACAAAAAGAGAGAGAATCTTTTTTCCTGAAACGTTCAGAATCTCTTTCCACAGAGGGGACACATGCTTATGTATAAAAGACATGAACAAGTGGATTTTGCATAATAGGTGACCTTAAAAGCTTCACCTGGGGTGGGATGACGTAGTCCTCCGGCCCCCACACCAGCCGACCAGACTCCGAGGTGTTAGTCACCGAAACTCCTTTCAGTTTAGTAACCACAGAGCTCTGGATGGCAGTGTCTGTTTCCTGGTAGCCTTTCTTGCTTACAAAAACCCAGCTGTGAGTGAGAGGAAAGATGTAAAAGCTGAAATGTGTGTTTAAAGCATCCTTTTGACATTTTGATTTTCACATTGTTCATCTTAACATTACGTTTAACACAGATGTATCGTTCCTTTTGTGATGAATTTCCATTTGAATTTAGTGGAACATTTACGTGGGATATCTAATCATGGAATATTATTTTAATTTAAGACTACAAGCTTTTACATTTCATTACATTTCATTTAGCAAACACTTTAATGCAAAGAGACTTACAATAAGTGCAATAAAGATACATACTCAGAAAAACAGGTATATGCGCTTTGAGTAAGCTCTGCTATAATACCTTTGGGTAACTATAGGTTTAGGTTGTACTCTTATGGACTATTTTATGAATGAATGACTGACACCTTTTTATAATAAAGCACTTGTGACTGAAAAAGTGTTATCTATACTTACAGCTTTTAAATGTATGGGTTTTGCTACAGGGCGCGGAACAAGCCACAAAGGTACACTGAACATTTTTAAAATGTAAAAAATACCCTGTTCTGTCACTTGGCCTCACAGCACTGACTGAAGCACATCATCTCTATAAAATACTTCTGTAAACTTAACAAAGTTTTGGTATATTGGTCATTTAATGTGTGATTGTTTTTGTATTATTTGACTTTAACTTTAACTATATATTTATTTGTTGTTCCTTTCTTTTCGTTTCACTATATCTGTAAAGCGTCTTTGAGCACCTGTAAAAGCGCTAACAAAATAAATCTATTATTATTATTATTTATGCTAAATATTTATCCTACAGTTTGATAATAGTCAACATAAACCCCTGTATTAATACTATGATTTACCTTCTCATGGTTAACAAGGCAGTTTTATTCTTATAGTAATTTAACTTGTGCAATGAGGTTATAAAACTGTAAAAGTTTAACTGACTTACCCTATAATGTAGCCAATGATAGATAACTGAATAAGTCGGTACAAAACTCCAACCTTTTTATTTTTGGCAATAATGTATTTTTCCGTTTTATAATCGAATAAGGAGAGGAAGCGTCCTTTGAAGAAGCTCCCGGCCATCCTGCTGCTGTAACTCTGCGGAGACTCGGATGTCAGAGGATAAAAATGCAGTGGCACGTTTACACCGAACATCACACAGCGTCAAGTCAGCATCAACAGGCAACTTACCCGGCTGGGACTTTCTAAATAAAACTGGATTTCTTACCAATGAGGTCAAAAAGAGACACCCGGTATTATCTTGAAGACATCATGGTGGTTTGAAGATTCTAATTTGAGTTGATGGAAAGGAAAACTATAAGATTGTTTTTTAATTAAAACCAAAAGTCTGTAAGCATACTGCCATTAGGCTTGACTTTTGAATGGTAGAAGGGGCCGTTTTAGTGGTTTGATTTTAGGGGCACCATTTAAAGAGCAATGTGAGGTCCTCATCCTTTTTGCTTTAGTAAGCAGTGAGCAACAACTGTTTGGCACATCTGTTTTCAGTTTATATAGACATATACCCAAATTAGAAGCTATAGTGTCTCTTAATTTGATGCTCCTCTCTCATCCTGGTGAACACAACTCCTCTGAAAACACCCAAGAGAGGACTACCATCTTCAGGCAATGGGAGCCCAGCACGGACGATGACATCAAGGAGCCTGTTGAATGCTCAGAAGAGACCATCCTCAGGTGATGCGAGTCCACCAAACGGGGCCCCATCCAAGAGATCACAACCTCCACTGGATGTACGCAAGGACCTAGTGGCACATTTTCCAGTGAAGACAAAGAGAGGATGCTGCAGACACTGCAGTAAAGGGTGCACAAACACCCAATGCACCAAGTGTGAGGTCCGTCTCTGCTTTTCTGAGGATAGGAACTGTTTTTGGGATTACCATTGTATTCATATTTAATAAATGACTATTCATAAAAAACATGACTGATGTGTAATTATTATTCATGCTATACTGATATAGGGCTAAGTAAGCAATCAATCCTGCAAATCAACCCTTAGTTGTTCAATATATTTATTCAGACAATGTGAGTAGAAATACAGGAATTCTGCTCCCACCAAAGGCCAACGTTGCAATATTACAACATTTACCTAAAAACTTACCAAAACCTAAAAAATGTGAAAACCTTTTCATTTCTGCTCCATAGGCTCCCTACAACAACATCTGAAGGGTTTTTCTATATATGGGCTTTACAGGGTTAAAGCTCATCCCATAATGTTTGATTGACAGCTGATCTCTGTGCAGTGAAGACATGAACAATCAGCTCTCAGCAACAATGAAGGACACACAATGAGTTTAAGAAGTACTAGAGTTCCTCAAATGACTTCAGGCTATTTCAGTTTACACAACTCAGCTGTGGTTCCATAACCATAAAGCAAAACTAGTAGTGGTGGTCTAATGGATAGTGAGGTGGGCTGAACATCGGAAGGCTGTGAGTTCAAATCCCGCCAGGAACACCACCACTAGTGTGCCCTTGAGTAAGGCACTTAGCCCTTAGTTACTCCAGGGAGAATGTCCCGGTAATCGGTCATTGTAAGTCACTTTGGATAAAAGCGACAGCTAAATGAAATGTAATGTAAAAAATGTAATGCTTGATATGAGAGTAGATTTCTGGATTTCTTAAAAAGGAATATGCAATCCAGAAACGAGTAAGCTTTATTGCACAAAAATAAGCTTTCTTAGATATTACCAACATGTGCAAATGATGCGTCATTGTAACAAAGAGAGTGACTGCCTTTGATAGGCCGCAAAAGTAGCATGCATGGGTGCTAGTTCAAGCAAAATGTGGCTCAAAATTAAATATGAGATTACATTACATTACATTTAGCTGACGCTTTTATCCAAAGCGACTTACAATAAGTGCGTTCGACCAACAAAATACAAACTTGAAGAAAACAGAATGATATAAGTACATCAGGTTTCATAGAGCAAAAACATTTCAAGTGCTACTCAACTGGCTTTAGATAAGCCAGCCCTTTATTAGTATATAAGTGCTTTGTTAATAGTTCTATCGCTCGAGATCTGTAGATATTTTTGCTGGACTATGTTTCAGTCTAAGGAAGTCACCTCTGTTGGTGGTGCGCTTTGTTAAGCAGAGACAATAGAGGTTTCTCAATACTCTAATTCCCCCTCCTCGACTCCTCGGTCCTCCGGTAGTGACCCGGAAATGGATTTCAGCGCGCCATGTTGAAGGACATAATAACAGCAAATTTACATTACTATAAAGAGTATTGAGAAACCTCTATAGAATATGATAAAGAGGTAAGATGGTTTCTGTTCGTATAGAGGAGATGTTTTCTGAGCGGCAGTCATCTGTGGCCTCCTTCCTTTCCATGGTCACAAAGTGTGTAGGCCGAACACGTGAACAAGAGGTGTTATACAGTAGTTTCCTGAGTAAAACCACAACTCATCATGCAGGCGCACTGACGAAAGAGAGGAGGCTACTCATTTACATCTGAGTTGGCTTTTTGATACTTCAGGTGGTCAAGTCCGATCTAATTTCAGATAAATAGCAGTATGATCTTTTAAAAAGGAATAAAGCCGCCATGGTAGGTAACCTGTAACCTATATATTTTTCTTTTGAAATGTATTGAGTCGTTATCACAAATAGACGGACACACACAGTAATAATACTAATAATCGTAATCATAATTACAATAAAGCTTTATTAGTGTAGCACTTATCATACACTAGGTGTAGCTCAAAGTGTTTTAACAACACGGCACAAATGATAACAAAGAACAAGAAAGTCACTTCAGGTCAAACGTCAAAACTTTTTTGCACACATGCAGCATAAAAACATTATATGACAATTCAAGCATCACAAAAAGGTAAAAAAGATAAGATAATAAAAAAGTATAAAATGAATAAATACAATAAAAAATGTAAAACAATTAAATACATTAAAAAAACTAAAATAATAACGACCAATTTAGTGTGGAGCAGCAAACGTGAGCAGTTATTGCAATTATATGTATTGAACATTAACTGTAGGTATAAATATGCTTCTTCTACTTTCACTGGGCTTTGTGATAAACCTTTCCATTGGCCTTCACACCAAGGCCAAGCATCTACACTACAGGAAGTGGTCTGGTGGAGGCATTTATGTCAAGTTTTTTTTCAACTCATATTCATCTATCATTGTGCCAAGAGAACAATACTTCTTGATTTGAATATATTGTTAGACATGATGCACTTAGATCTTAAGAAAAGAGAAACATTGTGACAAACATTTAGTCTGTCGTTCATGTGAAACGGAAAGACATCAAAGTGCCTCTGCAGATGAACTGTAATGGTCTTGTGGTTTTGTCCCATGATGCTTAGAGGGGTTTGCATTGAGCACAACCACAGCGCTGCTCACACTGTGAGAGATTCTGACGATGGATACTGACGGGTGGATGTTCCTTTTAGCGCTTCACTTTATTTGTGTGACTTCAAATGGTGAGTCCTCTTGTGAAATTAAAGAATTAAAATACCGCGTTTTTGACATTATTTAATCAATTTATTTATTCTTTGAAACTTGGGCTTGGTTATTTAAATTGTAATACCAAATCTGTTGACATCAAGATAAGACATGACTACAATGAACTATGATGTTATTAATATATTTAAATATATGTCATAATAATTCAATAATGATAAATTACTACATACATATTTGTTCTTCTTCAATGTTAAATGTTTTATTAATATATTTGTCTGATTAATCTTCATTTTCCCCCTAGGTAAAATTATAATTATTAAGTTGGTATTTTTTGTCTAAATAAGCTTCTCCTTTTTTTAGTTTCAATGTTATACGTTTCTTTTTTGTATCATTGTCTATAATAAGGCAATTCGTGTTTGCCTATTAGTGCATTTTTCATATGTCGCAGCTTTTTCTGCTTCATGAGCCTTTAAAAATGGTAGTTATCACACGTTTCTCAACCTTGATGGTTAATTTTAACATGTTTACACCTAAGTATTGAATACAGTCATAAGGAGGAAAAGTAACTGCTGTTGGGTATTTATGCATGAGATAAAAAAAATATAAACCTTTTCTTGTATTTCTTTCGTCCCGCTCAGACGAGCCGTACAATAAGAGCTCTTGTGTGAAGGATCCAGATGTGTGTGAGATGCACACACTCAGCACTCAGCTTGGCTCCTCTGTGCTTCTCCCATGCAACTTTAAACCAAGTAACGTCATCAGGGTGTCATGGAGCCAAACTCCCGATCTGCACCTGCTGCAGCTCACGTCTGCAGGTCGCATCGTGTTCCTGAACCCCAGGTCTGGTCGTGTGAAGGCCTTTCCAAACCAGGGCCAAGAGGGGAACTTCTCCATCAGCATCAATGAGCTAAACAACTCAGACCTGGGGTGTTATGTCTGTACACGAGGAGATGACTGTCTTCAAGTGGAGTTGGTTGCTGAACATGGTAAGGTAATTCCTATTTTAAGATCATGTTAGTAGCAGCATGTTTAGAGACATGCTGCCTTTTTTTCCTTTCCATGGTCACAAACGTTGTGGGCCAGAGAGGGCAAGTGTGTGAGCGACAGTTTCCTGTGAAGTACAGCATTGTGAAACCTCATGTTGTCGTGCAGGTGCTCAAAGCGTGAACATGATGCTACTGATTTTCATCACTGCTGGTGTGGCTGCTTTCATCCTGCTAAGCGTCGGTGGCTACTGCTGCATGAAGTGTGAGTACTGCCCCAGTCTGACACTTTTAGTCCAAACAGTTCATTGAATAAGAAGTGCTTTGCTTGTACAATGGGTTTGCTTGTTCAATTTATGGATGAATGATGGTTGATTCAAATACAAACTTTTTTAATTTCAGTCTGCTGTAAAAACACAGCTTCGTACAACCCTGAAGGTGCAGATATGGAGGGTAAGCAACCATTTTTATCAATTTACCGTTTAAGTTAGAAAGGCCTATTGTAAAATGTTGCCCAGTACACGGTTGCAGACAAAAATAAAGGCAGATACTTTAAAATAATATACATGAATATAGTACAGCCAGGCAAGGCATCTTAAATTAAAATACATGTGTTGTGAAAACTTGCATCTGTTATTTAAGACAAAATGTCCACAGCAGAGCACCCTGGCAAAAGACAGGGTTAAATAGCATTGTAGAAAAATAAACAGTTCTCATTCATAACACTCCGTTCGATGTCTCACTATGGGATGCGCCTCATCGCGGAGCAAACAGAAGCATCAATCTCATTACGCCAATCCTGATTGGCTGGAGATCTTGACGTCAGCGTCAGGGAATTCACCCCCTATAAGTAGCTTGCGCCACGACGCATGCGTCATTCAAACACCTCTTCTCGCTTCAGAGCACATCTCTACAGTAGCCGGACAAGCTTAACGGTCCACAGACTGAACCCAAATCCAAAACATTTCGGTCGACGGGCACTCGCCGGCTACTCCTTCTGCTTCGCAAGAAGACGGTAATACTAACGCCAGTTAGTATTAAAATCGACCTCGCCGTTTCTTTCCCCGGAAAGTAAGGTAAGGTTTTGATTTTTCTCAAGCTAGCTACACACCTGTTGCTAGCTAGCTTCCCCTTACTACCGACACCACGGTAGCGAGGACGCTTTTCTTTTTCTCTCTCACGGAGGAGAAAAGGATTAGAAGTATATTGACACACCAGTCAATATTCTTTGAGAACAAAGGACCCACACCGTCTCTTTTTCTCCGGATTAAGGACGGGTTGGTAACACTTTTCTCTCAACGACGTACCTGTTACGAGCGGGTCCTCTCCACGCCACGAGGCGAACAAGATGGACGCCTCTCCCCCTCACACCAGAGGAGTCAGGGACTCGGAGGCTCGGTCATGCGGCTGCGGGTTGAAGATAGCAGGCACAGACTCACACCAGGTATCATGGTGGTGCAGGAAAGAGCTAGATGGCTCAACCTCACCAACCTCCCAGACCGGGAAAAGGAGGATGTGCTTGACATGCCCATCGTTCCCGAGGGGATTTTCGGCTCCGCTCTTGCCTCCATGCAGAGGAGATGCGAGTCGAAAAAGAAGGAGGACGAGGCCCTTCACCTCTGCCTCCCTCGAAGGGCCCTTCGCAGCGGCAGCCCTTCGTCCAAGCTGCCCCGAACCCTGCTCGGTTCAAAATACCGAAAACGCAGAGGTCGCAGTCCGCCCCGAGTCCCCAGCCCAGGCAGGGGACGAGGGCGAGCTGGCCTAGAAAATCTCCGGTTCCGGCTGCAGCCCAGGCGCAGCCAACCCAGAATTTCGGCCAGCAGTCGAGGAAGAAGAAGCGAGCGGCGTGACAGCCCCTCCTTCTCCCCTCTGTGACAGAGCTGGAAGTCTACGGTTCCCCAGCTCTAAATGTGTTCCCGCCGCCTCGAGAGATGCCTCAACACCATCCTCAAGTCCGCATAAACACATGTCACACACTTATTGATTTTTCTGTCATAAAACATTTTCCGCTGACGCATCCAGGCTTCGAGCCAAGGGCGCAGCTCGAAAAAATGAAAAGAAAAACAATAAAAACAATAAACAGTCCGTCAACTGTTCCCCTTCTGAGAGCAGCTACGGCCTCTCTCAAAGGGCGGACATGCGCAGTGCCGGCTGGGGCTGTAAAGGCACCACCGTCACGCGCATGCGCAGTGTTGGTGGGGATTGTCGAAAAGGGGCACCACTGTGTTCAGACACTAGAGGGCCCCATAACACAACAAATAGAGACTCAGAGGGGAAGAGACGTGACATCTCCACTGGCTCTAAGGAGCATGCAGTGGAAGATGCTCACATCATCTGCTTGGGTTTTCAAGACAGTAACACGGGGCTACAGACTCCAATTCGCTGTCACCCCCCCCCCTCGCTTCTCGGGCATTCGCAGGCCCGAGGAGAGTCAGCCCATATTCTGGAGAGAGAGATTCTCTCACTCCTAGAAAAGAGGGCTATATCTATTGTACCCGCCGAGCAGAGTCAGGGCGGCTTCTATTCCAAGTACTTCCTCGTTCCCAAACGGGGAGGGAACGGAATTCGGCCAATACTTGATTTGAGGGCTCTGAACAAATATCTAAAAAGGTATAAGTTCAGAATGCTCACTCACACATCTCTGCTGCGGCTCGTGCGACAAGACGACTGGTTTACATCAGTCGACCTGAAAGATGCGTATTTTCACATCCCAGTATATTACCCACACAGGAAATATCTGAGATTCGCATTTCAGGGGATCTGTTATGAATACAGAGTACTCCCCTTCGGTCTGTCTCTCAGTCCAAGGGTGTATGTACGATGTACGGAAGCCGCGATAGCCCCGTTAAGACAACAGGGTATTCGCCTGGCGACTTACCTGGAAGACTGGCTGCTTCTCGCACAGTCGGAGCAGGAGGCTGTTACGCAGACAAATGTCCTCGTAAAGCACCTGCTCAACCTGGGTTTCATAATAAACACAGAGAAGAGCATGTTGTGCCCCGCACAGACTATACTCTTCCTGGGTTTACGCCTGAACTCGGTGCCCTTTTCAGCTCGCTTGTCAGCGGATAGAGTGAAAGCTTTCAGAGCTTGTCTCGCTCTTTTCCAGCTGCGCAAACATGTTCTCTTCAGATCATGCCTGCGATTGCTGGGGCTCATGGCGTCAGCCATCCTGGTCGTACGACTGGGACGCTTACACATGAGGGAGTTTCAGCGCTGGGTGGCCGCCCTAAAACTAAGAGTGATGGTTACTGTGAAATGCGTAATGGCACTGCGCCACTGGCTGCACCCGACTTTTCTAGTACGAGGTGTGCCTATGGGTGCTGTCCTTTCACGGAAAGTGGTCACCACGGACGCATGTCTGACAGGTTGGGGAGGTATTTATGAAGGTCGCCCGGTGAGGGGTCTCTGGAGCAGAGACCTCCAGCGGGCGCACATAAATTACCTGGAGCTTTTAGCGGTGTTTCTCACCCTAAAACGCTTTCTGCCTTTCCTCAGGGGACATCACGTCCTCGTGAGGACAGACAATACGACCACAATATCGTATATTAACCGCCAAGGGGGTTTGCGTTCTCTCCAGTTACACACACTGGCGCGCAAACTGATCCTATGGAGCGGTAGGCGTCTCCTCTCTCTGAGAGCGACGCACGTACCGGGAGTGATGAACCTCGGGGCAGATCTACTGTCCAGAGGTGCACCACTTTATGCAGACTGGACTCTACATCCAAGGATTGTGAGCCAGCTGTGGGTGCGTTGCGGTGGATCTGTTCACATCGAAAGACAACGCTCAGTGTCAGCTGTTCTTTTCGATGCGCGATCTAAATGCACCGTTAGGCGTGGATGCACTCGCGCACGATTGGCCCCCGGGCCTTCTGTACGCGTTCCCACCCTTGGCTCTGATACCCCCAACTCTGGCCAGAGTGAGAGAGCAACGCCACACACTTATCCTGATAGCTCCGCACTGGCCAGCTATGTACTGGCTAGCGGAGATATATCAGCTGCTGTGCGGGCAGCCATGGCAGCTCCCACTACGCAGGGACATACTGTCCCAAGCGGGGGGGGCGATCTTTCACCCACACCCAGAGCGCTTGGCTCTATGGGCCTGGCCCGTGAGTGGTACAATCTGAATACAGTGTGACATGAAGCTGACCCTGGCGGCTGCCAAGCGAGCCAGTGGCACTCATGCACTATCTGTACAGTCTTCATGCACTCAGTTCGCCCCAGGGCAAACAGAGTGTGGTTGAAGCCCAACCCTGCCTTTATCTTAAGGCGGTTGGTTCAGGTACCACATTTGACATTGAGGCATCCTCCCCGCCACTGTATTCCTCCGGGGAACAGCGGCCGGATTTGCCGTGTCTAGCCCGTGCTGTACGCACGTACAGGGACAGATCAAGGGTGCTTTGTCATAATGACCAACCCCTTGTGTCCTGGGCTAACCCTTATAAGGGCAAGCCTGTTACTAAGCAACGGCTCTCCCACTGGTTTGTGGAAGCAATTGCTTTGGGGCCCATACGAGTCAGAGTTCGCAGGCACCCTCGGGTCCGCGAGCTCTTTCGACTCAGAGTCTGGCTGCATTCTGGACTCTGTCCAGGATGTCTCCCATCAAAGACATTGGTGCAGCGGCGAGCTGGTCCTCGCCGCTCACTTTTGTCCGCCTCTTAACAGGCTGGACGTTCTGCTCCCAGTGTGACTCAAGCAGTGCTGGGCACCTGGTTGAGTCAGAGCTCTACCTGTTAAGTTCTGGTTGGTTTGGTGATTTTCGAGATAAGCTCGTCTGACAATACGGGAGCTACAATTTCCCATAGTGAGACATCAAACGGAGTGTTATGAATGAGAACTATAGGTTACTTACGTAACCCCAGTTCTCAGAGTAACATGAAGTGAGATGTCTCACCAGACGGCCCTCCTTGCTATGGTGAAGCGAGAAGAGGTGCTTATTTTGAATGACGCATGCGTCGTGGCGCAAACTACTTATAGGGGGTGAATTCCCTGACGCTGACGTAGAGATCACCAGCCAATCAGGATTGGCGTAATGAGATTGATGCTTCTGTTTTCTCCGCGATGAGGCGCATCCCATAGTGAGACATCTCACTTCATGTTACTCTGAGAACTGGGGTTACGTAAGTAACCTATAGTTACCACCTCCTTCAAAAGATTAGTTAGTTCGGGGAAAACATTTTATTCTTTCAGGTCAAGAAGATTGATACCATGTCATGAAATGTTGTTGAGAGGTTCTAAGAAAGTCAAAAAATCCCCCGTCTGAAAGAAAAATCCCTCAAACGTGTTTGCGGGAGCATAATCTCATAGGTTGAGAAAAGATCATTGTCTCATATACATGGAGATTTTAGGTTACTACAAATGGATGAACAGTTATTGGATTAATGTTTTGGATAGAGGAGACTGGACAGACTTTTCTAGGTTTTTGACCTTTGACCTTATAAGTTCCCCCTGCAGGTGTCAGTCCTTCACAAGAGGAAACAGGCAGAGTGCCAGACGGCCAACAGCAGGGAGGTAATCAAACAAAGTCATTTATGTTAACACATGTGATGTGCAATAAGAAAATAAAGAAAGTAATATATATGTGGTTTTTTTCTTGACAAGTAACTGTCCTGTACACTGTGTGTGTCATTTCCCTACAGGTGCATACAATCCTAATCTTGTTTATGGTGAGTACACACTGCTCTGTTTCTTCACTTTTTTTCATGGATTTTTAAAAGATAATGTCTTTGTTATCACACGTAAAAAAATCTTCATTGTATTATATTTTCAAATGCCAGAAAATGAGGACCAAGGCCCATTCAACCAGCAGGAGGAACCCGGAGATTATTGCAACACAGTTTCAGGAGCGATGCCTCATCCCGACCTGACTCTGCACCCTGACAGCAGCAGTGGGATTTATCCAAACCTCAACCAGAGTCAGAGGACTAAACTGAGATTTCATAGAGGTGCTTAACATCCAGCACAATTACTACTGTTTGTATAACTGGTGATAAGTGATAGAAGAAGTACCCAGATTCTATTATTAAGTCAAAATAATGATACTGCAGTCTGAAAAAAAAGTACAAGTCACTTTAGGTATCAAAAATACAATTATTTGTTATGCAGAATGGTTCTTTTGAAACGTTTTATATTAATATAGATCATTAAAGTATTTTTGTTTTGATCTGCAACAGATACATGTGAATCTGGAGCAAAGTCTGCATATTTTGTACACTGCTGAGTAGATTGTTAGTTAACATATTTTATTTATGTAAAAATGTACCAGTATCTACAAGTGTCAAACAAATGTAGCGCGGTAAAAAGTATTTGTTTCCCATTTTAGAGGTAGTAGTAGATAAAAGTAGAAAATGTTAATACTCAAGTAAAGTACAAGTACCTCACATTTTTCAGAACAGTTCTTGAACAAATGTACTTACATGCATTCAACCATATGCTAATGGTCAATTGTATATTGACAAACTAAAGTAACTCAGTCTCCTGTCACCTCTCCAGAACTCTTCAACAGATTACGGCAAGCAAGTGTCAAGCGCCCTTATTACGGTAATATAAGTATGTTTTATTAAATCACATCATTTCAATGTTTTCAGGAACTTCACCTGTTCATTTCATTACACAGTTAACCAAGATGAAATGAGGCAACAACAAGCCAGTTCAATTCTGGAGGAGAAGCGTCGCAGAGGTATTTAGATTACATTTCATATTGATTTGAGTGTGAGTGTGAGAAATAAAAGTTTAATGCACACAATGTAATCAGTTTGATTGTTTGTTATTGTGTTTGGCTGCAGGTTTGGGGAAGAAGAAAGCCAAAGAAAGTGAGTGCTGATCTGTTGGCATGTTCAGGATGAAATAATATCTGCTCAACTTCTCTCCAACTTCTCCATTGTTTCCCTGTCAGATGCTGAATTCAAAAACCCGATATACAACAGGAGCGTAGACCAGCTCAACCACCTATAGAGAATTAAAGAGAGTTTAAACAGCTGCTGAGATATTAGCAGTATCAACATCCTTTCCAATCACGGTTGTGTTAACTATTTTAACATACTATAACTTGATACATGTCTTGTTTGCTGCATAATAGTACAATTTTTGTATGTACCTCTATAAGACAATGACACATTGTTGTTGGGTGATGTTTATCAAATAAAGTCCTAACATAAAATCCAGTAGTATTCAGTATGTTTGTTTAATAAGACAACCCTGTGTATGCAAAAGGTTTTAAATGCATTTGAAACAGTACTTTTGTACCATATAAATTGCTTTTATGCACTCAGGTTGACTTGCAGAAAGAATGTAGCCTATTTTTAGCCAAACCACACTGACACCTTCGGCCAGTTTAGAGGGGTTTTCCTGCATAAATGTAAACGGAATCAGAATCAGTTTTATTGCAAAATAGGTTGCCACATACAAGGAATTGAAAACACAGTACGAAGAGAGCAAACAAAGAAATATTACAAACAATATACAATAAAAACTATTATGAAATGAAAACATTTGTACACAAAATAAAAGGGATGAATTATGGTGCAGAATTGTGCTAAATAGTCGCATCAATTTGCAAAGCTTCCAACTGCAGGAGAATACAGTGAGAAACTGCAGAAATGTCCCTGAAACGGGTTGTTTTTTTAAGGTGGAGTTTCTGTGAGTTGCTTTCACTCTCCTGAGAGCCGTGCCAATCAGGCCAAATGAGAAGCAGCTGCTGCACCTGTCACACTTTCCAAAGATGTGGCTCCACAGCACAAACTTCATTTTAGTCTCATTATCACTGCTAATTTTGAAATGTAAAACTCATGCTGCTCCAAAGCCACCCCAAGCAGCAGTTTCTAACACTAACAGTAATCATACATCCATTTGCCACGATGGGTTCATGTCTGTTTACCTGTCAAAGATGCAATTTCCTGATCTCCGTTTCAATATTTATGTTCAAGGTGAGTCAGACATTTGCAAAATATGTATTGATCATGATACATAGCTTGTTAAGAATTTACTATGCTTTTGATTTTGTCTAAATGTACACACAGATGAGCACAGCGGGTATTACCAAGCCATCTCTATAGCAAAACAGTGCCACTACTTCCTTGGAGAGGCTGACACCTTCATTGTCCTAACAGTCGCTCCAAATGGATGCTTTGTGAGAAGACAAGTAAGCTTACAAGTGTGTGTTTACTTTGAATGCTGATTTGTATTTTTCACATTCTAATCTGACCATTTTGTTCAATAGAAGTATGTCACAAGTCTGACTGTTGTCATCACAGCACTAGACAGAGGAAGAGTTGACATTGTCAAGTCAATACCTCTGATCTGTGAACGGAAAGTCAAAGGTAGTAATCCTAGCTTTAATTTAAATATAATGCCAACATGTTGAGGGAGTTAGATTATTATTAATTCTCACTGTTTTCTACAGAGGTGAGGAGAAATGATAAACCACTGGCGTCAAAAAATAAATTCTGCAACAAGGATGGGTTCAACATTACCATTCATCAAAATGCCACAGTCCCACCTCTGAACCTGGATGCTGTCTGGATCCCTTCTGGTCAAAGTGACAACTGTAAACCTAAATTAAAATCCAAGGAAGCTGTCACATTCAGCTTTCCATTCACTGATTGTGGCACTCAGTCCAAGGTTAATTCAATTAAATAACCTCCCATCATCAGAGAAATCAGTGATATTCTACAGAACAAAAAGTATTGTATTTGCTGTGTCTTGCAGATATCAGAAGGGATTATGACCTACTGGGTCAACATTGAGATGAAGCAACATCTGCATGAAGGCCCTATTCTCCGTGATACTCCTTCCCTGTAAGAAATAAAAAAATAACCCACTTTTCCTGCTGTATGAGGGTAATGGCTATTCATTTACTTTTTCAATTGTTTCGTAGTCATACTGTGCATTGCAGCTTTGCACTGGCACAAATCAGTCAGCTGGGTGTCGAGGTTAAGGGAGGAAAATCGGTGTACCCGTCCACACTGAGGAATGAGGGAATAATGAGGATGGAAATTAGGTTTGCCAAAGGTTGGTCAAATTGTTGCTATACATTCCTGTTGTTTTTACTTTTGTTGTCTATCTCAAATGTATTTGTCTGTTTGTACATTTTTATCCAACACAAAGTCTTCAAACAACATGTCCCATCAAAAAAGTGATAATGCACGACATGAAAATAAATGAACTGCTTTTACTTTGAATGGACAGTTTCAGATTTGCTAAAGCCTTATTTATTTGTTTTCAATCATCATTAATCTACAGATTCCAACTACAAGTATTTCCATTCCTCTCGAGACCCTCCTACAGTGACTGAGCTTGGCAAGCCTGTGTATGTGGACGTTTTTGTTCTCAAACATGAAGACAAGGACTTGGTACTCTTGCTTGAAGATTGCTGGGCGACACCAACTAAAAACCCATATGACCCACAAAGATGGAACCTGCTGGTTAAAGGGTGACTTCACATTAAGACATATAGTTTAATATCCAAGAAGGCTCCGTATGTTAACATATTTGCCTGTACTGATCAACTGAATTCCCTTATCCAATCCAGATGTCCTTTCAGTGGTGATAGCCACCAAACTGGTGTGTTGCCAGTTGATCCAAAGGTGCTCAAATATCCCTCTCTTCATAAATGGTTTGTGGTCAAGATGTTCTCATTTGTGAAGCCACCAGCATTTGAAAACCTGGTATGTAAGACAAATTAAAAAAACAGATCAACAATAACATTTTTAGGCTTGGGGATGTATTTAAAATAGGATGTTTCCTTGCAGGTATATTTCCACTGTGACATAGAGATAAGTAAGGGACCAGATTACTTACAATCCTGCAGTAACAGTAAGTGGATTTGCAGACTTTTTAACCTGTTATGATTCAGTCTATGTTGGTTTAGTGAATCACACACTTTGTTACATTGCATCTAACACTGTAAAATATTTGTTTGTTTTTCCATGTCTTTCAGAAAGCCGTAAATTAAGACAAATCGCAACAGGTCCAGAACAGAGCATTCTTTACAGCGTAGTCTCTGGTGGACCTCTTATTTATCTGTAAATAACCAGAAAGAAAACCCTGCTATTTCAAGCACACTTTAGAAATGTTCAAGCAAAACATGATTTGTTGTTCAAAATAAACCTGTTACAAACTATAATGGCTTGATTCATTTTCTAGATTCAACTAATTTGGTGACATTTAAAAAAACAAATCAACCCACCCATAGGACTTTTAATGAATACCTAACAAATGTGACATAAGGAACATAATGATCCCTGGAATATGTTTACATTCACAAATACTAAATGACTGGTTCTTAACTTTGTTTTCATACAGAGAAAACTGTTATTTAAGAAAGTAAATAGAATTGTGAACATATTGTATTACATTCTATGGCAGTGGCTCTTCGGTCATGTGCTCCCACCTCGACCAATAGAAACACAGAATGAGATAGTTTGCGGAAGTTGTTCAGCGAGCGTGTCGTCTTTGAAACGACACACAGAAATGTGAAAGAAACTTTAATTTTGTAAAGTTTTAAACCGTCAGTGGGCAAATAACTCCAACTAAACCGTGTACCGGGTGATAAACATCGGTATTAGCTTTGACTGTTCAGCTCCTCACACTGTTCTCTGCGGGTAAAGGTACTCAAGAGTTGTCTGTTATTATGTCCAAATCAACGAGATTGGACCCGAAAGAAAATAACCCGAAGAACCTGCCGATCTATCTGCACAAAGCCAAGCTGGTTCAGGCCGTCAAAGACAGCCCTTTTCTGGTCATCACCGGTGAGACTGGCAGCGGGAAAACCACACAACTTCCAAAGTACCTTCATCAAGCTGGTAAGCTGTCTTTTAGCTGCTTCCTCTGTGGTTATATGAGGTTTACTATTGCTAATGCACACACTAGACACTACATAGATCAGAACTACTATGTAACAATCTTTAAAGTTCTAAAGTTAGATGACAGCATTTACATGTGATTTGTGGTTTAAGGGGAGATACACTACTTCTAAAAAGGGTTTAAATGTTAAATAAAAAAACATCAACATGCAATGCAAAGTAAAAATGTATAATTGCAATACAAATGCGAAGGAATGTTGTTTTATGTTAGTACCTTACTGCTAAAGCGAAGATGTCTGGCTCAGAGTAGGCTATGAGAAAAAAGACACATATGTTTGACAAATTGTCCTTTAAAGTTATGGATTGAAAAATTACATACATTGTCAAACTTCCCCTGATGATTTTTTCAAATGTGTATTAGAGAGGCTTTCACTAATGCTGATTGTAGGATACATCTACAGATTCAAAGAAACAAATTGTTGTACAATACAAAACGAAATGTGTACTTTATTTACAGTTGTCTAAAAAAAAAACATATTTTGGCAGAAAAATAGCCCATACTCTCAAAATTGTGTAAAAAGTGTCTGGCATTTATTAACACAGCGGTCACACATGAGACCACTGCACTAAGGTGAACCCCTTCCTCTTACTTGTTTTGCAGGTTTTTGTAAAGATGGCAAAATTGGCATCACCCAGCCCCGCAGAGTGGCTGCCATCACTGTGGCCCAGAGGGTCGCCCATGAGATGCAATGCACTCTGGGTAGAGAGGTTGGCTACCAAGTGCGCTTTGATGACTGCACATCAGAGGTGAGATAGGCAAAAATACCCTGAATAAACTACAATGTAGTTCTTTTAAATATTTGTTGACATGAAACTGTGACTGTGTTTGATCCAGAGCACGGAGGTGAAGTACATGACAGACGGCTGCCTGCTCCGAGAGATCCTGGCTGATCCGATCCTTCCTCAGTACAGCGTGGTCATCTTGGATGAAGTCCACGAGCGCAGCCTCAACACAGTGAGTCCATATGACGTTGATCCAAGATGTTTAACATTAATGTATGACTTTAAGATTATATAATGTGTAAAACTAATCAAAATATCAAAAATGTAATTTAAAAAAATGACATGACATATAATAATTAATTTTAACATAATCATTTGATATGGTAGATTTGAACATACATAAATATAAAATAACAAAGGTTACACCAATCCTATTTTAATTATTTTATCTGAATTTAATGAATATATTAAGACACTTTACCTTATAAACTCTTAAAGAAGAACAAGATGTTGTTGTTTATCCTAATTCCATTTCCTTTAGTTATCCTTTATTTACTTATTATACCATTATGTTGAGCAATTTAAAACAAATAATGTATAATAAAAAAACCATTGTATTTATCAATTGCTCAAACATGCTAGGGAGACACAACATCTGATGTGTTTTTTAGTGAGTTCCAAAGGGACATTTGTTAGCTTACAAAATGTAGTTATTTCTGTCTATGTTTCAATCTGCACTTGTAGTAAGAGTTTGTATTCGTTGCAGGATATTCTCCTGGGTCTGTTGAAGAAAAGGTTTTCTAACCCCGCCAAAGCCCCCAAGGGCCGGGCTTCTCCTATGAAGGTGGTGGTGATGTCAGCCACCTTAGAAACTGACAAACTCTCCGCCTTTCTTGGCGACTGCCCCGTCTTTGCTATTCCTGGGCGGATGTTCCCTGTCACCAGCACATTTGGTTTTGCTGTAGGACCTAAAGACTTTGAGAGCACTGGTTATATGAAAGAGGTACTGAGTCTCAGCATACATTAGGTGTTTTTCATTCATGGTTCAAAGTTGAAACTTTACAACAATACCTCAACATTCAAGATTAAATGTGTTGTTATAGCTTAATTCTTTTTTGCTCCTCAGGTGGTAAAAGTGGCCCTTGATGTGCACACCAGTGAAATGGCAGGGGATATTCTTGTGTTTTTGACAGGTCAGTCATAACTATCAAGCTCTAAGATCGCAGTACAACTTAACCCTGAGGCATTGAGTTATTTAAATTCTCCATGTGTCACATCACAGGGCAGTCAGAGATTGAGCGCGCCTGTGACATGTTGTATGAAAAAGCTGAGTCTATAGACTACCGCTACGATGTGCAGGACCAAACCGTGGAGGGCCTTCTTATTTTGCCCCTTTACGGATCCATGCCCACTGGTAAATACATACATCTGATTTATTGTCAAGTCAATTCAATATATTTTGTTTCCCCAAATTAACTATTATTTTTGATCTCATCATAGATCAGCAGAGGCAGATCTTTCAGCCCCCACCTCCAGGAATCAGGAAGTGTGTAGTGGCAACTAACATCGCAGCGACATCTCTCACCATCGATGGCATAAAGTGAGTGTGTTTATTGGCTGAAAACATGGCAGCATTTATCAGATATATAACAATACTTGTGTGTCTAATAACATCATTAAAATATTTTGCGCAAAATATATAATCATCCAAATCTTTACCCATAAAGGTACATCATTGACAGCGGGTTTGTGAAGCAGCTCAACCACAACTCACGGGTGGGCATGGATATCTTGGAGGTGGTGCCGATTTCAAAGTGAGTTTTGGAATAATTAACATGTCATTTCAAACCTGCTAAAAGCAATTTTCCTGCTGACACCCATGCCATTATGAAAGCTTGCAGACTCATTTTTTAAAAGTTGTTGTTGTTGTTATTAGGAGCGAGGCTCAGCAGAGAGCAGGCCGAGCTGGAAGAACATCAGCCGGGAAATGCTTTCGAATCTACAACAAGGAATTCTGGGAGAAGTGCATGCCTGAATACACAGTGCCAGAAATCCAGAGGACGAGTCTGACCGCAGTGATTCTCACCCTCAAGTGCCTGGGTGTTCATGATGTCATTAGGTATGGTTATTCTGTCTTATTTCCTATACTTATCATTTCTTTATGCTCGTTTTGTTTTACCTTTTCAAATATTCAAAGATTCTATTGTCCTTTCATGATAGCTACAGTGTAGTTGTTACAAATTAAAAGCTTAAGTCCCAGGCTCTAACAGTGAAACATACCATATACATAAGACCTCAAAAGAAATAGATATAAAATATTGCAAGTGACACAATGATGCCAGTAAAATGCAGTAATAAATAAACGATATACATTTACAATAGAATCAGGTGTATCAAATGTCCAATTAAATACTTATTATTATTTTGTAATGATTTGATTTATTTTAAGGTTTCCTTATCCGGATTGTCCAGAGGAGAGGTTTATTCTGGAGGCATTAAAACAGCTCTACCAATTTGATGCCATCGATAGGTGAGTGGGAAAACCTGTGGACTCTCTACGCTCCGCATTACTGGGATTGAGTAATTCTCTATGAAATGTCATGCCTTATCTGTGTGGTGTGCTGGCTGTAGGAGAGGCAGAGTGACCCGGCTGGGGGAGCTGATGGTGGAGTTCCCCCTGCATCCCGGCCTCACCAGAGCCCTGCTCAAAGCCGCTTCGCTGGGCTGCCAGGACCTGCTGCTGCCTGTGGCCGCCATGCTGTCTGTGGAGAACATTTTCATCAGGCCAGGTCAGTACATGTAGCTTTTAAATGAAAAACAATTCTGAATAACAATATAGATTTATCCTGGGAGTAATGGGGTTTGAGATAGAATAAAATAAATAAAATAATAGAATACAAATATGTATATAAACCTATATGTAAAGATGTGCAATATAAATATATTCATATACACATAAGAAGTTAAAGTAAAAATGTCCACTGGAACTAAATAAAAAAATATATATATATATTTGTATAAACATGTGTTAAACTATAACGATTGAATAAAAATATTTATATAAAGTAAAAATATGCACTTGCTACTAAAAGATAAAACATGTATACTACAATATATACAGCGGGGTATTAGCAACAACAATATTAAAGGTGAATTGCACAGTGTTTAGCTTCTGATGGTGAAGTCCCAGTGCAAAAATAAGTGTTCTATTGAAAAATTACAAGCGGGAAAATACAAAGAGCTAACGAAATATAAAATAAATAATTGTAATCCATAATATTTAGGTGATATTAAAGGAAGTGTCAGATATTATAGATGTATATAATGTGTCAGGAGGTGTGGTGTGACGACTCTCTTCCTGCCTGCAGGCCACCCGGAGAAGCAGAAGGAGGCAGATCAACAGCACAAAGCACTGGCTGCCAAGAGCGGCAGTATGAACGACTTCGCCACTCTCCTCAGTGTGTTTCAGTCGTGTCAATCCAGGTAGATAACTCATTAATGCCACAATATACATTATTTATATGTCAGAAATGTCAGTGTTAGTTTCCTACTTGCAATGTATTCATGACGTTATACTGCATGATGATATATCTTCTGTAAGTGTGAGCCTTCTCTTGCTTCTTGCAGTGACAGACCATCAGAGTGGTGTAAAGATCATTGGGTCCACTGGAGGGCGCTGAAGTCAGCCTTCAGTGTGGAGACTCAGTTGAGAGATATTCTCCTCCGGCTCCAACAGGTTTACACAACTCATTTTCATACAGTATCATTAACTGAATGGTGCCCATGCTTTATTAGATCCTTCATATTGCTGTAATGTACAAATGTGCAATCCTGCCTATTTTATTCTTAGCTGTGATATATCATGCTTGCTCCACACATCAGTGTTGCATCATTATTTGTATGGAGCTCTTTGAAGATAGCTGTGATGGTCCAATATTTAACTCTGTAGTTTATGAATGGTTTAGTTTGTTTGCCATCACACATTCATTTAAGTGTGACTTTTGTTCTCTTTCAGAAGAGAGATTTCCCTGAAGAAACATTTGACGGCAACAAGAGTGAACTCTTCAGACGATGCCTGTGCTCAGGATACTTCACCAACGTCGCCAGAAGGTATCACCAATGTTTATTTAACATTATCTATATTTAACTCTACTTTGGGATTCCTTTATTATCTCTTAGTAATGTAACATTAGCTGTGTTTGAAAAAATCTTCAGTTAAATGTTTCTTTCCCCAACATAGGTCTATTGGAAAGGTGTTCTGTACAATGGACGGTCACGGATCCATGGTTCACATTCATCCAGCCTCATCGGTAACTACTTCTAAGAATATCTTTATAAATAAAACACAGTTTCATTGAGGATACTTTTGGAACCACCACTTTCATGCCTTTTCTCTGAATTCCTACTTTGATCATTATCCCTCTTTGCTCTCAGCTGTTTGACCAGGAGGGTGAGCTGAACTGGATTATCTTCCACGATGTGCTGGTGACCTCGCGGATGTACGTCAGGACGGCGTGTCCTATTCGATACGAGTGGGTGAAGGACTTATTACCTAAACTTCATGAAGTGGACGTTTATGAGCTGAGCAGTGTGGCGAGAGAAGAAGTGACTGAGGAGGAGATGAAGAAATGGGAGAGCAGGGAAGCAGCCAAAAGACCAGCAGGTTTCCAGAATTCATTTAATATAAGTTTTGAATGTGTGATTTCTACAGCTTAATGGTTCCTGTTTATGGTCCCATTTGATTAAATAATCAAGTTAAAGGTCCACCTATTGTACAGGGTGGATTGAAAGGCCATTTGGTTGTTTTACAATTCCGTGTCTGAAGAATTAAGTCATATATAACATAATACATGTATTCTTCTTTTTTCAGAGGTTTCTACTGAGGACATAATGAAGAAGCTGGAAAAGCGAAACAACGAAACTGCTGTCGGCGATGCTCGTGCACGCTACCTGCAGAGAAAGCAACAAAGACAACAAAAATAAAGCTCTTTGACGGAAAGTTCTTTCTTTTTAGGCACAAGATTCATATGATGTACCAAAGAAGCATTTTTGTAAATGATTCCTGTATAATAAACATTTGTTACATTTATAAAATTGCCTTGCACTTCTTTAATCTCTCCACTTCACAAACAATGCTTTATAAGTATGTATATATATACACATGTATGACAGTTCTTTCAACAAGGTTCAAATCCAAAGTAACTTTCAGTTTTATTATGAAACAGTGAGTGGATTTACCTTAATACTACCCTTTTAAGTTATTTTAAATAAAACACCATGTATTGGGGTCCTTAAAACCCCTGATTCAAATATTCTCAAGTCTGCCATTTTAAACTTAATGGATAGAAATACGAATTGAGTAAATGTTTACCATGATACCTCATTTAAAGTATTGCAAGCTATTGCCTCCAAAAATAGGATAATAATAATAATACGTTTTCAGATGTCATTTATTACACAAGTAATATTGTTTGCAAGTTTGTTTTCTATAATGGTTGTTGTGTACAGTATTTTATAATGCTGTCCCCAGTTTGTATTTCCTGTGTTGTTTGGATTTGACGATGTTGTTGCTTTAAGGGGAATAACACTACAGGAAATGGGTTCAAAATGTTAATAGTTGCACCAACAATAAGGAAATGTTTACGTATGCAAAGCAGGCATTACTTTATTAATAATGTTCATATTTTACTGGAACAGAATGTTTTTTTTACAAAGGGGAATTCTGAATATCCATTTGTATCACCCCATTAAAATGAAAAAAAGTATTTTACATAAGTCATGTATGTCAAATATTGCTGCTAGGATCAGGGTTAAAAGAGAAGGTGGCTAACAACATCCTCTTCAGGACACTTTACACGACTTTCTAAACCTTATTCGCAGTGCCTATCTGTCAGAGAATCTGTCCAGCAGCTTTGTGTGGACGTTAAGGTTACAGTTGCGGTACTTTATGTACTTTCACACAGACTGTTCAGGTGCAGTGGACCAGTGGACCCTCTCCGGCCTCTACGTCACTTCCTGCTGCGTGCGTCTGCAGGGCTGCTGTACTGTCTGCCTGGGACGGAGTGCTTCCTTCCACGCTTAGCAGACGACTAACCACATTAAACCCATAAAGAGGGGTTTTTATCCGCCCAGGAGTTGGACATTATATGTACTCGTGTTCGACATAAATATCCATCAAGTTCAGGCGCTCGGTGGACTTTATTCTCTCGCTGGCTTCAATACGCTTCAGTGAGCCACTGCAGCAGCAACAGACCCAAAGCACGCCGTCGCCGACGCTGTTGTTGTGAGGGAAGAAAACAAGCTCAGCGAGCAGCTTAGCTGTGTGATCATTGACAGAGTTCAATACACACACGCTTCAAGTGCTAACTGGTGAGAGCTCTACACAGCCTACCTCCGAGCCTCTTCAAGAGCAGACCAGCTGGGAGTATTTCTGTCGCTGAAGTCGAGGTAAGGAAAGACATAGTAAGGTAATGAGGAGAAGTAGCGCAAGTTGCTAACTGATATGCTAACTAGCTGTTAGCTTGAAAGCTATTTTGGCTAGCTGCCTTGTTTGGTCGTAATGCGGTCATGGTCAGTGTCCTCACTGCTTGTCTGTCGCACCACTTGGCCAAACAGCTCATCAGCTTTATTTTAAGTGTTTTGGCAACTTGTTTACTGTTAAGCTAACATACAAAAGTCATCTGACCCGTCTTTGGACTTGTAACGTGTGTTGACTCTTGTTCAGTTAGCTAGTAGCTACAAATGTGACGCTGAGAGGATGAGGATGTGTTGACGCTACGTTAATGTTTACGCGGAGAAGCTTGTGGTAGGGTTAGGTATGTAATTTTTCAGATATTGATTAACTGTGTTAATATTCTAACTGGGTAGCAATGTCAAGTATTGCTTTTTACTGGCTTAATAAAAAAACGTTTTCTCAAGTAGCGTTACATGAAGACAATTACCTTTACGCTTGACTAGATATTAGATGCCCTCTTTGTCACTTATTGGCAGTGATGGAAAGTAACTATTTACTATTACTGTACTTACTTTATTTTATGATATATTTGTACTTCACTTGAGTATTTCCATGTATTGCTACTTTATACTTGTACTTATTCTACTTACTCTAAAAGTTACTTTGTACGCACTACGCATATAAACACACGATATGCTATAATGCAGTACTGTACTACTAATCTACACAGTATTTGGTCCACATACAATTCTAAAATACTCTGACATGTATTAAAAAGAATATTACTGTCTAAAGATAATATGATGCATAACGTGTACGTACTACTTTTGCTTTGATACTTGAAGTACATTAAGCTCATAATACTATGTTATATTATTATGAGGCCATTGTGCAGAATGAGTACTTTCTGTACTTTAAGTACATTTAAATGCTCATACTTTTACCGAAGTAACATTGTGCAATCAGGGCTTTTACTTGTAGTGGAGTATCTTAAGACAATAGTAATTGTAATTTTACTTAAGTAAAGGATCTGAGTACTTCTTCCAACACTGCTTATTGGTGTACAACGTGCAGTTGTGCTTCATATTTCTCAAATAGCAGTACGTACTATGTATTATTTTAGCCATTCAGATTTGGGGATTTGTATAATGAGTACATTTATGAACAACCGTGGATGCACCTCTGATGGTCATAACAGAGTCTGAAGTCGTGGGAACCCTTATCTGTTTTTATCTTTGTAAACAAAGCAGTTCAAACAGGCTTTGTGTTCTGGTAACTGTATGCACTGTAATATTCAACCCCGTCACTTTCACTGAAATATTGTGAAATTCTGTTAAACCTATTATCTAACATAAGCTGTTGGTTCAGGGCTGACCCTGGATCACCAAGGCCTCTCCACACACATTCAGCAAGAGCTGTGGGAGGCTATTACATTAGAAATACAGCGCTTTGCAGAGATTTAGCTTATGGTTATATCAGTTGTATAGTTCCCATAATGTACTGTATATATCATTTAGATGTATTTTGACACTGCATCTCTGATTTGCATGAGATCTTATTATAGTCATTATGCTAGTCCTGTTTTGGATATCACTGTCCTAAGTGTCAGATGATCAGATATAAGGCTGTGAGCAGACTTGCAGATGTCAGCACTTTTCGTTGTTGTGTTTCAAGGAAACGGAGTGCGTGAAGGTGAGGAATTTATTCAAGCGCAGTGCTGTGGTGACAACACTTAGATAGGCATCAAGCGCAATACACAGAAAGTTTCCTATGCTTTCACTTTGTCTTCTTCTCCCCCTTCCTGGCTGTATTCAAACCTTCTTCAGGCCTCATTTAAAAAAAACTGTTTATATGTCAAAAGTGAATGGCTATAAGGGATATGTTTGTCTCACCTACAATGATCTGGAGTTATTGAAAATGTTTGGATCAATGCTCGTCTGATATAATCCTTCGCAGCCTCAACATATAATTCTATAAATAGTATAATACTAATAATATTATCGTAGCCTAATCTTTATCTCACAAAAGCTGCTCAGCATTTAAATGTTAAATATAGAAAATCATATTTGAATGTTATTATTGAAGCTTCAAACTATTCTGTACAGCCATAAATTGTAAATAGTCCAAACTGAGTCACCAAGAATAATAACATTGTTTGTATTTGTGAGTTGTAGTCACATGTCAAAGTTACGCCGTGCTACGATTAGCATTGTTTTTGTCTTTTATAGGTAGTTTGACACCCGTGTATTCTGCATTTACAGTATTTCTTTCTGTTCCTTTTCCTGCAGGTGTTACATGATATATATTTTTTATCTGAGCCACTCTCAGGGACTTGACCAATAGGAACCGTTTGCACAATTTCCACCAGCTTGTCTGCAGCCCCTCCCAACGCAGACAGTCTTCTGCCCCAGCATGAATGAAGTCAGTGTTGTGAGAGAGGGATGGCTCCACAAGAGAGGTAAGGGGGCCCCTTGTGTTCACCATCCATAATCTGGGTTGACATAAATGTAATAGTGTATGATAAAAAATCTATACCTTTTTATTATTAAATACTTCCCTCTTTGGCTTGTAAGTTGGAGTCTCCTCACTGTGATAATATTTTGACAAACACAGGAGCAAGGTGTCAAACATTAAAACCGATTTGGATCAAAATCTGTCTGTCTTCCAGGTGAATACATTAAAACATGGCGGCCTCGTTACTTCATCTTAAAGAGCGATGGATCCTTCATCGGCTACAAAGAGAAGCCCGAGGTGTCCAGTGACCACAGCCTCCCACCGCTCAACAACTTCTCTGTCGCAGGTCGGTTTTCCCATCTTGCTGGCAAATAAGTGGCGGATTAAACTCCGAGAAGTGGTTTGATGTTTAGTTGTCGCTGCCTTGAGTTGTTCAGTGTTGGCTGATGTGTCTCTGCTTACAGAATGCCAGCTGATGAAGACAGAGCGCCCAAGGCCCAACACATTTGTCATTCGATGCCTGCAATGGACCTCTGTTATCGAGCGCACCTTCCATGTAGACAGCAACGAGGAGAGGTAAAACACATTCATTTCAGTTTTATTGTTTTCTTTTCTGTCTGTTTTGAAGATAAAACCCTATTAAAATGTGAGTCACCTGTAGTTGGCCACCAGTATATTTCACATTCATTTACATGTGAAACAGTCTTCACTGAAAAACCGGATTAATATAAACATACAATAAAACAGCAATGATGAACATTTGTTTTCAATCATTCAAACTTTATTTATATAGCAATTGTCATGCACAAAGGGTGCTCCAAAACAAATATTACTAACCCCCCTCCCAGTCCTTAAACCGATTGATAAAAACACTAAATGCCAAAAGAGTCAATAAACACAGGACTGAATAAATACAATTAATTAAAATCTAAATTAAAAAAGTTTTAGAAGAGTCTGCAATCAGGCTAGCGGCTTTTTGAGATTAGCTAATCAAATGAACATGTAAAATACCACTATTATCCTCAATACGTATATGGCACGTCTTCTCTGCCTCACTCACTCTACTCAGTCTAAGGCACTCTTCTGCCAGACATTGTGCTTTATTTGCATATCATTATTTATATAATTAGATGTAACTTTACTTGTAGCTTGAAGGTAGTCTGCCGTTAAAGGTCTGGTGTCCTCTCCCCGGTGTGTAATGTAAATAGTCCAGATATATTTTAGACAGTCTCATTTACTTATTTTCTATAACTGTTTTCATGGTTGAAACACCATTTCCCCTATGTTTTACTAAACCCTACCACATCCTCATTTGCTGAGAATAGAACTCGTAAAGGCCTCAATACTAAGAAATCATTTTACTTTGCAAGAGTAGAAAATACCCTCCTGCTCGAAATAGAATTCAGTTCCAGATTAAACATGATTATTCCCCCCCCAACCTAAGCAATCGTTATCACATTTTGTTGAAATCGGCTCTGCCCAAATCCCAGCAGCCCCCCAGATTATCCTCTACTTCCCAAATGTAGGCCGCTAGACTCCTGTTTTTCCTTTTAAGATATATATTTTGGCACAACGTCTGAACCATCTGTCGGAGTACAAAGAGTTTACAAAACAAACATCAGTGCTGCTACTACTACTACTACTACACTGTGTACCTTCAGGTACACAGTGTAGTAGTAGTAGTAGCCAATTCAGATGTTTATATTCAGAGCAATGTAGACATGGCTTGATTTGATAACAGTAATGTGTGTTTCCTTCGGGGTCAGGGAGGAGTGGATGCGATCGATCCAGGCGGTGGCAAACGGCCTGAAGAGTCAGCAGCACGACGAGGAGCCCATGGAGATTAAATTTGGCTCACCAAGTGACATCAGCGGCACGGAGGAGATGGAGATTGCTGTGTCCAAACTACGCACAAAAGTGGTCAGTATTTGCACTAGCTGAGCCTGGCAGCCGAGGGTTTGCAACTCGTTTAAACGCTAAGCCTTTAAATCTTTCTCAACATTTTTGGGTGAAGCAACCTTTATATGATGCAGAGCAACATTTGTGTAATTATGTTTTTTGTGATTATTTATATGTAGGAGACTTATAACAAACTAAACATTAAGCATTTCTATATTCATTCCTTGACTTTAAACAATTACAAAATGTTATTGTACATATTACTTTCACTTCTTAGGTTTACAGTGATATCTAACTGTTTTTTTTAGTTTACTACTTATACTTGTGTTTTATATAAATATATATATTTGTTTAATAATTTGTATTTTATTCTACAATAGGGCAAATGTCAGAAAAATCCGATTCTGATCTCTGCATGGTGTCTTTTTTTATGTGACTTAACGGATTCATTATGTGATTTCCGGGGAAATATGAATACATTTTCAGCATGTCGTATCTCATCTGCACAAAATAAGTGTGTGTGTTTGTTTTAGGACACAGCATATGTAGTGCACTAATACATGTTTTTCTTTAATTGTGTTTTCTGCAGAACATGTGTGATTTTGACTATCTGAAGCTTCTGGGAAAAGGGACATTTGGTAAAGTTATCCTGGTGAAGGAGAAGGCCACGGGGATGTACTACGCCATGAAAATCCTCCGCAAAGAAGTCATCATTGCTAAAGTAAGTGCCTATCACAGTAATATCTAGACTTCACAGAGTTCTTGAACAGTAATGTTACATTTGATTATCTTTGCATGTACTCAATGTAACTTTGTGTGTACTCCTCTAGGATGAAGTGGCACACACTGTTACAGAAAGCAGAGTTCTCCAAAATACGCGGCATCCCTTTCTAACGGTGAGTTTCTAGTGCTGGTACTGTTGCCTTATTTTGCACTTTACTAAATGAAGGAACTGACAGGATGTTAAAATATGTTTCCCTCTCTACAGACACTAAAATATGCATTTCAAACTCATGACCGGCTATGCTTTGTGATGGAGTATGCAAATGGTGGAGAAGTAAGTTTTTTCTATTTTTCTCCTGGCCCACTATTGTGTCCGATGTGTTAATACACCTACATATGACCTTACTCCTGTTCCTTCTTTTTTAATTCTTTTTCAGCTCTTCTTTCACTTATCACGAGACAGAGTGTTCTCAGAGGACAGAGCAAGATTTTATGGTGCAGAAATAGTGTCAGCACTGGAGTACCTACACTCACGCAATGTAGTTTACAGGGATTTAAAGGTAAGATCTTGTTATGACCAGGGTTCCTACGGTCATTAAAAACCTGGAAAAGTCATGGAAATGCAAATTCCAGGCCCTGGAAAAGTTATGGAAAACAATATTTTTCCCAAAGTCATGGAAATGTAACCAAAGTTGCATCAAATATAATTTATATTTGATCTAATCGTCGTAATACTATAACGATAATAAATACTGTATCGTATGGTAATGAAACGTAAAATGGCATTTAACTGACGAGGTATTTTGCTGGTGAGAGATTTTTACAATCACGCCCTCTAGTCTCCAGTGGCTTTAGTCTGTAGGAGCTAGTAAGCCTACTGTTTGATTTGTTTTAGATAGGCACAACAAGTTTCATATGCAGACCTTATTTTCCAGCTTACCATGTTAAAATCAAAATGTTTCAGTGGTACCGCTGAGAATGAGTCATTTCTTTGGTCATGGAAAATTAGGTAAAGGTCATGGAGAAGTCATTGAAAATCATTGGTGAAAAAGTGTATGACAGTATTGTATTCAATTAGTAAACAAGCTGAAGGAATATTTGTAATAATTTGACTGTAAACTAAATCTCTCGCTGCACAGCTGGAGAACCTCATGTTGGACAAGGACGGCCACATAAAGATTACAGACTTCGGTCTGTGTAAAGAGGGCATCACGGACGGTGCCACCATGAAAACCTTCTGTGGAACCCCCGAGTACCTGGCACCAGAGGTAACTTCACCACGGCTGAGGAATCACACATTATTATGTTTCTGTCACCATGTCTATGTAAATATACGCTGAAGCCATGCAGGTGATGCAATCTATTCTATGGAATCTAAGTTTTGATAGGACGGTAGTTTCATGTCTGAACATTTTGGAGCTACTTTGTTGATGCCTCGTGGGGCACTAAGGGAACAAGCTGTATGAACAGTAGTTCAGCTGGGAGAGCTGGTGGCTCTATAATGAGCATACTAACACTTAGGAAATGTGAATTGACCTACAGAGCATTTCTAATCAACAGGTTCCTGGGAGAAGAAAGTCTGCTCTCTCAATCTTTTCCAAAAATACATCTCTATTGAAAGGCCATTATCTTTTTTGAAGTGAACTGCAGTTAAAGAAACAGAAACACAATTACATGATTCGGCTAAATATAAACCTTTTTTATTGTAAATCGGACCTTAGTTGTTGTTTTGGGGGGCTTTTTGCCTACTAGCCCATCAGATAATAAAAAAAACAAGGACTTTTAAAGTTTTTTAAAAGAAAATAAGTAAAAATAGTTTCTTGATGATATTCCTCTCTTCTCTCAACTCTTTCAATGTTCTACCTTGCCAGGTGCTGGAGGACAATGACTACGGCCGGGCGGTGGACTGGTGGGGGCTGGGCGTGGTGATGTACGAGATGATGTGTGGGCGGTTGCCCTTCTACAACCAGGACCACGAGCGTCTCTTTGAGCTCATCCTCATGGAGGAGATCCGCTTCCCCAAGAACCTGGCTCCTGAGGCCAAGGCCCTGCTGGCCGGCCTGCTCAAAAAGGATCCCAAACAAAGGTGTGTGTGGTTAGCAGCTAGGCCATACACCGTGGGAATCAAACCCTCATTTAGTAAATATAACAATGTGTCTGGATAATCAGGATCAAAATGAGTCTCACGATTATCTGTAGTGCGAAAGGCTCACAACTCTGCACAAAGATATTTATCCAAAATGAAAACTTGCGTTATATTAAAGCTAGTCATTTAATCTCCTACACATTTCTTGAGGTCAGTTTTCTGTAAACATCACGTTTTACCAAAGCCATTTAACAGAGACAAAGACATGTCACTGTATTAGGCAGCGTTTAAAAATAGCTTGAGCTGCTCGATTATGGCAAAAACCATATCACGATTATTAAAAACGATTATCCATTTACTTTGAAAACATCCATTTATTGAAAAAGAAATGTGAACAGTATGTTTTTAACTGTTGATTACCCTGAACTTTAAGTATAATTCAACTAAAAAACCAATAAGAAAAATAGACAAATAAAAATCGTTTAATTTCGATTATGTTGTTTTCATAATCGTTGCAAGCCAATATCGTAATTGCGATTCAAATACGATTAATTGAGCAGCCCTAGCTTGAGCACAACATATCATCAAAGTAGATATATTGGTATGCTAGTGTAAAAGAAAAGCCGGCCATACAGTGGACATGTATGTATTCTTTTAAAAATCATTACATTATTTTTCATCTTATTTCAAAGATGACAATGTTTTTTCAAATGTATGTGTAACGTTATAGCATGCAAACATGGAGAGAAATCAAACATTGTCAGTGTTACAATTTGTATAATAGTAAAAAACAGAGTGATGCAGCAGTGTAGCTCAAGAAAAAGACCGTTCCTTCCTGCGATGTTGCACCATGTCTGTAACACTCGATTAGTTTCCTGAATCTTCTTCTGTGCTCAGGGGCCCCACAAATCCAGCTATCAAATAAGTAACCACATTATTAAACCTTTGTTCCTTCTTGATTAGTTTTCAACGGCCATGAACACAGACATAATTGATTGTTGTTTTTGTCGAGCCCCAGTGTTTCTTGGAACAATCGAAGAGCTTGCTAAAATTAGTACATTGAGCACTGCCTGCCTTACCAACACCAGCACCTGTGAGGAAATGAGACACATTTATCAGAACAACACGGCAGAAGTGCTCGGTGTACATTTGTAACGTCGGTGTTTGCACAATTATCTGTATAAATAAAGGTAGCTGGTGAGTGGGTGGAGATGATGATGGTGTTTTTGTTTTGTTTACAGGCTCGGGGGCGGCCCAGATGATGCCAAAGAAGTGATGAGCCACAAGTTCTTCTCCTCCATCAACTGGCAGGATGTTCTTGAGAAAAAGGTGAGATTCCGGGGAAATAAACAAATGACGTGGCAGTTCTTAGGATGTTCAGGGTGTGAACAAACACAACAATAACAAGCTATCCTGGCTAGTGTTGGAACAAGCTCCACATTGATATCAGGACACATCTTGCCCTGTAGGATGTAACCTACCCGTTATGACGTCACCTTGGCCAATATAACATAACATGTAATAAAAACAGTAAAAAATGTTTGGCTTATTTGAATCCAATGCAGAAGCACTTATTGATACATGCATGATTCTTTCAGTTTTTATTTTGTATCTTGGTTGATTTAAAGGGGACCTATCACGGCTACAATCAATGGGTGATCTGTTTGGTATTTTAAGCAAAGAACTTCACAGACATGTTTTGTATAGGTATGGCCCTACAATATAGCATGATAGGTCCGCTTTAACTTATTTGAAGTCACTTTTGATCTATCAAGCCCTCTATCATTTAGCTAAATAGAATGTCATTTGATGTAAAATGACCGATTGTATTTTTCTCCTCAGCTCATTCCCCCGTTCAAACCCCAGGTGACATCGGAGACGGACACGCGTTACTTTGATGATGAGTTCACAGCACAAACCATAACAATAACGCCGCCTGACAAGTGTGAGTACATCGTGTGCTTTTTGTTGTGCTCCAAGTTTGGATTTATTTGAGGGTTAACACGTTTATCTCCGTCTTCTCTCCTTTTGTATACTCCAGTTGACAGTTTAGACGCAGAGGACACGGATCAGCGCACGCACTTCCCTCAGTTCTCCTACTCCGCCAGCATACGGGAATGATCACTCAGACTCTTGAAACAAGCAGGCAGGCTAACACACGATCACAATCCCACACACACACACACACTTGCACTGCTGGGGAACGACACACACAGAAACTTGCACAAGACACATTTTCATTGGGTGTTTAATGCACGTACACACACACACACACACACATACACATATCCTGGCTATTCAGACAAGACGGGGATCATGGAGTATGAGACGAACACACGGGCCGTGAATGACTGACCTCAGAAGGTTTGTGTGGAGAGACTGGCAGCGTTGTCTCTGGGGGGGAGGGGGGGGGGGGCTTTAGGCCCTCCTGCAGGACGTCCGCTGCACTGGGGCACCACGTCAAAGCTGTGACACTTTGAAAACCAGGTTATGCCAGCAAGTACCACCTCTCTACCAGCTGTACCCACGCTCACACACACACACACACACACACACACACACACACACACACACACACACACACACACACACACACACACACACACACACACACCAACCCATGCATAGACTGCATCTATATATACGCAGACGTACTTGATAGCATTTTAACAAAAGCATAATCAAATTACGGAAAAAGATTTGTGCTAAAAGGCAAATTTTTATTTCATCGATTGTTACGGTTTTAAATGTAAGGCCATATTTCTTTTCTTTTTTTAACAAGTGCTCTTTCTGGAACTTGCTGTTACAAATCATGGGTGGGACCGTTCCTACAGTAGAGGGGAGATGGGGAAGGGGAGGAGGGTTGCCATTTCTGTGTTTGCACTGCACGTATGTATGAGCAGGTGAATGTGCATGTGAGTGCAGGAGGATGTATGAACAACCATTTTTTTGGATTCTCAACCATCAATTTTTGTCTGTTTTCGTGCATGTTTTCAAACTATTGCTGGAACATCAACTAGAGAGGACACTACGCGACACACTCAATGGCCTTTTCTAAAGGGAACAAGCATGTGATTTAGGATTGCTGTAACCATCTTGGAGCTTAGGAAAAGAAACTAGGATCCAATGCATTGCTAACCGTTGCTTTAAAAGCTGCATTAATGTAACTCAAGCAGTCATTTCCTTAGAGTACAGTGTCCAGACTGACTTCACGACAAACTAGCTGTATGTTTTCATTAAGGCCAGTCGCTTCAATATGTGTTTAAGATAGTAAGATTTAAAAAGAAAGAGACTTCACAGCAGTTCCCCGACGTGTAAAGAAAGACCAATATAGACGCACGCAGCCATTCGCTGTCCTCAATCCAGTAATTCTCACTCCCTTGCTGAAGAGTTAGGAACCAATCTTTTGTTCATTATCTATTTGTAATATCAGTGTAAGTTTTAAAGATATTTGTTTGAATGTTCTCGTATTTAAAGAATGAGAGTTAAATCGTTAAGTCTTTATAATGAGGCCAAAAATCGACTGACTTGGAGGGCGTTTAACACTTCAAATGATTCCACATCTTATGTTTAGATCCTTTTTTCATGTGTGTTTTTCTTGTTGTGTTAAAGGCACTTCAATCGCTGGGGTTGTATGTCTTGGAAAAAAAGTCTGCAGATTTACAATCCAACTAAACACTGCATGACCAACCTTCAACCCGCAGAAGGGGAACTAATCAAAACTCCAGCTGATGTTTTGTTACGTTGAAATGAAAATATGCATACTTTTGAGTCATTACAACACACGATAACATGTTCATTTTAAACACAAGCATTTTATATTCCATTGTGCTGGAAGAGTTGTTGGTTGCTCGTAGAGCTTCACTAAAGGAACATCATGATCTTTTTTTGTTTGTCATTGTTTTGTATATTCTCCTTTTTTGTCCATCTATTTCTCAAATTTCTGAAGACACATTGTCTTGTTTAAGTATACATTATATAAAAGTTATATATTAAACGTTTTTAAATGGCTTTCTTTTTTTTTTTTATTACGTTCTTCATTTCAATGGGTTTCCAATGGGGGGATGCTTATTTTGCTAAGATGGTAACAATCAGTGATTTGAATGGGCTGGTAATTTATGGTTAGCATTATAATGTCCATTAGTTCTGAACATACATGTTGCATACATTTATAAGAAAGTATTATCAAGGGAAATTTAAATTGGTCACATAATAGTTTTTTAAACTAAAGATAAGATTGTTAAAACATGTCTAATCCTGCAGAACACATACAAAAAATATATTTTTCCAGGCAATGCTTAAACAATGTAATAATGAAATCAGTAGTTTGATACCATTCTCTGCAGAGCACTCAGTTTGAAGGGTTTGAAAAACCTCTATCAGCATTCTCTGTGATACCTGTCATGTCACTTATGAATTTGTTTTCATTAAGTTTGTGTGCGTGACTGAGATGTATGAGTGAAAGTGGGGATCAGGACACAGAAAAGCAGCAGGTATTTGACTGATCGTCGGGCAGCAGGTGGCCCCAGTTCCTGCAGATGATATTGTGATCGAATGGCTTTGATTTACAGTTCACAACTCCAGCACCTCTTCTCACTGGCTGAGGCACAGCCATCATACTCTAGCCTAGTGTCCTTCTTTGGAAACGGCAGGATGGGATTTCAGAACCACTGCACTGATGGGACTCCACTGTGGATTTGCCTTCATTGCTATCATGGCCATAAGGGGGTGCTGCTGAACTTTTTTAATATTGGTTGTGAAGCCATACTCTGAACCTCGCTGCTGGCCACGCTTTAAGCAATGCTTCACAGCTGAACATGCAAGTTAATACCCCTGACCTCTCCTGTAGGCATACACGGGCACAACAAGTGCCTCCTCACTATTGTGTAAATACCAAAAAAAGAAGAAGCTTGAAGGCGAATGCAGCATTGGTAGAGTCGGAGGCCTGCAGCTTGTAGTATTTGATTTGCAGCTTTACTATGTTTACCTTGCTTCTCTTCTTCTTGTATATTTGAATGTGTGCAACTGTCACGAATGTCACACCTGATGCTGGTGTAACAAGTTTCTTTTCTTTTTTAGCTGGTTGCTGTTAGTTGAGGCTCAGATGGCAATGAAAAAAGCAATCTATAAGGGGAGGACATTGTCCTGGTAGACAGATTCAGCCCCCCTGTGCAAGACTTCACAATGTAATGGGTGATACCTGCTACAATATGGTTATAACATTTGCAACTATAATGTGCCAGTAAACATTTTTACTGAATACATCTGTGTCTGTGTCTTTCTTTTGCTATTTTTACACTGTACACCTGCACACTCTAGTGTAATCCACTGTAACAGATGCCGTCTTCATGCCATAGCTATTGAAGAAGCAGGCCATGGCCTGGATGTTGTGTTAGGAAATTAGAGGGTTTAACACAATAAATAAATAGATTTACATTATCCACTTTTGTAAAGCCTGGTCCTATACTTTTTTTTAAGTATCAAAATCCTTACATGTGGACAGTTTAGGCCCAGAAACACATTTCAAAAACAATAAGTTAATTTTAGCAGACAAATCATTGTATAAAATGTGGTGGAGGAGTTACAGATATTTTTTAGTGGGTAGTCAAGTTTGTTTATGCATTTGTGGGGTTGCATTTAGGGACATTTGACATCAGTATAATTCTTTAAAAAAACAAAACAATTTGAGAACAGCCCAGACTGAGACGTTATCAGCTCGTGATTTATTTAGGAGGTAGATTTGCTTTGGCTGTTTGGCCCAGTAAGTAGTGTTTAATTGGATTGCATAACACACACACATATTTACATTATAATTTCTCCCTAAAATGTACAAATGAATCTAGACACAATAATTGTAGCACACCAAAAACACTGATTGTTAGTTGATATTTCAGGCATATTCATAATAAGGAAGCACATTAATTTAGTGTGAGATGTGACAAGGTGTTTCCTGTATAAATCTTGAATGTCAAAATATTCCTTTATTATGGAGCATAGCAAGTTTTCCACAATGAACCATAAACAACATATAGGCCTATGCCTGAAGTTTGGTTATGTCAAGATAAATAATGTTTTTTTTGGACACAAAACGTGGTTTATTTTTTGAAACGTCAACCGGAAGTGGTGCTCCTCTCCCGTGTACCTGACCCCGGTGGCCCCTCGCCAATCAGCGGGGCTCACCTGTCTTTATCAGCGGCTGTGCGCCTCCGGGCAGCATGACTGCTCTCTGCTCCAGGCATCCGCCGACCGACACCGTGGATAAGTAGCTGCAGCGGGACGAAACTCGGTCTCCGGCTGTCACCATGGCCCGGACTGGTTTCTGCGACTCTAAGCCCCTGCTGGACTTACACAAGAAGGTGAGGGTCTGCTTACTGGACTCAAGTCAGCAGTCTCAATCATACTTTGTTAGCAAAAAAAAAAAAGTCCAAACCTAAACAATTTTTGTTCAGTTTTCAGGTGGTCTTAGATGTGTAAAAAGTTCCTTGTGTTTCTATGTTTTCAACCATAAAACCATCTAAATATGATGGGGTTTTTAACTTTTCTTTCGAAATAATTGATTGTAGATGTGTTAAATTGAGCAATCAGTTAGGGGTGGGTTCAGAAGAAAGCTCATTTAATAAACCTAGCTCCTTATTAATTCATTTTTTATTTCCAAAAGTAACTGACACTTTATTAGTTCAAGTTTTGTAAACTATCAGACTTTTATTTATTTGATGTTCTTTGCCTTCAGTTTCTCAAACTCTAACACACAGGTCAGCTCCATGTTTGTGTTGTCAGGATAGTAATTGAATTCACCTGCCATGATCCCAGGTGTCAATGAGCTGCTGATTAGATGGATGGAGTGTGACCTTGGGATGGCTTGAAGTTAAACACTATTTGCACACATACATTTTGTGACATTGTTGTCTGCTAAAAAAAATGATTTTAATAAAAAGAATGAACTGCAGCCACCTACAGTCTCCATCAAGTAGTTTTTGGCCTCAGTTGTGGTAATAAAATGGGTAAATCCTGATTACATCTGCAGCAGTGAGACTTTCTGTTGTCCCTGCAGGCGGATGAGAGGCGAGCCCCCCTCAGATCATGGTATGCCTGTGGGACAATAGATCGCTGGCAGCCTGTAGAAGTAGAGGAGTCCAGGATGGTTCCAGTCAAAATGGAGCCAGATCGCAGATGGGTACGCCTTCTTTCCTGCTCGTAATCTTCACCCAACACATACCAGAGTGTCTTATCTTAGCTTGAGCTAGTATAAACTCATTTCCCAGCAAATAAGTAGGCCTATAGATGATTTGTTAGAGGGAAGTCCAGATGTGAAGGACCTGCCCTTTGTTGTAATGGAAAGGTTTGTAGTTTTGATCTCCAAATATGAAATGTTTCATTCACTGTAAACTTATTTCAGCAACTCAGCTAAGATTGTCAAGTTTTTTTTTTTCTCTGCTATGATCCTAACAATCTCACTTCCAAGTGCATGTGTGTAAAGGGGTTGTCTGTTTGCAGGAGAGGAGGTTATCGGCACAAACAAACGAAAGCACCATCATGGGGTTCAATGAAGACAGTTTAACAGACACAGCTGGTAATGTCATCAATATAACGATTATTTCCACTCTAAAGTCTCAAATGGATGCTCTTAATTTGAGGATTAACTTGGTTTCTGCATCAGAATGACAGTAGTTGTTAAATGAGGGATTTTGGTGCACAGATGGTTACTTTATCACATTGTAGAAAATGAGTGAAAAAGTATTTACTTGCCTAATGTTACTCCTACTTGTCCTTGTTTCCATCCTGTGTAGCAGATGGGTGTGTGGAGGAGAGTATGCTTCTTTACCCTCAGCTGCAGGGTTTTCACAGCCTAAAGGCACTGGTGCCCAGCTTGCTGCGCCATGAAGTGGAGACGGCACTGGAGAAGCTTGATCTCATATGGGACAGGACATTTGCCTGGGATATGTTCATGGACATGATGGTGAGACATAAATCATCCACTGGCTTTCTTTTATGTTTTAAAATGTTCTAGGAAAGGTTTTCTATGCAGACCTCGCCACTAAATGTTTACAAGATTGGCAGAAAATCGTACCACACAATATCTGGTTAAATATTCAGTGTGTGCCTCCTGTTTTCTGTTTTCACCCTGCAGAGAACTCAAGCAATAAACACTCTTCCCAGCGCCGATCTGCCCCGGCATTTTACTGACGCCACTCGCTCTGTCCTGGTAGACTGGCTCATTCAAGTGCATGTAAGTCTCGCTGTACTGTAGATGAAGGGTATCTTTTTCCTCGAAACAAAGCAAGTCTTCAGTTTTTTATTATGTGCTTGTTAAAAACTGGTCAAATGCTCCCAAAGAGATGACTGTATTGTCTTAGGTGTCATGGTAAAATATCATGTGGGGTACTTGTATGGACAGCGTAAAACGATTTAACAAATGGTTGTATAACATATTAACATAAAGTGAATGGTAAGTACGGTACTGATGGACTAATCCAACAGAAACCAGTGTATTTGTATAATGGTATCCTGTCACAAATGAAATCACTACAATGTGGAATTCCCCAGGGCAGCTGTCTTGGACCTCTCTAATTTCCCATATTTACAAAACATGTGTATTAAGAAATGTAACAAATTGAAACAACACTTATTTATTTTATTTGTATTTTACCTCAATGTCTAGGTTGAGGGGAAAACTTAATATACAATATCACATTTGTTTGGTCTGTATCTTATGGTTTACAGGAGATGATGCATTTTCAAGAGGAGACCCTCTATCTGGCCATAAACCTCCTCAACCGCTCCTTGCGTGTGATCAAAGTGACCACAGTCAACCTGCAGCTCCTCGGCATGGTTTGCGTTTTCCTCGCTGCAAAGAAGGAAGAGTGTCTCCTCCCTGAGGTAAGCTGGCTCAGCCCACCCTAATTTAATATGGTATTTGTTTTACTTTATACACAAGCTTGTAGTTTTAAAGGTCCCATGACATGCTTTTCCGGTTTTTACGCATCCCCCACAAACCCTCAAAGTACACCCTGTAGCGAGTAAAACTCTAACACAGAAATAACCTGTCTATGCTGCCCCAGAACGCCTCGTTGAAGATTTTTCTTTTACATTTTTTTTCTTCCTGGTCATAGTGGCGTAACGGTCAGGTCAAAGTGACGTAACACACACTCACTCAGCCTTATCTTTTCTCAGCCGCGGTACACCGGAGCTTCGCCGGCACACACACTCACTTCGCTCCATTCGCAGCATTCTCATATCTTTGTCATTACTGGTGTCATTTTCTGGTTGCTAACAAACGCCATTGTAACACATACACACTGATGTTCCGCTGTAACAGTGGTGGACTCATCAGAACAGAGTGGGCGAGCTGACCAATCAGAGCACAGTGGGAGAGGGGTCAGGAGCTCCAACAAGCCGTTTAGAACAGAGTGAATACACATACTATAAAGAGATGCTGTATGAGAAATCAATGTGATTTTGGAACATTGAACAATGTAAATCTATTCTAGTAGACCTCAACGAGGAGGCGTTTAGGAGTGGCAATAAGGCACGTTTTAGAGAGTCGAAGTACATCTTTAGCAAGGCGGTGAGAGATGCTAAACGGCAATACTCTGAGAAACACCAGCTCTCGGCAAGCGACTCTGCTTCTGTCTGGCGTGGTCTAGATCACAAACTACAAGCCAAAAGCCTCACACTCCATGACCAACGCTTTGCAAACGATCTGAATCAGTTCTACTGTAGATTTGAAGACAAAGAGTTCAATCCTGACACCATCCCCCATGACACCTCCCAACAGCTTCAGGCCCCGGCCACACAAGGACGAAAACGGTCGTTTGCATTACTGTTTAGTGTCATATAGACCGTTCGGCCACACGAGGACGACCGAATACGGCACTAAACGACTGCGGGAACTATAACTGGTCCCAAGGTGGATAGAACGGCATACGCAACGCTCTGGGGGGTCAAACGGCTCCGTGTGTACGCCCTATACGATCATTTTCTGATAATGATGAGGCAATAGCCCCGCCTCTCCCCACCTCTGCTGCTCACCCCCGCGTCAAAGTAAACTGCACACTGAATTCAGATTATTTATCTTTCTCTCGATATGGACATAAACGCGAGTGAAGTCTAATCTGACAGGACGGAGACACCTCTCAAACTACCTAAACTAGTTATAAATATGTTTATTTTTACTGTCGGCCGGGTCACTCATTACTGAATCAGCTGCTGCATGAAACAGACACTGGCGCTGTCCGAAGAGAGGGAGGAAAAAGAGAGGCTCCGTGTATTTTATTATTATATTATATAGATTCGTTATTCATTTGTTTTAAAGCTCAATAAATAACAAAGAAGACCTTTGACCGGCACTTTTATAATTTTGTCCGGAAGATTTAAACTTTAATACACGTTGACTGGCGAAAAACTCTGCCCGGTTCCCTCGGCCCCCACCGCGGAGAATAAACAGAAGGGCAACCATGACAACCTTGCTTCTTCGCTGCGTTTGTGGAGGAAGTTACAGCGCCACGTACAGGAACCTATGCCAGGATCCTGTTTGTGGACTTCAGCTCTGCCTTCAACACCATCATCCCGGCTCTGCTGCAAGACAAGCTCTCCCAGCTGCACGTGCCGACTCCACCTGCAGGTGGATCACAGACTTCCTGTCTGACAGGAAGCAGCTCGGGAAACACGTCTCTGACCCCTGGACCATCAGCACCGGTTCCCCTTAAGGCTGCGTTCTTTCCCCTCTGCTCTTTTCCCTGTACACCAACAGCTGCACCTCCAGTCACCAGTCTGCCAAGCTCCTGAAGTTCGCAGACGACACCACCCTCATCGCACTCATCTCTGGTGGGGACGAGTCTGCCTACAGGTGGGAGATGGACCATCTTGTGACCTGGTGTGGGGAAAACCACCTGGAGCTCAACGCTCTCAAGGCAGTGGAGATGGTTGTGGACTTCAGGAAGAACGCAGCCCCACCCGCCCCCATCACTCTGTGTGACTCCCCAGTAACTGCTGTGGAGTCTTTCCGCTTCCTGGGCACCATCATCGCCCAGGACCTCAAACGGGAGCAGAACATCTGCTCCCTCGTCAAAAAAGCCCAGCAGAGGATGTTCTTCCTGAGGCAGCTGAAGAAATTCAACATGCCAAAGACAATGATGGTGAACTTCTACACCTCCATCATCGAGTCCATCCTCACCTCCTCCATCACCATCTGGTACGCCACAGCCACGGATAAGGGCAGGATGCAGCGTGTCATCCGCTCTGCAGAGAAGGTGATCGGCTGCAATCTGCCATCCCTCCACGACCCTGAGGCGGGCAGGGAAGATAGTGGCCGACCCCTCCCACCCTGGACACAAACTGTTCACCCCCCAGGCAGGAGGCTGCGCTCCATCAGGACTAAAACCTCTCGCCACCAGAACAGTTTCTTCCCCTCCGCTACCGGCCTCTTAAACAAGGCCCGGCCCCCCCCACTGACACTTTACCTCTGCCACAACGTAGACTCTATATGCATTACATTAATGCACACAATGTTCAAATATATATTTGATATTCACATATTTATTTTATATTCTATAATTCAGTGCATTGTATTTCGCAGTAAATTACTGCTTTATTTTTATTGCTATCTAACTATATTTTATTAGTGTCCTTAAAGATTTTTTGTTTTATATTAGATTGGTTGTTTTATATGATGTATGCACCATGACATCAAGTCAAATTCCTCGTATGTGTGAACCTACCTGGCAATAAACCCGTTTCTGATTCTGAACAATGGAATTATGATCAGTAGAAATGGCCATGCCATGGGACCTTTTAATGCGCGAAGAGGGACAATTGAGATATAAATCAAACAGTTTTTTAAAGGTAATCGACAACAGTTTTTCCAATTCCCTAATCACTTTAGTCATTCTTGTTTTTACCTTAAATTAATGTGAAACATTTTCCCCTTTTTCCAGGTATCAGGACTCTGCTACTTGATGGACCACACCTACACGAAGCATCAGCTGCTGCGAATGGAACGCAAAGTCCTCTTAGCGCTCAAGTTTGATTTGTCCTACTGTCCCCCTCTACATTTCCTCCTCCTCCTCGCCTCCATTGCTCGCTGCAGTGCTAAGGTAGGTCCCTCCTGGTCCTCTTTTCTGTCAAATCAAATAAAGTTTTATTTATAAATATATAAAGTGCTGAACATATAATAAAAATATACTACAGTAGAGACACTTTACAGCAAATACAATAGCACAGATTGTTCAGAATATCAGTATGAGAAAAAACGACACCCTCTATCCTTAGACCCTCACATCGTCCAAGGAAAAACTTCCGGAGAAAACCCCACAGTTTAAAGGGAAAAAATGGGAGAAACCTCAGGGAGAGCAACAGAGGAGGGATCCCTCTCCCAGGACGGACAGACGTGCAATAGATGCCGTGTGTAAATCGAAGAGATAATACATTTTACAGCATATAGACCGAATGTTAGGAAATGCATGTGTCTGTAATAAGAAGATGAATCTACGAAGATGTCAGCTACAATCCTGTGGGAGCCTTCAGGGAGGCAGCAAGACAAGACCCAAGCAGGACCGCAGAGACAGGTTTAGCCACGACCCGAAGTCCACGACTTAATCCAGAACTCAGGATAGAGGATCCAGGACCACAGCAAGAAGATCAGCCTCGACTCCGGATCCCGGCGTAGATATAGACTCAAAACAAGAGAAAATTTGGCTGGGTTAATCGGAACAAGAGAATACACAGACACAGACAGACAGACGGAAGAACAAGCACTCCCTTAGAATAGGTTGAGGGCAAAGGGTAGCAAGTAAGAGAGTAAGAATCATAGGTGGAGAGGCACACTCAGGGAACAAGGTCCCCACTGGAGCCTTAGTTGGAAATTGATGAGAGATAGTGAGGTACGCTGTGTCTACGAATCGTAACACTCCCCGGCCTGTCTAAGCCACTCTACAAACCGTTTCCCTCTAATAAAACCTCGAGAGGTTTGAGAGGGAAAAGGTCTTGGGTAAAAGTTACTCTTGATAAGAGAAACCTAGAAGGCCAGAGAGAAAAAGTGAGTTTTAAGTGTTGATTTAAAAACCCCCAGGGTCTGGGCCGACCTCACATAGAGGGGCAAAATGTTCCAGAGCCTGGGGCCCGCTGCTGCGAATGCTCGGTACCCTCTGGTTTTGAGCCTGGTCTTAGGCACGATCAGCAGCAGCTGATCAGCCGACCTTAAGGCTCTGCCTGGGGTGTACCGATGGAGGAGTTTGGCTACATAGGCCGGAGCCAGCCCATTTAGGGCTTTGAAAACAAATAAAAGGATTTTAAAATCTATTCTGAACCGAACTGGAAGCCAGTCAATCAGTCAATGTATTTCCTATTAAGTAGAGATCTGAACAGAAGTGTTGTCTGTGCCACCAGGTGGTGTGGATGGCTCGCTATCTCCTGGAGCTGTCTCTCCTGGAGAGCCAGTGTGTGGTGTTTCTGCCCTTGCAGTTGGCAGGATCTGTCCTCTGCTTGTCCCGGCAAATTCTGCAGGAACCCCTGACACCAGAAGGAGAGGCTGCTTGGTGTCTGGCCTCCAGTGTGCATGTCGGCAGGTGTGTGTTTTTGACTGATAAGATGCATTTATCTCATCCACAGTGCCCTAAGAGAACCTTTCCCCCGGGCATCCTCAGCGTTTAAGTAATGGATCCCTGGCTTCTCTATGTTCCTAACTTCACAGATGTAAAAATTCCGTTCACATGTTGTGTATAAGTCAGCATCCATCCTATCTGTCAATATTTAAATCTATTATTTTGTTTTTTCTCAGTGAGACGGCCCTGCTGAGGATCATGCACACTCTGGCCGGTGCCGCAGCCAAGGCCCACACTCGAGAGACCTGCGCTACTTTTATTAAATTCTCCTCTCCAGAAACCATGTATGTCAGCCTGCACCCTGGCCTTAAAAACATTGCTGCTCTGCTGGGTGTATGCACCTGACATGTTATACTCAGTAACTTTGATGCTAGACCAGTATCACTTGTCTAGTGTGCTCCAAAAATCTGAGCATGGCTCTCAACTATTTGCTGTGGATCCCGAAGACTTGCCATGGGAAAGGATGAGGAAGAAGTTTGAAAGATTTAAAAAGAACATTGTTTGACCAAAGATTGTATGCACTTTAGTATGTATGTGACACCTGTTTTATGATCTTATCTTGCAGCCAATCTTGAAAAACATTTGAATTGTATTGATATGTCCTTGTCTTGTGGACTGTCTATCATGTTATTTTTGAACGTTTTAATGTAAAAATAAAGTGTCCGCTGCAACTGTTTGAGTTTCAGCTGTTTTTGTTTTTGCACAAATGTATGCGATTTCTACATGACAGCAGAGCCCCCTTCTGGCTGCATGGTGGTATTGTTCACATTGGCCATTCCTGCTCATGTGCAATCATGCCCACATGCTGACTGGCTTAACCCTCCTATTGTCTTTGTTTTTCCCCCCTTACTTTGGTGTTCGCGGTCAAATTTGACCGGTCCCGTTTTAACTGCCATTACATTAACGCAAAAACCATTAATCATCACAACATTTCTTTAACACCCTTTCAAACTGTACATATTGTATCAGACTACTGGTATACATGACAAACTGCAGTAAATACACAAAGAATAGACACTGAACATGTATTGCGTGTGCCAGGTGTGATCCATGTGGGGGGATTGGACACATAAGAGCGGGAAATGTGTCATTGTTCTGTGTGCCAGGTGTGATTCACATAAGGGGGGGGGGGGGGAAGAGACACACACCTAGAGTGTGTGTTTTATCTGATCCGGATGGTTACTAATTCCTTTTCTTTATGGCGGTCATATTTGACCGGGAACACCATGGGTGTTGCAAAGTTGACTAAATCATCTAAAATGCAATGAAAGTGGTGATCAGCAATTTTATATGTTCAAATGTCTTCTGTGAACGATATCATAAAGCTTTAATGCAATCGAATCTAAAACAAAAGTTATGATTGAAAGTAGTAAATCGGTCAGATTTGACCCGAAGACAACTTAAAGGTCAATAATGTTATGCCTCTGGTACAGCGTGATTATATCTAGAGTAGGCCTATGTAGTTTTAATAATTGTCAAGAAACCAATGCACATATTGCAAACCCACCATAATGTTAACTGATTTTCCTGACTGCTCTATTGTGCCCTGCTGCGCCCATCCCATAAAATGTGCTTAGTGCTGTAATGTAATGGGTGCAGGCTCATTCCAGCAAGCAGCAAATAGACTTGTTGGCAGAGGCACGTGGTCAATGGTTAGCTGCCTTTTGGAATAAAGTTCGAGACTGCAATTCAAATTGAAGTGACTTTAACTTAAATCTATGTACCTGGGCCCATAATCTAATATATTTTAGCTTTAGCCCAAATATATATGCAGGACTGAACATGACCTAAGCATAAATGCAAGTAAACCAACATTTAGGAATACATCAAATATATGTTTTTTATGTTTTAATCTCAACATTTATTTATGCATGTAGGCCTATTTCGTATACATTTGTCAACCTCTTGTAGTGGTTCCTGTACTTATGTATTTCTTTCAACATGTCATTTTATTTATTCATTCTGATTTATTTGTATTTATTAGTTCCGATGTATTTATGTAATTTATTTAGTTTACATTCCACCATGATTATAAGGTCTTTATGGGAGTTTCTTTGATTTATTGCACACTTGCTCGCTGCTGCATGTACCCTGAACTGTGATTGGCTTAAGCGGTTGTCTCATTGACCAATGGGCGTTAAGCGATCATTTGTATTGTGTCTGGTAGGAGGTCCATCAGATTGTGGGTTTAAATTAGGTAACTTGAAACAAATCACCCCCCTCCGTGTTTTATTGTGTCATCGGCGGGGAACTTTTTAACTGTCTTGTGGCCGCATACAAGGTCGATTAACATTACACTTCGATATACCTATTTTCTTTACTCCTTGTTTACCATTTCGTGGCAAACGACATTGTCAAGCCAGCTAGAATTAGCCTGCCTGATTTCAAAACAAAAGCGGACACTTTTTGGATAAACGTTCAGGTATGTAGGCCTACAGACTGAGGATTTTATTTTATGGTATGAATTATGCAGAACATTGACACTTATTATACGAATTGTCTTCCTAATGAGTGCAATTCATTCAGAAGAAAAGGGGATATGCATTTTATTTTAAAAGCTAACTATTTAATGTGCCTTGTGTTCTGACTAACTTGACGGATATCTATCCTTAGTCCCTATCACTGTAAGTGTTATCTCACAGCATGTTTGACAAAGAGCGGAAACTGAATCGTTTCTATACTGTAACTCTTGCATAACATTTGAAACATGACAGTGCAGGTTAGCGATGCTCGGTACCCAGTCAGCGGGGAAAGCGACCAAATGTGGAAATGATTTAATATTTTACATTTGAAGGTACGTTTCCCACTGCAGACAGAACATGTAAAGCATGCTTTGAAAGGACTTATCTCTCCCTATCCGAGCTCCGACTCTTATAACTTTTTGTTTTGCACTCTTTAATGCCGCTTTATTCCGAGCAACCTCTTTATTTATTGTGTTTTTAAGAGAGAATTGGACACGAAGTTCGGTGTTACATAGTCTGTGGTGTTGCATAATAGGGGGAATGTAGAGGAAGGAGGAGGGGCGGGCGCTGTTTCAGCTCAGTGTTGCCTTCACTGCCTCCGAAAATACGAGAAGCACTGGTGACTGTACACAAATGGCCAGGAGAAAAAGTCTTATACCGCGGAAATGTCTAATGAAAATGCCTCATGCAGAGCTTTACATGTTGTTGCTGCAGTGTTGATTTGATAGCAGACCCACAATGTAACATTTAGTGGCTGCATTGTTGATTATTGTATCCTTACAGACAAAGGAAATCTGGTGTCATTCCGGGTCAACTATACAAGACCTGTGTTCTATCTGATCATTTCCCTAACTGACTTGTGCTTCTGTAATTTTAATTTGCACCATCAAATACATGATGATATCCAACTAATATCGAGGACACAGGAAGACACCAAAAGCGATTGATTTGGCTTGAACCATGTGTGGATGGGAGTATTAAGTCATGTTCTTTAAAACCCATAAACCCAAACTAATAGTGATCAACAAATCAGTTAAAACTGGTTATCTTTTAAATGTGTTGGTTTATTTTGAGGCCCCTCCTCCGATATTATTTTGTTTCTATTCTCAGGGCTTTTATTAAGGCCATAAGCAGAGATGCATGTAAATACACATAGCCTATGGATTTCATTTTGGTTGCTGAGCCTTTGAGATTGACAGACGTCATACACATGAGTGAGAGAAGAAATGGTTACGTTAAAGTTCAACTCCAGCCTGAACGAGCTCATGCATTCATATGAAAGCATGCATTTACTGTGCTCCAGGTCTCTGCCTTGTATTTTGTCAATGAATGCATTTGTTTCACTAAACGTTACAGGCTCTTTTCTCTGTTGACTCGAAAACAACACATGACCCTTGCATTCCATTGGTTCCATGTAAATACACCTGGGGATACATGTACACACAAGCATGAAAACAGGGGGCGGGGTGAGGTGTTTATTCATAAGGGTTCATTTGTGTTATGGTTTTTCCTCAAATGTTTCATGAACTTCCCACAGTCTCCAGTTACTTGTCACTTTTAAATTATAAGCTATTACCTTGAGTACTACACATATTGTGTTTCTGTGATTAGTTGTCTCAGTTACACCACCCAAAGGCATTTATTATCCCCTCATGAATCCACACAGGCACCTTCAGATTCATGAGGGGATCGAAGTTGACAAGGTAAAAAGCTGTTGTGCAATTGACTGCACAAACACCCAGCCAATTATTTTACAAATAAAGGGAAGTTGAGCAAGTGATTTGTAAGAAACTGTGATGCAAATAAAGTGAAAAAAGACAGCAACATTGTCTCACTTTGTAAATAATTAATAGCCAATGGAAATGTTAATTTGATGCCCACTATGCAATGCAGTAGGTGTCAAGCAGTGAACAACCTGGGCACGTCACCAGTCCACCACAGAGCTCTGTCTCATGAGAGGAAAATATATTTCTTTGTTTCTATCTTTAGCTTTGAGCCACGTAATAAATATCCTGTATTCTCTCATTAGGCTCCAGTATGCCGAAGGAAGCGCCTTGCTTGAGCGAGCACAATCCTTCTGCCTCATCCAGCAAGAATGCTAAAAATAAGAGCAACAGTTTGACTCTGATGGCAATGCGTGAAACTAAAGACGTAGACGACTCCAGTGGAACGGGCTCCCGCTGCAGCTCTGAGAAAGACTCTGGCTACTCTGGTGAGTAAATGTGATGAACAATTTGCAGAGTATCATAGTCTATTTCTTATAACACTGCCATGCATTTTAACAAGTCAGATTAGGTAGTGCTGAGAAGTTTAATGGTTCAAAAACATTAAAATACACAATGAATGTGCAGGAAATGTTCTTGGATTTAAAATGTAACCATGACTAGAAGGCAAATGTGCTGGTGAGCACATCCAAATCAGAGGAAGTGTGCAGGAATTTAAGTAATGTTTATTGTAATTCTGTAAATTTGAGGAGACATAAATGAATTGAAGAAAGTTAAAATATACTTAAATTAAGTCATTGTTTTTATTAAATGTGTTTTGTTTGAGGAAGTGGAGAATATGTAAGGATCACTATCATGATGTATTGTCCTTTGATTAGCGTAAGGAGCGGAATAAAATGAATATAAACGAAGCAATTACGCCCCTATTCTCTCCCCTGTTTGTTAACTAAAAGCATATGTTGAATACATTTTAATTAAAAAAATCCAACAACCAACAAATGTTTAACTATCTCTTGGAGCATGTTTTTATTCTTCATAAGTCAGCATATATTTCTTGTTCCATCTCTTCTACAGATGGCTCAGACTGGCAGCAGACAGATGTGGAGGACCAGCGTAGCGAGCAGGCCAACACTTCACAAACAGGTCAAACCAAAGACCTCCAGCAAGGGAATCCTGGGAATCCTATGCTGAAAACAGCAGGCCGCGAGCTCCAACCCATCTACATCATCAATAACATGGTGCTGAAAAAGGTAAGACAAGTGTACTAGGCACACACAGGGTGGGTAGACAGACCTGAAGGATGGAATGTGTGAAGGCTGTGCAACGAGAACATGTTTTAAATAATGTTGCAAATTCAAACTGCTAAATGTCAGAGCGACTCACTGTAAAAGTGTTTCATATCTGCCATAGTGACTTTTTCACTTTTCTGAAAGGGGACATGGAGGCTGTATTCATTATGCATATGCCAAGGAAAAAGTAGATACAAGGGAAGATTTATAATCCCCCTATCTTACAATTTGATCTAAAGCAAGATATCTCTTGAGTGCCCTCTACCTTACACTTGGCGAGTGTATTGCTAGGGAACCAATGCAGTGCAATGTCAAATGTAGAAATGCGACACATTTAATATTTATATTAATCAAGCATGTGGTCTGAAGCGAGCCAAGGCTGCAGCTCATTGCAGCAAGATACTGGATATACTAGAGTTACATCCAAATTCTTCTTCACTTCCTTGGAGTAATCGCGCAAAAGCAATTTTCTAAAACAGTGCTTGCAGGGGCCAAGCAATAGGCCCAGTCTGAAAAGGACACATGCTCAAAACGGCAAAGGCCTTTTTAAATAGCATTTCTGGAAACTGAAATTGTAACTTCGGAATAAACATAATGTAGACATACCCCTCTACCTTCAATATAGTTTTTAATGTATGTCTCGCATGGTTCTTCCTTGTCCCACCAGCCGGACATGATAGAAAAAAAAGTCCAGCTGTCCCGGAGAAATGGAAGCCGGGGAACAGGAAGTTCTGGTTCCGCCCATATGATCCATTCCCAGCATCCTAGATTATTGCCGGCCTCCCGCGAGCTCCACAAGCCTTTGTCCCGGAAGTCCCACATCATAGGGAAGAAAATAAATGACACTTACCTCCCCATTCTCAACTCCTACCCTCGCATTGCCCCACACCCCAGCAAGACACCGCCTGATAAATCTGTATCTAATGATGAATCACAGAATCTGAGTAAGAGGGTGTGCACAAATCACATGAATGAGGAAAAAACGTTGATCAGGAGTCTTCCTGAGCAGCATTTTCATGAGCAACCCAAAGAGGCAGTCCTAACCCATGGGCTGCCATGTCCCTCTTCAACCAGTGCATCCTCTTCCAGTCCAACTACTGTCTCCTCAAGCCAAGGCACCCCATCTGGGTCCACTTTGCACCATACGTCGTCCAACCTCACATCCAGAGGACCTCACCAAAACGGCACCATCAGTACCCGCCACCTCAGGTTCCTCAACACGGTACAAATCCTCCGACAGTCAGGTCTGCTGGACATTACGCTGCGCACCAAGGAGCTGCTTCGCCAGAGCAATGCCACGGAGCAGGACATTGCCCAGCTCCGCCAGCACACAGAGTTACTGTGCCGGGCGGCCAGCGACCCCCCACACAGCCTGAGCAGCACATGGGAACATCTGCATCGAGACATGGCCAAGTCCGGGAGCTACCCTAACCTTAAAACCCTTCAAAATGTACAAATCCCGTATCATATAGATTCCAGTCAACCAGTGAGTTTCTCCACAGGTGGCTCCTACGCTGCTGAGGGCTCATCTCGCCTTCACTCTGTGCCAGACCCAAACTCAGAAAAAGGCAGGGAGATCGAGGGTGATAGAAATGGTCTATCAGAAAATGTCACCTTTACACCTCCTGATAGTTCTACCGGTTAGAAATCTGCCATGCCTTTAAAAGAAGAGGGAGTACTCAGGGCTATTTTTGGATATTATGTGTAATTTGAATGGTTAATCCCCGGTTATTTAAACATAGTTTTAAAGGGATTGCACAAGATATCTCTGCACTCTGCAGGTCAATGGGAATCCAACAATGATTTAAGGTTCGTACTACATGTCGAAGAACAGGTTTTGTTACCGAACGTGCTTCAACAGAAATAAGTGTTTGACATCTTATCCCTTTTTATTTCACTCAAGTGCAACCCGAGGTACCACTTTATATAATCACTGACTTTATACACCCACACTGATGTTTGGATGATCTCTGCTTGTGAGACACTTAAAGAAAAATAAAATGTATTTCCCCTGGAGGCTGAGGAATTTGGCTTAGACACAGGCAATACAATATAAATCAGTTAACAGTGTGTTATTTAGAAAAGGATAACAATTTCGAAGGAAAAAAAGATTACAAAAAATACAGATTTCAGTATTCTGAGGCTCTGAGCCCCATTTCTTTTCCACACGGACGGCAAAAAAAGTCCGACATTATACGATTTAAAATAAAATCAATAATCGTGGCTTGATATTGAGTAATAACATGTTTTTATGGACCACACAACTTCCGGTCTTCTCAGACCTGACCGTATCCATTTGCGTCTCATATGCACGCAAAACTCGGACTCAGAACTCAATGGGAATAGTTGGCGTATGATAGGCACGCAAAATCTGACTTTAGCGTATCTATTGCACGCATTTTCCAATGTGTAAAGTTGTGTCATTTGTACGCAGACTGAAGAGAGTGGGTTGATATGACAGACATCACTGCAATCAATTTACATATTTCTCAAGTGGTTTTTACAGTGTGTTTTTCATAATTTTAAGGTATTTAAATAAAGAAATATGAAGAATATACTTTGTCAGTCAATGAATCATCTCTAATTCAGCCGACTATGGTAATATGGGTCTCCATTAGTTCATGTAACTTTTTCCATGGAAATTAAATAGTCTCCCGGGTTATGACGCGTATGTTAGAGACACGCATGTGCTTCACTGTCTCCTGAACACCTTGAAAATAGTTTCCAGTGAGCTCCATGGTTACAGAGAAAATGTTCTGTTCACTGTGATTAATCATTTTTAAATAAAGGATGCTTTTGTTATGACACAAAATCAGTGTGTTGTCATGGAAAGTAAAGAGTGTGTCCGTCGATGTCTTTAAAATATTTATACGATGACCTCTTGAAAAAAACGCTTTTTGCACATAAAACTGCCAGTTATTTAGGACATGCTGATAGAGTATGTGTGATTTTTTTGTATTAAAATCAGAAGAGAAGTGGATTGTGATGAACTTGCATAATTATAATTTTTTCAGCAAAGTGTATCTTTAGAAATTTGATTGTGTTAATGTTTAAAAACAGTTTGCTTAATAAGTATCTCATTAACACATATTTTATGTATGTGAAAAACAGTGTCTGTTATGTTTAATTCGGAATTACACCCTTACAGCACTGCTTTGACAACCATTTATAAACACTTTGATAACCATTTATAAACACTTTGATAACCATTCAACAACACTTTGATAACCTTTCAACTAGGGGTGCAACAACTAATCGATTAAAATCGACGACCAAATTAGTTGCCAACTAATTCAGCGGCACGGCGGCGTGCGTTGCCGCTTAGCGGTGTGCGTGTCTTGAGCTTGGGGAGTCAACGCGAGCAACGCGACCAACAACCAATCACATGAATGTCCCGCCCCGGACATACAAAGCAAAGCATTCATGCTACATCCATGCTGGCTAAATATACTGTCTATGCTTGCTAGCTGTCCATTCAAACGAAGTACACTGGCTATAAACTCCCCAAACAGGCGAAAACCTACCAGTTTCACCCACTGTCTCTGCCACCTCCCCCCATGCCTGGCTCCTCCGGTTTGTATCCCTGTATGTAAAGAGGGACTGGTCATATAGTACCGGGTGATTCCCTAACGCCACGATAATTTCCTCCTCCATTTTTTTGACATATGGGAAATAACTGCGGTCTGGCTCTCCCAACATACACGCGGTTTGATTGGCTAGCGCTTGTGCTGTCAGATTTGCATACGCGGGATTTGATTGGCTGACGCCTCCGTCGAGGTGGCAAAAGTAGAACATTGCTCTACTTTTGCAGCGAGCACCGCGAGAGAAGCTACGCTTTGCTCCCACAATGCAGTTCGGCGAATCGTGACGTCACCCCATTCAAAGTGAATGGGCAGAAGCGTTGAAGCGGCAACGCACGCCGCCGTGTGTAGGGGCCGTAAGGGTACCAGACGACAGTTCGTTACATTTTTTCATTTTTCAGAAGATTCGGTTTGTGTTCACACAGGCAAAACTCAAACGGACTATAAACTTTAAACACAAGTCATGTGCACGGAAATGCTGTTCAACCATTGGTCAGACATTAAGGGGGTAAACACGCAAATCCCGGCAATTTCTACCAGAGCTTCCGCAATGGAGCATCGGCACTTTGGGCAGGTTATTCTCATGCTGCTGTTAATCTGGAGATCAACGGACACTAGCGGCCCGCGCATATGATTATATAATCAGACAACGTCCGTTAAAAAACATTATAAACACATACAGTGGGGCAAAAAAGTATTTAGTCAGCCACCAATTGTGCAAGTTCTCCCACTTAAAAAGATGAGAGAGGCCTGTAATTTTCATCCTAGGTATACCTCAACTATGAGAGACAAAATGAGAAAAAAAATCCAGAAAATCACATTGTCTGATTTTTAAAGAATTTATTTGCAAATTATGGTGGAAAATAAGTATTTGATAAATAACAAAAGTTCATCTCAATACTATACCCTTTGTTGGCAATGACAGAGGTCAAACGTTTTCTGTAAGTCTTCACAAGATTTTCACACACTGTTGCATTTTGGCCCATTCCTCCATGCAGATCTCCTCTAGAGCAGTGATGTTTTGGGGCTGTCGCTGGGCAACACAGACTTTCAACTCCCTCCAAAGATTTTCTATGGGGTTGAGATCTGGAGACTGGCTAGGCCACTCCAGGACCTTGAAATGCTTCTTACAAAGCCACTCCTTCGTTGCCCGGGCGGTGTGTTTGGGATCATTGTCATGCTGAAAGACTCAGCCACGTTTCATCTTCAATGCCCTTGCTGATGGAAGGAGGTTGTCACTCAAAATCTCACGATACATGGCCCCATTCATTCTTTCCTTTACACGGATCAGTCGTCCTGGTCCCTTTGCAGAAAAACAGCCCCAAAGCATGATGTTTCCACCCCCATGTTTCACAGTAGGTATGGTGTTCTTTGGATGCAACTCAGCATTCTTTCTCCTCCAAACACGTCTAGTTGAGTTTTTACCAAAAAGTTCTTTTTTGGTTTCATCTGACCATATGACATTCTCCCAATCCTCTTCTGGATCATCTAAATGCTCTCTAGCAAACTTCAGACGGGCCTGGACATGTACTGGCTTAAGCAGGGGGACACGTCTGGCACTGCAGGATTTAAGTCCCTGGCGGCGTAGTGTGTTACTGATGGTAGCCTTTGTTACTTTGATCCCAGCTCTATGCAGGTCATTGACTAGGTCCCCCGTGTGGTTCTGGGAATTTTGCTCACCGTTCTTGTGATCATTTTGACCCCACGGGGTGAGATCTTGCGTGGAGCCCCAGATCGAGGGAGATTATCAGTGGTCTTGTATGTCTTCCATTTTCTAATAATTGCTCCCACAGTTGATTTCTTCACACCAAGCTGCTTACCTATTGCAGATTCAGTCTTCCCAGCCTGGTGCAGGTCTATAATTTTGTTTCTGGTGTCCTTTGACAGCTCTTTGGTCTTGGCCATAGTGGAGTTTGGAGTGTGACTGTGGAGGTTGTCTTTTATACTGATAACAAGTTCAAACAGGTGCCATTAATACAGTTAACAAGTGGAAGACAGAGGAGGCTCTTAAAGAAGAAGTTACAGGTCTGTGAGAGCCAGAAATCTTGTTTGTTTGTAGGTGACCAAATACTTATTTTACCGAGGAATTTACCAATTAATTCATTAAAAATCCTACAATGTGATTTCCTGGATTCTTTCCCCCCATTCTGTCTCTCATAGTTGAAGTGTACCTAGGATGAAAATTACAGGCCTCTCATCTTTTTAAGTGGGAGAACTTGCACAATTGGTGGCTGACTAAATACTTTTTTGCCCCACTGTATAATGAGAGACGTTCTGCAGTAAGGAGGGGCGTTTCACCGACGACAGGTGTTCTTACTTTTATGTAGCTGACGGAGAATTTTTACTTTACACGACACTCTTCAACACTTCATTCTGCTTCACTCTGTAACTAAACAACCGCGGATGTCTTGAAAGACTCTTTTGCTAAAGATTTTGAAGACATTCGCGTTCTTGTGACACTACGCTTTCTATGTTTTGGTGCGGACTGCGTTCACACTAGCAATGAACCGCTCCAGAGTTCCCAAGCAAGCGCTCCGAGACCATCTATTTTAGCGGACCAGAGTCCGGTTGTTTAGTTCACTTAAGAGGTCTCGGATTGTGTTCACACCGACCCAAATGAACCGCACCAAGCGGCTAAACGCACCAGGGTTCGATTCAACCGGACTATACAAGGCAGGTGTGAACGCACCCTAAGACTGAATATCATGTTCTATTTGCAATTAAAGATTGATAATTGTGTGTATTGGGTTATTGAGAAGAGACTAGAGAGTGCTGGACATTTTTTTGGGAGGAGAGGGCCTTTTATCAGTTATTAAAGTTGAAAAGCAATGATTAAAATACATCCATTCCGGGCTTTGAACCAGCTGCGCGGAGGGCATCGCCGCATTCGGGGCGCCGGCTCTACCCACTGGGCTATCTATTCCTTGAAATGTTTTTATATTACTGATAATTGTCTTTTTGTTCACAACTTCTCCACATTTCGAAGTGTTTCCCGAGCCAGAACGACCTATCTTTCTTCCTGGCTTGCTCTATAATGATATTACAATTCAAATGCAATACCAACAACAACTCAACAAAAACTACGACAACAACCCACACATTGCGCATTGTTTAGAGCGCTCATAAAGTGTTGAAGCGCTCAAATTTGAAACTGTTTCAACCTGTCACCTGTCAGAATCGAGACGAGGCAGTGCATTGAATCGCGTGAATGGACCGTGCGTGAACCAGTAGTGATTCATTCAGGAAATGAAGGAGTTGCTGCTTCGGACGTCACATGTCACGTGATTTTAAGCAGTCGCTGCTTCGGAGGTCATATGTCACGTGATTTGAAGCAAGCTTCGAAGCACTGCTTCTATGGAATAGGAAGTCCAGGTCTCCGTTCGAAGCTTCAGTGTCAAACTGCCATCACTATCGTCCACCCTCTGCTGTTTTTGGTGTTGCCGAATAAAGTGCAGAGATTATTGGAAACTTTGAGCGTCTCTCCTGGTTTTTCTGTTGTGGCCAACGGGCCGGTCATAACACTACAAAAACATTATATCGCAGTCTTAGTGTCGCCAATTCGTTTCTAATATGCAAAAAGACAAATATATGCGTCTATGGTGTATTTTCGATCTTTCCAATCGAGACGAGGGTTGCGGTCGGATAGTTTAAAAATCAGCTCCTAAGTTCTAACCCTATCTCCTATTCCTTGACCTCTGAGTGAAACGTCACAGGGTTAAGGGATAGTGGATAGGAGAATTCAAAAGGACTTAGGAGAAGAGACTGCGGGGTTGCGTTCCGATAATCCAAAAATTAGCTCCTAAATTCTAACCCTATCTCCTATTCCTTGACCTCTGAGTGAAACGTCACGGGGTTAAGGGATAGTGGATAGGAGAATTCAAAAAGGATTTAGGAGAAGAGACTGCGGTGCTTAGAGAATCCGAATGCACTTTCACTATCCGACGTGTTTATGATGCGCCAGCGGACGTCATGAATGTGCGTCTGCTGCTGTGGGGAAACTACAGTTTCTATACAGCGGACTACAACATGGATGTTCAATAAGAACGAGGGACTACTGTAAACTCATCTAGAGACTCTGCACCGTGCTCTGATGCTGTTGTTTTATGCTTTATGAACGGGGACAACAGAGAAACATATTCTTCATGACCAAAGTTGGAATTGAAATAAAAAAGGAAAGTGAAACTTATGCTCGTCACCCTCTCCCTCCGGTCCACATTTATACAAATGATCCCAATCCGTATGATTGTATGAAAAGATCTTAAAATCAATACAAATGTATTTATTATAAACGTTAGTCCTTAACATCTATCACTGTGTATATCACCATTCAAACATCTTTTAAAAGTTGAACATCCCCACACAGCTCAGTGAAATGTTGACTTTATTTGATCATTTCAGTAAAAACTAACGTTCATATTTCTCTTTTTGATTATAATACTGATGAACGTTCAAAACAAAGCACTTTGGCAACTTACCACATACGTTTTAAAATGCGTAATAAGCACCGTAACTTTCATGATATAATTTCTCCCATTATCGTTTGTGTCCGTGAACGGCCGACTGTTGAGTGACGGCAAATGCTGCGGCTGCAATGCATTGTGGGGCAGCATTTTCTCCTCTCCTTTCGGTTAGGGAGGTCCAGTGGTTCCTAAGCTAAAGGAGGTTATAAAGGAAGTTTGAAACCTCCTTTCATTTGGAGAATTGGAACGGCACGTATCATGGCTGCCAGTGACATACTTCCGGGTCATTTCACTTGGTTAGGAAGGTTCCTAAGCTAAATGGACTATTGGAATGGGCCCCGGTACTTTAGAGAATCCGAATGCACTTTCACTATCCGACGTGTTTATGATGCGCCAGCGGACGTCATTTTGTGCGTCTGCTGCTGTGGGGAAACTATGGAAACTAGTTTTCTATACAGCGGACTACAACATGGATGTTTAATAAGAACGACGGACTCATCTAGAGACTCTGCACCGTGCTCTGATGCTGTTGTTTTATGCTTTATGAACGTGGACAACAGAGAAACATATTCTTCATGACCAAAGTTGGAATTGAAATAAAAAATTAAAGTGAAACTTATGCTCGTCACCCTCTCCCTCCGGTCCACATGAATACAAATGATCCCAATACGTATGATTGTATGAAAATATCTTAAAATCAATACAAATGTAAACGTTAGTCCTTAACACCTATCACTGTGTACATCACCATTCAAACATCTTTTAAAAGTTGAACAAACCCCACACAGCTCAGTGAAATGTTGACTTTATTTGATCATTTCAGTAAAAACTAACGTTCATATTTCTCTTTTTGATTATAATACTGATGAACGTTCAAAACAAAGCACTTTGGCAACTTACCACATAGCCTACGTTTTAAAATGCTTAATAAGCACCGTAACTTTCATGATATAATTTCTCCGTCATAATCGTTTGTTTCCGTGAACGGCCGACTGTTGTGTGACGCAAATGCTGCGGCTGCAAGGCATTGTGGGGCAGCATTTTCTCCTCTCCTTTCGGTTAGGGTGGTCCAATGCCATATAGACTGAGAGTTACGTCATCTTTTCTCGAACGGTACTTATCATGGCTGTCACTGAGGGACTTCCGGGCAAGCCCCCAGGAAGTGCGCCGGACTCAGATGAAAATATTCGTGCTGGCCAAACGGCTGTACTACACTTCCGTTTGGTTGCCAGGCCCGGAAACACTTTTTCCCATTGACTTACATGGGGAAAGAGTGGTCTGTAAATCGTTGAATAATTTTTTTTAAACTAAATAAACTACCCAGTATGAACACTTGTATAGCCCTTATTAAAAACATTCGTTCCTCAAGTTGTAATAATGTGCTAATAATGTTATTCTGAGAGTTATTTCCCTCTGCATTATGAACGCGCATCTAACCCACGGGACCGCGCCGCCCGGCACGTTCATGTCAGAGCCCTAGGGAGATAAGAGTTACGACACTCTTTGATGTCGCCGCCAGCCGGTCACGTGGTTTATGTATGCCGGCATAGTTCAAAACGCACTTCCGTTGCAATGCTTCTCTATGGCAAAAACTGGTCAAAATAGTCATAGATTAAACCAACGCTGTTATTTTTTAAAGATTGCTTTCATATTTACATGATGTGGTTACACTTTGTATGGATTGGCACTATTTATAAGTTTCGTTATTTAACGATATTTTGAGGGGAAAGTGTGGTAGCACAAGCAGGCTATGTTGCTGTCACTGCCAGGGCAGTCACGTCCGTAGTATAGTTGCGCTGCGCTGTCATGTTCTTCTATGGGACAGACAGACAGCAGCGATTGCGTTATTGAATGGTAAATATATATATAAAAAAACACACACACCCAAGTACTTTTTCAGCTGTAATTGCATTATTGCATACTTTTTATTGACAGTTTTGCATTTGGAGAGGCAGGGTGACAACGGAAAGCTTGGTAGCCTATTACTTAGATACGTTTTACATTTTTGGAGGGAAACGCTTGTGTTCATGTTAGCATGGGTAGCATGATCATGTTAAGACTATGAATATCATTTTACCACAACAGTGGATGAACAATTGATATATGTGTTTGAACAAGAACAACAGGAAGAACAAAGTAAAAGGGACGAACAAATGTGTGAACAAGTATTAAGAACAGTGTATGGAAAAAGTGATGTGTGTTAGAACAACACAAAGTAAAATGAATGAGAAGGAGAACAAAGAGGAAGATTAATTCAGCCAAAAAACACAATTTTGATTAATCTAAAGTGTAAAACAATCTTCAACACAGACCAAATTAGTGCCCTTGGACAACAAAACATATGGTGGGGCAAAGAAACGATACATTAAATTGAGAGAGTGGGAGACTAAAAATGATTACTATGATAAATATTCAAACTATTTACAGAAGCTCCTGTTGAACCAGCAACAAAAACAGGTTTGTCAACAATAACGAGGCCACTTTGCCAGGGGGAGGTGATCCAGCGACGAGACAATAAAGCAATTCATATTGCTTTTTCTGAATAAAAAAAAAATGAGTGAGGGACTGCAATATAAGAGGGAAATAAAGAGAAACTTTAAAACTGTTCAATTGTTATGATGTGTAAAGACTGATAGTGTTCTATAATCATCTGAAACTGTTAAGTCATGATGTGAAACGGTTAACAAAGAAAAAGGGAAACTCAAGCTGCTACTACACTTTATTTTATTTATCTAAAATTAAGCACTTTAAGATGCACATATCTTCAAAAGCTATTTTATTTATTTTCTCTATTTTATTTTAAATGCAGCCCGAGAGGAACATTACACATATCCACAGTATTTACTGTATATCTGTATAGTTCAATGTTCATTGACAATAAATATTGTTGTTTTTGAATGGTACTTTCTTTATTTGATTGGCAGTCAGTTGTTGATTACATGCAGACGTTGATAAAGCTACAGGTCACTTCAATATATATCACACTAATTCATGAAGCAACTTAGACATTTTGATGTTCCGAACCTTTGCATGGGGAGATTTTCTCTAACTGGACCTCGTTTAATTTTAGTTGAATACCCCTGCCCTATACGATCATTTTCTGATAATGAGGAGGCAATAGCCTCGCCTCTCCCCACCTCTGCTGCTCACCCCCGCGTCAAAGTAAACTGCACACTGAATTCAGATTATTTATCTTTGATTGATTGATTGATTGAAAAGTTTATTAACAGCTTGTATATTGGGTACAGTACAGTACAGCTCAAAACATACAATTGTTAAGGGGATGCAGACCAGAAAAAGACTTTCGTCTTGTTTACATCAGGGTCCCCTATTTCCAATTCATCATATCATTTAAGACATATAAGACATATTTGACATACAGATGGCTTATTTACAATTTACATACCGGTGTTTTTTTACATACAGATTGCTTATTTACAATTTTCATTTTAGATTTCGTTCTAATACATCCTAACCGGACATTTAAGACATACCAAGTCTACAGATATACAGTTAGTAACAGAGTCTAAAATGCGAGTATATACATAGATGGGGGGGGAAGCTGTCCATTGAACGACAGGTTGAGATTTGTACCATTACCGGGGCCAGTTTTGCGATGCTCTCCCCCGAAGGTGCTCTTTAAGAGAGGTTTTGAAGGTAAGTATAGTTTTACTTTCCTTTACAGTTGTGGGAAGAGCGTTCCACCTTGATGTGGCATAATTGCGAAACGTGTATTCCCCCTTTTTTGTGCCAAATCTGGGTTTCACATGATTTGTGGAGCTCCCTCTGGTGTTATGATCATGGTATTCCTTGACCTTTGGGAATAATTTTGACATGTACATGGGTACCATAGAGGTGTAGTGGATCTTGTAGACCAGGCCCATTGCAAGTAGCTGTACTCTGTCGTCTACTCTAAGCCATCCTAGGTTGTCAAAGTGGGCAGAGGTGAGGTGGGTTCTAGATGAAAGGTCAAGCAGTAGTCTGACCAGTTTATTTTGCGATGTTTGAAGTTTTATTTTTAGCGCCTTGGAGGTGCTATGGTACCATGACGTGCAAGCATAGTCATAGTACCCTTGAATGAGTGCTCCTGCCAGAGTTTTCAGGGTGTTTTTGTTTACCAGAGAGGAGATCCGGTATAGGAATCTTTCTCTCGATATGGACCTAAACGCGAGTGAAGTCTAATCTGACAGGACGGAGACACCTCTCAAACTACCTAAACTAGTTATAAATATGTTTATTTTTACTGTCGGCCGGGTCACTCATTACTGGATCAGCTGCTGCATGAAACAGACACTGATGCTGTCCGAAGAGAGGGAGGAAAAAGAGAGGCTCCATGTATTTTATTATTATATTATATAGATTCGTTATTCATTTATTTTAAAGCTCAATAAATAACAAAGAATACCTTTGACCGGCACTTTTATAATTTTGTCCAGAAGATTTAAACTTTAATACACATTGACTGGCGAAAAACTCTACCCGGTTCCCTCGGCCCCCACCGCGGAGAATAAACAGAAGGGCAACCATGACAACCATGGTTCTTCGCTGCTTTTGTGGAGGAAGTTACAGCGCCACGTACAGGTTCCTGCATATGTAGCTTCTCCAGCGGTTGGAGCTAAACGGAGCTGTCTTGTACGGTGGCCCTGAAGTGCAAGACACCACAGCATTTCACAAAACACAACAGCATTTCACAAAACGCCGCAGCATTTCACAAAACGCCGCAGCATTTCACAAAACGCCGCAGTATTTCACAAAACGCCGCAGCATTTCACAAAACGCCGCAGCATTTCACAAAACGCCGCAGCATTTCAGAAAACGCCACAGCATTTCAGAAAACGCCACAGCATTTCATAAAACGCCACAGCCTTTCAGAAAACACCACAGCATTTCAGAAAACACCACAGCATTTCACATTGGACGGAAAGGGTATTCCTTAGGGAGAACACTTCTTGTTTGTGATTGGACAGAGCCAGCCAGAGAAGCACTGCTGTGATTGGTTGTGTTTGCTGCCAGTCAAGAAATAACGCTTCGTGATTGGCCCAACACATCAGCCGTTAGCTCCTCATATCTGTTCAGAAACTGGACAAAAGTTAAACATATACAAAACACAGACTGTCTATGTCATGGCGAATACAGTTGCTGCTTTATTTATGTCTGTATGAGGTTGTTATGAGTGTGGACGGAGCAGCTACAGGTTAGTTTAGGCTGATCGATCCGATTCCGATAGGATTTACATGGAGATACGGCCCGCCCCCTCTCCAGCGTCTTGTTTGAATGACAGGAGTAAACACAGAATTAATGCTTTATTAATTCATGGTTTTTAAGGGGCTTATCTCCATGTAAATACTATGGTAGACCACCCAATATTCGCATCGCTCTAATCGCTCGAGTTTCACCGCGGCTGTCAGCTGTGTTTGCTCCTGTCATTCGAACAAGAGGCGCTGGAGAGGGGGCGGGGCGTATCTCCATGTAAATTCTATGGGAGATACCAACTACAACAAAATGAACATATTTGACCGTGATTTAATTGTAATACACGTTTCAAAGTGATGCCGAAGTAACTACATACTGATAACGGTTAGTAAAAACCATGAATTAACGCTTTGACAAGTCTGCAGACAAGACGGCAGGCGAAAAGCTTTTAAAATGCGTGTTTTCTGAATGGAATCGGATCCATCAGGCTAAACTAACCTGTAGGAGCCAAAACGTTGATTTATTATTTTGATTATTTAATCATTTAATGTATGTAATGGAGTATAATTGATTGGTGTCAGGTGATCGTGATCCGCAGCCACGGCTGGGCGGAGCGGCTGATTGGTGATGCGATTGCCTCAGCTGGTTAAAAGAGTCCTGCTGATTATACTCTGGGTTCTAGTTTGGTTGTGAAGCCACACGATTTTGTGACCGCTGCATTGCACTGCAGAGAAGAGAAGATTTGTTTATTTAAATGACGAACACTGTTTCAACCTCGTCTGGTAAGATACCTTCATGTGTGTGTTTTAAAGAAGAGAACGACCAGTGTGGAAATGGAAACGATAACATGGAAATAAATGTACCAAAAACAAACATATCTCTGAGTGATGTGTGAGCGCGTCGGCCAGGCGCTAAAACCAAAGAACAGAAAAGAGCTTAAGAAAGGTGGAAAGAAGGCTCTTTTATAACCTGTTGCTGCTCCGTCCACACTCTCAACAATGTCATACAGACATAAATAAAGCAGCGACTGTATTCACCATGACACAGACAGTCTGTGGTTTGTACATGTTTAACTTTTGTCCAGTTTCTGAACAGATATGAGGAGCTGTGAGCTCTGAGTGTGTGCCAACGGCTGATGTGTTGGGACATATTTCGCTGTCGGGTGTTGACTAATCACGAAGCGTCATTTCTTGACTGGCAGCAAAAACAACCAATCACAGCAGTGCTTCTCTGGCTGGCTCTGTCCAATCACAAACAAGAACTGTTCTCCCTAAAGGAATACCCTTTCCGTCCAATGTGAAATGCTGTGGCGTTTTGTGAAATACTGTGGCGTTTTGTGAAATGCTGTGGCGTTTTCTGAAATGCTGTGGCGTTTTCTGAAATGCTGTGGTGTTTTGTGAAATGCTGTAGCGTTTTGTGAAATGCTGTAGTGTTTTCTGAAATGCTGTGGTGTCTTGCACTTCAGGGCCACCGTAGTCTTGTGTGGACAGACACTATCCGGTGAATATTGCGTGTGGACGGAAGCTTTTTTGCGTTTGCGTTAATCCTATGCGTTTAGCCGTTTTCGTCCTCGTGTGGCCGGGGCCTAAGCTAAATGGACTATTCGACTTCAGCCCCGATCTCTCTCTCCCCCATCTGTGTGCGAGGGGGCGGGGCAGTTTACACACACGCGGCTAGGTACTAAGCTACATGCAGCAACACACGGCCGGTGTTGCAGTATAACTTGAGTCATGAGAACTGGCGACATTCTATTATTTTCGTCATAGGAATCCGGGGCGTGTACATTGAGGACCCATTGTTGACTTACCATGTCGATCGCCTCGTTTGTCGTTTACGTTCATCTTTTGCTATATCTGCCTTCATAAGATCACTTGATGCACATTCAGTACTCGTATGTGAGGTTGTGGGTGAGAGGTGGATATTGTGACGCTTACAGGGAGGTATCGAACATTACAAAGTAGGTGACTGTGTGGCTGCCTGTTCAAAATATTGCAAACTTGAATAAATCATTTAAATTATATATTTGTGTCCGACTTTCATTTGTACATCGTTCTTAATGTGATGTATAGTAGCTCTGATAGCTGTCCATACCTTCAGACAGCCTAAAAGTAAAACACAAGTTGTTTATTCACAGCCCGAACGCTCATCGAGATGACTGGATCACTCATGACAAGTTGTGATCAGCTCCGATTAAATTGTGATATCAATTCTGTACCTATTCTCCAGGGAGCACGTTTTTTTAATGAAATACCTGTATCCCTCTCATCACAACAAGACTACACTATGCAGGAAAAACAATTACATAGGCTACATGAAAATAACCTTGATGCATGGGAATGAAACACACAAACTATCTTCCGTGGCTATACTGATATGTCACAGTAACGGTAAACCACAGAAAAGTAAGTCCAGTGGGGCACACGTTGAATACATATAATACAGTAGTTCTATTATGCCTTTAAGCCTATACGTTTAACCCATAAGAACCCGGACCCATTTCTACTTTTGGGGAAATTAAGGGGAACGTCATTTAGACTAAATAGAACACCTAGAACACATTTCTGACAAGTAACCCCCCCTAGTGTCAAATATCTGAAATGTGACATGTCACATTGGGCTTTAATGGTAAAGTAACTCTTATTTATAACTTCATTAATGAGGATGATTTTTTGGTTTACATTTGTTTGAACATACTTTGAATTGAATAATAAAGAATATGTTAACTAAATATAATTGAATCAGCTAAATTAACTGAGCAGATCATAATCATATTTGTAATTGTGCATATATGTCACTCCGGGTTTACTGTGAATGTTTAGGGTTAATGTGCCGATGTGACATCAGTGTCACAGCAATATTTATGGCATTTGTTTCATATCAATTTCATCAATAAATGTTTCTACAACAGGTTATATGTAATCAGAATCAGAAAAGAGCCGAAGACAGCTTAATGTTTAACAAATGACATGTAAGCATTTGTATTCTTAAATGGCTTGAATGTTAACTTTAGCAACAAAAAACCTTTCCAAATGTAGCTAGTTCTGTCACATGTGTTAGCCTGGCACATGGACATCTTGGACATGTTGTTATGGAAACACAAAAGCAAATGACAAGGACCATAACCCACCAGACTGTTCAGTGTGTGTCACTTAGGGACTTCTTGAGATAAAAAAGGTGTCTAAGCAATTCTGTCTGCCTTCCGTGTTGCACCATGAGGACCCACTGATATAAAATGCGTAACTGTCTAAGTTGCAACCATGCACTTTTTGGAGGGCTAAGCGCCAGCTTGACATGTTTTTGGCTTCATTTATAGAAGGAAAGACAACAGTGATAGTTATGTTTCAGAATAACATTTATTGGAAATTGTTAGAACAATCTCACTGGTCACTGGCTTGAGCTTCAATCTCAGGATCCATGTATTTGTGATCAAAAGTAGGCTAATATAAAAGTAGTGTAAGTCATTACATTTCAGAGACAGTAATATTGTAATGTAACGTAGCCTATTACTTAAAAAAGACAGTAATAAGTAATGTACTGTATTACATTTTGGAAGTAACTTGCCCAACACTGCAGATGATCCAGTCATCTCGATGCTGCTTTCGGGCTGTGAATAAACAACTTGTTTTACTTTTAGGCTGTCTGAAGGTATGGACAGCTACTATAGGCTACATCACATTAAGAACGATGTACAAATATTTTATATGTATTCAACATGTGCCCCGCTGGACTTACTTTTCTGTGGTTGACCGTTACTGTGACATCAGTATGGCCACGGAAGATAGTTTGTGTGATTCATTCCCATGCATCAAGGTTATTTTCATGTAGCCTATGTAATTGTTTTTCCTGCACAGTGTAGAGTCTTGTTGTGATGAGAGGGATACAGGTATTTCATTAAAAAAACGTGCTCCCTGGAGAATAGCTACAGCATTTATATCACAATTTAATCGGAGCTGATCACAACTTGTCATGAGTGATCCAGTCATCTCGATGAGCGTTCGGGCTGTGAATAAACAACTTGTGTTTTACTTTTAGGCTGTCTGAAGGTATGGACAGCTATCAAAGCTACTATACATCACATTAAGAACGATGTACAAATGAAAGTCGGACACAAATATATAATTTAAATGATTTATTCAAGTTTGCAATATTTTGAACAGGCATCCACACAGTCACCTACTTTGTAATGTTCGATACTTCCCTGTAAGCGTCACGTTATCCACCTCTCACCCACAACCTCACATACGAGTACTGAATGTGCATCAAAGTGATCTTATGAAGGCAGATATAGCAAAAGATGAACGTAAACGACAAACGAGGCGATTGACATGGTAAGTCAACAATGGGTCCTCAATGTAAACGCCCCGGATTCCTATGACGAAAATAATAGAATGTCGCCAGTTGTCATGACTCAAGTTATACTGCAACACCGGGATGGCGGAGAGAAGCGCTCCAAGGTGTGGTTAAATGTTACCCGTCTCGATGTGGACAATGCTCTTTGCCAATAGTGCAATAAGAGTTTAGGATGTAAGGGCGGTAACACAAGCAATTTGTCTAAACATTTAGCAAAAGTGCACCACATTCAGACGGAGAAATGCACCGGGTTCGACTGTCTTTCTAGCAGCTCTGAAGAACCCCATCCACGAATAACTTTCCCACGTCAGCAACACACGGTCCGGAGATAACAAAATGATACAAACATGGGTTAATGATTAGAGGTAACTGAGTTATTTCTTTTGTTAAAGTTTCAGCTATTCTGTTTACAATTATGTTATCACATTATTTAATACGATTTGTTAAAACATTGTTGTTTCTTTTGATGTGAAATATTATGTATTTAATTTAAATAAAAAGCAATGTTAATTTTGTTCACAATTTGTTTAGTTAATTTAATAATATATGTATTTTTTAATCAAATATTCATCTTTATTGTTAGTTTCCACATGCCTAAAACAACCTCAAGCTACATCTAAAAGTTGATGGCAAATAAGAGCCTTTGAGAAATTGTGCAAGGCATAATAGTCAGAATAGTCGATTAATCGATTATCAAATTAGTCGTTTGTTGCAGCCCTACTTTCAACAACAAGGATTTTAGACTAAAGCCCAGGCGCTCCGTACCCAATCTCAGTTTGAGGACACTTAAATGCAGTTGAAGAAGAGAGCAGTTGATTCTGTGTTTGGTATAAACGTAGTAGTGATCTGTTGCAGGTCTTCCCCTCTGCTGGGCTGCAACTCAGTTTCTCTCTTCTGGTTCACGGTGAAGTCAGGATCAGGTTGGCACAAATGATGGAAACGCTAAGAAAATGGGAGAAAAAGTCAGAAATACTTTGAGACTTTTAAAATGCTATCTATATTGTTATATAAATCGGCATTATGCTTTGATTTATAGACCTCAACATGTCACTTCTAAAAGGCCTTTACTCTAAATGAATCATAATAATGAAAAACACAATGAAACTGAAACCTATTTAATAAATGAGATCCGAGATGCGAGTTATCGGTTATTTTGCTTTTAATTGGCCCATAATGAATATATCCAATATAAGACATATAGGCCTTGATTATTCTTGAATTGTTATCATTTATACAGTTTTCCCGCACCTGACTGAGGCTCCCAGTCCCCGTTCCTAGTTTAAACAGCGCCCACCCCGGCACGAGCAGGATGGAGGAGAGGGTGAGGACCCAGCCCAGCACGTGGGCCCAGGTAGGGTACACGTACCAGCGGTTAAAGGTCAGAGGCTGGTACTCCACTAGAGAACAAATGAAAGTACCCTGAGAAAAAAGGAGGGATTCAGAAGGTGTCTAGACATTTAATCTAGCAAAAAACAAACAAAGGCTACAATAACATGCTGGGACATATTCAGGTGTACATGCACTGTTGGACAGTAAATATTGACTGAAGTACAATTCTGTGGTACTTATACTATACTTGAGTGCTTCCATTTACTCTACTAGTGCTTTTTTTTAGTAAATGTATTATTTGTTCTTTATACTTCTTTATTTGTTACCACTGACGGATCACTTTGAATGCACGATTATTTATTTTTTTAAAAGAGTATTTCTACACTGTAATGATCTGAGTACTTCGTCAGCCTCTGTGTACTAGAGAATAGACCAAGGCTGTGTGAAAATACATTATTCATACTGTATGTACAACATTGAAAGTGACCCACCAGTGAGATCAGCGGTGTGAGGTAGAGCCAGCAGAATTTAAAGAACGGGTTGGCTTGCATGCCTGTCATGTCCTTTATGATGCCATACAACCGATCAGCCCCTTTATAGAAGAAGATTTAAGAGGATATGATTAGTGGATCAGGCTAGATGTGTGTGGATTATTTGATGTCATTTAGGTTGTAGTTTCTGCCTCTGCTGCTTTACATTTTATCTCGTTTGATCACTCGAGTTTCCCAACTGTATAGGTCAAGCATAAATACCTGCAGTGCCAATTGAAACAGAATACCTACCAAATACCCATGCCAGTGCCAGGGTTTCAAAAACACACAGGAAGAGGATGCAGACGCCATTACAAGCGTAGTAGTCAAACATCTGGAACACATACATTCCTCCCTGGAAACAACAGTAAAGATATTTACTTAACATAGGTATTATGACAAGATCAGGTGCATGGAAACCTAAAATATAAATATTGTATTAATTAAAAGGCCATAAACTGAAAGCATCTTGTGACAATAAAATGAAAATATGGTATACAAATCGTATTTGGCGGCAATATTCTGCCATAGTGGATTGGTAAATATGTAATGTATGTACAGTATATAACACTAAACCCTGACCTCAGTGATCATGACGAGCTGACAGAAGAAGCATGTGAGGCAGAAGAGGAGGAGGAAGCGTTCCCGCCGGCCTGCCCTGCGCATCACTGAGGGAAACACGTCTATGATGGACGTCATCACCACCTCCATTGCAACAAACTGAAGGGAGAAAACACGAGACAGAATAGGTACATCTCAATATGTGAACGTGTTCTTCCTCAAAGAGTTCATGAAGAGGCCATCTCACTTGTGTGTCCAGACCCAGGAGGATGAGCATGACAAAGAAACAGATGGACCACAGTTGGGGCAGAGGCATCATGGCTACAGCCTGAGGGTACGCAATGAACGCCAAGCCGGGACCTGGAACACAACAAGACTCTTCACTGGCTATTATCTGCCTTTTGTTGCTCAACTGATTCAGCATTATAACTTTGTAAAGCAAAAGTGCATCCAATGGCAAGTGGAGTTTCATTATTCGAGTAACAAATGAATAACAGCGTCCTGGAAGGAACTGGGGACGTTACTGGAAATCAGGAAGGGGTATAGAAGAAGTACAACAGAGTAAATCTCTTTACATGTGTGTTTCAGTACAGACTGAATGTAGATTGTGCGGAAAATAATATTTGAAAATGATAAGGCCAAGGTGACTGCTTTATTGTCGTGATCATTCATGTGTTTTTAACGAGAAGGAAGAGTGGAATGTAGGAATGAAGGAAAAAAAAAAAGAGCCACAAAAAAGTTGTATAAACACAGTGCAATGGAAAAGTCATGATTTAAGTAACACATTAAAAAACAACTTCTTTGATCTCTAAATGGAGGGAAAATAACAGGGAATCATGAAGGGGGTTAAAGGAAGTACAGCCATCTAATGTCATTCACTACTTCAAGCTACAGCGGACAAAATACGATAAGCTACTGATGTTGACGCAGTCAGATTTTTTGTTTGTACTGTAAATATTTGGGCTGGGAAGTGAAGGGATATGTGAGTAGAGCAACATGAGCTCATTCAGAGCCTGACCCTTACCCCAGTGAGTGACAATGAATGTGTGTATAAGGTGCCATGAACACTCAGGCGTTGGGCTGATTGTTAATGTCATGTCTATGGTTGCCCTGAAGATGTCAGCAAATGTTTAATTTATTATGGACTTGAGGTGGAAGGCATGTTCAGGACTTTTAATTTAGTAAAAGTACTAATTAAATAATTCAAAAATACTCCCTTACCAGGAAAACTCCTCTTACCAATATCGTAGTTGACAAGTAAAAAAGTAAAAGTACTCGTTCGGCAGTGAAATGTCCCCAGATACTTAGTTTATATTGACTTGAATATATTCTAAAACTAAATTCCCATGCAGAATGTGTTTGGATTTCTCTCCTCTTTGATTTTCTTTTTTGTGTGAAAATATTGTATGATTTGACCTCTTTAGCCCTAAACAGTTCCTTTTAGATAACCCATGTGGGAAATTTAGGAAGAAAAACGTATTTGGTTGAACTGCTGTCAACTAATGAACATTTGAATAGTGATTAAGGGCTAATTTTGGTGGCATCTGAGGCCAAACTTATTGCTCTATTTTACGTTTTGTTGGAGGAGCCTGATACTTGAGGTTTGTATTGCCAAAAATACTAATACAAATAAACCCTTTAAATCCATTGGCTCTATGTTGATAAGCGTTAACTGCAGGTGTGTTTTTAGACCTCCCTCCTCAGAGTGCGTGCTCATGATTTTCCCAGGAATGTCACCATAGACACACAGTTGGTAGTACTCTAAATGCAATTGCTTTAAACAGTGGGACAGAGACTTGATCATTATTGTGATACTTAATGTGTCCTTAGATTATAGTATATGTATGTATGTACTCAGTTACTTTCCACCATGGTCGTGCCCTAGCTAGCATTTCTTGAGAGTTTAGGAGATGTGCATCACCTACTGCTATGACAATGATGTGGTTACAAAATGGTTGCTTCAACCTAGGCTGCAACAAGGTGTAGAAAGACGAGGTTGCATTTTCTTAGTATCTCTATTGGCTTGCCATACCTGACTCGGCGACTTCTGCAATGGGAACGCCTTGCTCATGAGCCATGAACCCCAGCACAGAGAAGACTGCAAACCCAGCTACTACACTGGTTCCACTGTTTAGCAGACACAGCCACAGACAGTCTCTGCAAAACACAAAAACACATTAATTCAAATTGATAATTTCTTCATCAGTCAGAAAAGTTTATATCAGAGCATCAAGCTCAGTCACACATTGACAAATACTAACTTATAGCAGTTGTTGTTGTATTTGTTGTAGCTGCCTAGCACAGTTAAGGAGCCAACCCCCACGCTGTATGAGAAGAAGATCTGAGCCCCAGCCTCCATCCAGACCTGCTCCAGCAACGTAACAGTGGGTAAATGTACCCATGAACTCTGCACTGTTACCATATGTCATGCATTTCCTACCTGAGGGTCTGCAAGTCGTGAGGGTTCGGGCAAAAGGTAGAAAATTATTCCTTGTTTAGCCCCAGGAAGAGAGAGTCCACGGATCAAAAGAATGACTAACATCACATAGGGGAAGGTAGCAGTGAAATAAACCACCTGGAGAAAAATATCAACATTTGAGGCATTCAAATATATAGCATATACTTTTACTATAGTATTAGGTTGTATATAAATACCTTTCCTGTAGACCTGACCCCTTTCCAGATACAGAAGTAGCATGTGACCCACATTATAATTACGCACAACAGCACCTCCCACCTGATGCTGCCTATCTGCTCAATACCCCCTGAGATAGCCAGCACCCGTCGTCTAGAAGGATAAAAAGATAGACACAATGTTTTATTGAGACTTTTTAGGGCACACTTTGGCACTTGAATGAACCTAGAGGCTTAGCTTGTTCACATACTCCCAGAACTCTGTGGCAGCAGAGGATGTGTTGGTCCGGTTGCTCCATTGAAAGGTTTCATTTTTTGTGGAAAAATCAACACAGTTATCTGAAAAGATAGTAAGAAAGGAAATTATGATTATATTCTCAAGGCAGATGTATAAGTTGTTGGAGCACCACCCAATGGCGGTGGTGGAAGGTTCACCTCTGCTCCACGCGTCCCTTGATGACTGATGAGCTAGTCAAATTATAAAAGAAGGAACTCAAAGCACCAGAATAAAGGTTAAACAATAATCTGTTTTAATGGTAAAAGCAACAATACACAATACAGAGCACTGCAATAGTACCAAATACAGAGTACTCCGGGCTCAATTCCTACCACCGTGTGATACAAGTACCACGACAGCCAGTCAGGAAGAGAGCCCCGACTGTAAGAATTTTTACAGTATTTAAACACATTCTGTGGGAGGAGTTGTGTTGGTCGCTCCTCCCTAGCTATTTGTTTTTGTCGATTTCACTTCTGGGCAAGCCCTAGACCGTGAGATGGTGTGTGTGTCTAAATAAGGATGTTTCCTGCCATGCAAACTGCTCCTACTTCATACAGAGTAATTAAGCACACACATATATTTAAGCCAACTACTCCAAAATGTTCTGGCAATTTAGCACAGGCCTCCTCTGAACTTCCTCTAACCTCGAAGTCAGCTCACTTAACAGGAATACATCTATTGATAATTCAGAACGACCATTATCCCATGGCCTCTCTAGGAGTCTTGCAGGATATGAATTATCCAATTAACTAAGTCTGCCCACAAGCACACATACATTTTCCCCTATGCAGCTACGCACCAACATTTTTATCGTTTCTAACTGTATTAGGTCTGAGGAAGCCCCTCTCTTGGAGTTCCTCTGACCTCTGTTGAGATCTTCATATGAAGTGAATACTTAAAACGAAAGTTAATTGAGATCATGGTATGAAGTGAATACTTAAAAACGAAAGTTAATTAATAAATCATACATGATCAATCATATTCTTGTATAAACCCATAATGAGAATGCTTCTTGGCGGTTTTTTAATATGGATCTATGCTTGCAATTTTTTCTGTTGCTATTTGAGAACTTTGCGTTTTGAAAAGAGGGTGTTGTGAGTTTTCATAGTATGTTTAATACTTAAAAACGAAAGTTAGTTATAATCAAATATAATCAATTATATTCTTGTATAACCCACAATGAAAATGCTTCATATTTTAGGTTTTCTATAGTTACAGTATAAATAAAACAAAGTGGTTTGTTTAAGTTGATTTTTCTTCCTCTCCTCTGGCAGCAGTCCACAGGGAGGGGGGGGCTTCACACTAAGGGGAGAAACATTAGAGGCCAAAGAGAGTTCATGTCCTTTTTACCTCATATGAAAGGGTGTCTTATCCCATAACAGCTGTGGAACATGTCGGGACATGTTTAGCCTTGTACATTAGTGCGCATGCGCAGTTTTCAACTGAATTGGGTGAAGAGGAGGAGTTTGTTTTTTGGGTTTAGGATCCAGTTTTTTTAGCATAAAGAGACTGGTTTTTTGAGAGAGCGCGAGAGAGGGGGGGTGACCCCTGGTAGACTCTCTCCCGGTAGGCTGTGTGCTTCAGAGCTGGGTTAATAGCTCTCGGTAAGGTCCTCCCAGACGGGGTAAATATCTCTCGAATTTATTGGTTGTTGGCTGAGTGGAATGATTTGATGAGAGAAAAAGTGTATGGAATGTTATAAATACTGCCATCTGTGAGGAAAATCTCCCCTCCGAAATTGCAGATAGGTATGGGTTTTTAAATGTTATACCCGCCGTCTGTGTCGGAAAAAGTGTATGGAATGTTATAAATACTGCCATCTGTGAGGAAAATCTCCCCTCCGAAATTGCAGATAGGTATGGGTTTTTAAATGTTATACCCCCGTCTGTGTCGGAAAAAACGGTATGAAACTGATGTGAATTGAGTTGGTGAAAATGAAAAAGTTGAATGCTCTTTTTATTGTCACCGGTCTTTTTACGAGGAAATACCTCTAAATTCTATCGGGAGAATTTTAAAATGTCACAACTGAAATGGGCAGTTGAAATTAAAACATTTTGGTAATAAATGTAAGACTGTGAATTAAAGTTTCATTTGAACATAATCACAGCACCAGGTTTTTAGTATGATTATAATGTTGTAAAGAGAGAAGGTAAAAACCCTGTATTAGTTTGGACCTATTTTTCTTCAAATAAACTGAATCCCACCTGTTGGATTGGGATCCTTTAAAAGACACCTGTGCTCTCCTCTCCTGCGTCAAAGGTAAGATTGCACCCTGCCACACACACTTAGGTAGGAGCACACTCCATTTACTGATATCAAAATCCTTCGGGATCGCTTAAACAGATTAAAAAAGAGTTGTCTGAATTGAAACAGCAGTTAATTGAACCTGGTTCTTCGGGGGGGTTAGGAAGAGGTGAGATCTTGCTGACGTTGGTGGATCTGAGCCAAGCAGCAACCTTACATAGACTCAATAATCTTCGGAAAGGTCAATTAGGAGGTCAGAGTAATTTACCGGAATAAATTATCAGGACCTCTCAATACTCTAAACACCTCTTACCAATTCACTTAACATGGGTACATCTGCTGTTATTTTGCAAAGACCATTGATAATTAGCAAAGAGACTCCCGGGCCTTTTCTACTGACTTTCTGAAAAATACTCATCCACGGGTAATCATTTTACTCAAGGCAGAAATCACAGGTTGTACTGTACCTCACCTACTCACAAATAGCCAAAAAAAACACCTTTTGGTTATAATACAAAAGTGGAAGAAAGACAATTTGCGCTAATCTACTTCTACTAAAAATGGGACATCATAATAGGAATATTAATATAAAAAACCTCTCTATATTTAAGAGGAAAAAATTGACTCGTCCATTCAAGTTTAACACATATAAAAACACACATATATTAGTGATAACATAATTCAACACACTTCTTATATCAGGTGACATTAAAAATGAATATACCAGAAATACGCTGTATTAAACTTTCTGCTATAACATGTTATTTTAATACTTGAAAGTGTCTCTGTGGCTCTAGGATGAGGTTACGGAAGTCTAAACATTTTTTAACCAGAGCCTCCATTCTGGTGTGGAGTTTAAAGGGGCCCTATGCTGATTTTCTGGTATCAGGATTTAATTTTGTGCCTTTATTGTGACCTGTTTACTAGCTTTAATGTTCAACAAGATATTTATTTTTCTCATACGCTGCATGCACCTCTTTTCACCGTCTGATTGGAAAAACCCAAAAAGCATGATAGGGCCTCTTTAAATGGAAAACAAGACAGGAAGGGCCTAATGAACGACGCCATCTAGTTGCATTATCGGAAATGTAGGATTAATTGTTCTGAAATTTAACGCATATTAGGAGGTAAAAGTCAGTGGTCATTGGTTCCTTTAATTTTTATTTAAAAAAAGTTCTACTTTACAAATAAGAAGTTATTTGAGATAATGTGAAAAAGTACAGCATGTTCTAAGATAACATCAGTACACAGCAGACATGGTAGTACTAGTTTATCTTAGATTAGATTATTTTGTATCTAAGTATCACAATCCTTTTCACCTGTGTTCCAGTAGTTGTCGCAGCTGGCCCAGGGCAGCTGTGAGCTGAAGGAGAACACCAGGTAGAGCAGAGCCCAGGACAGAATGAGGATGTAGGTCATGCAGCTGTAGAGGATGATCACCTGCCCTCCATAGCCAATACCTGCAAGCTCACATTTTGCAGTTATAGATTCTGTTATAGAATAACAATATGAAAAACCCGTCAACCTCGGTTTAATAATTTCCTAAAGCGGTGAACGGTCAGCCTAACGGGAGCCTGACCAAATACAGCCTACTTCTTCAACTGCTTACTCAATCTAAAATAAATGTATCTTAAACTGTATATAAATAGATTTATTTTATTTTATTTGTTGTATTAAACTACACTGTTACAATGCAAAAGGGCAGGTGGTAGTCCTCAGCTCCAAACAAGGGTGACTTAAATTACATAACTATAGGTTACTTACGTAACCCCAGTTCTCAGAGTAACATGAAGTGAGATGTCTCACTATGGGATGCGCCTCATCGCGGAGTAAACAGAAGCATCAATCTCATTACGCCAATCCTGATTGGCTGGAGATCTTGACGTCAGCGTCAGGGAAATCACCCCCTATAAGTAGCTTGCGCCACAACGCATGCGCCATTCAAAATAAGCACCTCTTCTCGCTTCACCATAGCAAGGAGGGCCGTCTGGTGAGACATCTCATTTCATGTTACTCTGAGAACTGGGGTTACGTAAGTAACCTATAGTTCTCATTCATAACACTCCGTTCGATGTCTCACTATGGGAAATTGTAGCTCCCGTATTGCCAGACGAGCTTATCTCGAAAATCACCAAACCAACCAGAACTTAACAGGTAGAGCTCTGACTCAACCAGGTGCCCAGCACTGCTTGAGTCACACTGGGAGCAGAACGTCCAGCCTGTTAGGAGGCAGACAAAAGTGAGCGGCGAGGACCAGCTCGCCGCTGCACCAATGTCTTTGATGGGAGACATCCTGGAGCCAGACTCTGAGTCGAAAGAGCTCGCAGACCCGAGGGTGCCTGCGAACTCTGACTCGTATGAGCCCCAAAGCAATTGCTTCCACAGACCAGTGGGAGAGCCGTTGCTTAGTAACAGGCTTGCCCTTATAAGGGTTAGCCCAGGACACAAGGGGTTGGTCATTATGACAAAGCACCCTCTATCTGTCCCTGTACGTGCGTGAAGCACGGGCTGGACACGGCAAATCCGGCCGCTGTTCCCCGGAGGAATACAGTGGCGGGGAGGATGCCTCAATGTCAAATGTGGTACCCGAACCGACCGCCTTAAGATAAAGGCAGGGTCAGGCTTCAACCACACTCTGTTTGCCCTGGGGCAAACTGAGTGCATGAAAACTGTACAGATAGTGCATGAGTGCCACTGGCTCGCTTGGCAGCTGCCAGGGTCAGCTTCATGTCACACTGTATTCAGATTGTACCACTCACGGGCCAGGCCCATAGAGCCAAGCGCTCTGGGTGTGGGTGAAAGATTGCCCCCCCCGCTTGGGACAGTATGTCCCTGCGTAGTGGGAGCTGCCATGGCTGCCCGCACAGCAGCTGATATATCTCCGCTAGCCAGTACATAGCTGGCCAGTGCGGAGCTATCAGGATAAGTGTGTGGCGTTGCTCTCTCACTCTGGCCAGAGTTGGGGGTATCAGAGCCAGGGGTGGGAACGCGTACAGAAGGCCCGGGGGCCAATTGTACGCGAGTGCATCCACGCCTAACGGTGCATTTAGATCGCGCATCAAAAAGAACAGCTGACACTGAGCGTTGTCTTTCGATGCGAACAGATACACCGCGGCTCTGCCGTAACGCACCCACAGCTGGCTCACAATCCTTGGATGTAGAGTCCAGTCTGCATAAAGTGGTATACCTCTGGACAGTAGATCTGCCCCGAGGTTCCTCACTCCCGGTACGTGTGTCGCTCTCAGAGAGAGGAGACGCCTACCGCTCCATAGGATAAGTTTGCGCGCCAGTGTGTGTAACTGGAGAGAACGCAAACCCCCTTGGCGGTTAATATACGATATCGTGGTCGTATTGTCTGTCCTCACGAGGACGTGATGTCCCCTGAGGAAAGGCAGAAAGCGTTTTAGGGTGAGAAACACCGCTAAAAGCTCCAGGTAATTTATGTGTGCCCGCTGGAGGTCTCTGCTCCAGAGACCCCTCACCGGGCGACCTTCATAAATACCTCCCCAACCTGTCAGACATGCGTCCGTGGTGACCACTTTCCGTGAAAGGACAGCACCCATAGGCACACCTCGTACTAGAAAAGTCGGGTGCAGCCAGTGGCGCAGTGCCATTACGCATTTCACAGTAACCATCACCAGGATGGCTGACGCCATGAGCCCCAGCAATCGCAGGCATGATCTGAAGAGAACATGTTTGCGCAGCTGGAAAAGAGCGAGACAAGCTCTGAAAGCTTTCACTCTTTCCGCTGACAAGCGAGCTGAAAAGGGCACCGAGTTCAGGCGTAAACCCAGGAAGAGTATAGTCTGCGCGGGGCACAACATGCTCTTCTCTGTGTTTATTATGAAACCCAGGTTGAGCAGGTGCTTTACGAGGACATTCGTCTGCGTAACAGCCTCCTGCTCCGACTGTGCGAGAAGCAGCCAGTCGTCCAGGTAGGTCGCCAGGCGAATACCCTGTTGTCTTAACGGGGCTATCGCGGCTTCCGTACATCGTACAAACACCCTTGGACTGAGAGACAGACCGAAGGGGAGTACTCTGTATTCATAACAGATCCCCTGAAATGCGAATCTCAGATATTTCCTGTATGGGTAATATACTGGGATGTGAAAATACGCATCTTTCAGGTCGACTGATGTGAACCAGTCGTCTTGTCGCACGAGCCGCAGCAGAGATGTGTGAGTGAGCATTCTGAACTTATATCTTCTTAGATATTTGTTCAGAGCCCTCAAATCAAGTATTGGCCGAATTCCGTTCCCTCCCCGTTTGGGAACGAGGAAGTACTTGGAATAGAAGCCGCCCTGACTCTGCTCGGCGGGTACTATAGATATAGCCCTCTTTTCTAGGAGAGAGAGAATCTCTTTCTCCAGAATATGGGCTGACTCTCCTCGGGCCTGCGAATGCAGAATGCCCGAGAAGCGAGGGGGGGTGACAGCGAATTGGAGTCTGTAGCCCCGTGTTACTGTCTTGAAAACCCAGGCAGATGATGTGAGCATCTTCCACTGCATGCTCCTTAGAGCCAGTGGAGATGTCACTTCTCTTCCCCTCTGAGTCTCTATTTGTTGTGTTATGGGGCCCTCTAGTGTCTGAACACAGTGGTGCCCCCTTTCGACAATCCCCACCGACACTGCGCATGCGCATGACGGTGGTGCCTTCACAACCCCAGCCGGCACTGCGCATGCGCGTGGCGGTGGTGCTTTTAAAAACCCCAGCCGGCACTGCGCATGCGCGTGACGGTGGTGCCTTCACAGACCCGCCTGTAATCCGCCTTTTGAGAGATGCCGTAGCTGCTCTCAGAAGGGGAACAGTTGACGGGCTGTTTATTGTTTTTTCTTTTCATTTTTCCGAGCTGCGCCCTTGGCTCGAAGCCTGGATGCGTCAGCGGAAAATGATTTGTGACAGAAAAATCAATAAGTGTGTGACATGTGTTTACGCGGACTTGAGGATGGTGTTGAGGCATCTCTCGAGGCGGCGGGAACACATTTAGAGCTGGGGAACCGTAGACTTCCAGCTCTGTCACAGAGGGGAGAAGGAGGGGCTGTCACGCCGCTCGCTTCTTCTTCCTCGACTGCTGGCCGAAATTCTGGGTTGGCTGCGCCTGGGCTGCAGCCGGAACCGGAGATTTTCTAGGCCAGCTCGCCCTCGTCCCCTGCCTGGGCTGGGGACTCGGGGCGGACTGCGACCTCTGCGTTTTCGGTATTTTGAACCGAGCAGGGTTCGGAGCAGCTTGGACGAAGGGCTGCCGCTGCGAAGGCAGCGGCTGGGCCCTTCGAGGGAGGCAGAGGTGGAGGGCCTCGTCCTCCTTCTTTTTCGACTCGCTTCTCCTCTGCATGGAGGCAAGAGCGGAGCCGAAAATCCCCTCGGGAACGATGGGCATGTCAAGCACATCCTGAACAACGTTCAGAGCCCTGGCGGACAACGCTGCGGCTCTGTAGGACCGTTCAGTCATGGTCGACTGGAAACGGTCCACCTTCGCTGGCAGCGTGGGGTTCCTGCTTGGTGACCCATCCTCGGTGGGAGGTGGGCTGCCACCAGCAGTTCCATCGGCGGTATGCGGAGCAGGCCGAGCCTCTGCGGGCGAGACCATGGTGAGGTCTCGCCGGGAGCTCCCGCCTGGTGAGGTGTGGGGCTCCGTTCCCGCGTCTTTTGCCGCCACCGGGTCCCGGCCTGAACGGCGTGGGATCCCGGTTCCGCAGCTGCCGCTGTTAGTGAGCCCCAGACCGACACAGTGAGGGGCTCAGTCTCTGCGGCGGACGCCCCCGTGTCTTGATTGCCAAACGGCGAATCAGTGGACATGAGGGAGTCCTGTTCCAACAAGCTAGCTTGGTGTGCTAGCCGTCGGTGGAGGCTCTTTCGGGTGAAACGGGCACAATGCCCGCACGAGCCGGGGTTGTCGATAGCCTCCTGGGCGTGTTCCAGCCCGAGGCAGGACGAGCAGACCTGGTGTGAGTCTGTGCCTGCTATCTTCAACCCGCAGCCGCTTGACCGAGCCTCCGAGTCCCTGACTCCTCTGGTGTGAGGGGGAGAGGCGTCCATCTTGTTCGCCTCGTGGCATGGAGAGGACCCGCTCGTAACAGGTACGTCGTTGAGAGAAAAAGTGTTACCAACCCGTCCTTAATCCGGAGAAAAAGGGACGGTGTGGGTCCTTTGTTCTCAAAGAATATTGACTGGTGTCAATATACTTCTAATCCTTTTCTCCTCCGTGAGAGAGAAAAAGAAAAGCGTCCTCGCTACCGTGGTGTCGGTAGTAAGGGGAAGCTAGCTAGCAACAGGTGCGTAGCTAGCTTGAGAAAAATCAAAACCTTACCTTACTTTCCGGGGAAAGAACGGCGAGGTCGATTTTAATACTAACTGGCGTTAGTATTACCGTCTTCTTGCGAAGCAGAAGGAGTAGCCGGCGAGCGCCCGTCGACCGAAATGGTTATATTTGGGTTCAGTCTGTGGACCGTTAAGCTTGTCCGGCTACTATAGAGATGTGCTCTGAAGCGAGAAGAGGTGTTTGAATGGCGCATGCGTTGTGGCGCAAGCTACTTATAGGGGGTGATTTCCCTGACGCTGACGTCAAGATCTCCAGCCAATCAGGATTGGCGTAATGAGATTGATGCTTCTGTTTGCTCCGCGATGAGGCGCATCCCATAGTGAGACATCGAACGGAGTGTTATGAATGAGAACTCTCACAGCTAGTTTAGGACCAACACAAATCCCTAACTCTTTTCATTGAAATAAACATTCAGCAACAGAACTAAAAGATTTCCCACCTCTCGTTTAAATATTAATATTTTTCACAGAGGACATACTGAAAGGTGGTCAATGTTTGTCTACGGAGCTCTGAGGGAAAATTGGTCTTTTAAGTTGTGTTTGAACCCTCCTTTGTGTGACTACCAAAATAAAACAGCAAAAGTACCAGCTACTTCTTCCACTTTTTTCAGTGAATATTTAATCTACACAAAAGTCCCAAATAGCATACCTTCTGCCAGTGGGCACAACTTCCTCCAGCAGGTGATGCCCCCCTCCTGGGTGTACTGGCCTATAGTGGTCTCCAGCAGAAACAGGGGAACTCCACAGGTCACCACAAAAACCAGATATGGCACCAGGAAGGCACCTAAATGTGCAAAGTATACAACAGTTCGCCTGTACTACAGATTATAGTTACAAGTAGTTAGCCTCGTATTTGCTTACCTCCTCCATTTTTGTAGCAGAGGTAGGGAAACCTCCACACGTTGCCCAGGCCGACAACATTTCCCGCCACAGCCAGGAGAAACTCCACCTTACTGCCCCAGTGTCCTCTCTCCTCAACTTGCTTGTTTCTTGTTGAAATCTTTTTATTCGTCATATCCAAAGTCATTGTGAAAGCTCAGTCTGAACCCAATCGTCCCATTCCCTTGTGTCCAGGTCTTCTCTGCCTTTATATTCACCGCAGATTCTGTATCATATAATGAGCAACTGCCTGAGAGGTTAATCAGTTCTCAGGAGAAATGTGGATTCACTCAAGGCTGAGAATGATTTTCAATCTTTAAACAAACAACTATTTACATAGAGAAGTAATGTTAATAAATGATACCTCAAGTTTTTTTCAGATGCGTCGCGATTCTGAAGTTTTCTGTAGGAAGGGAAAATCCTTTTTGAACTGAAGCGCAGCGGGTTGTTTTATCAACATGTTCTTGTATGTTTGATGAATGTCTCATTGAAATTTAAGTTGCACAACTCTGATCCTAGGTTTTCAGATCTGTTGACTTTTTTATGGATTGTACATTAGGTCTGTGTAAGAACAACATCCCTTAGTATAAGCAGCTACTGTTAGCAATGTAAACCCTTTGTCAAGACTTCTGTAAATGTTGTGTCTCAAAAAATCACAAGTATCAGACTCAATTAATGATGTTGCCTCGGTCAAGTTAAAATAATAAAATACTTAAGCATCTTATATCATCTTTGCGGTCCGAAATGAAGCAGGATATGGAATGTATGAGGAATGTATGAGGATATGTATAGAATAATAATTAATTTAGACAAAAGAAATAGGTTAAAAAAAAATCAGTGACATTAATGTTAAGACACATTAATATGGATGTGTGTATCAGACCCCTACAGTCCCACTTTAAACTAATTATGTCTACTTATGACAATTTGCAACGTTGCTTTAAACCTATTTGTATTTATTATTTCCATCAGAATTGCACAATTTCCTTCCTGAAAAAGTAATTATTTACTTATTGAGCATTGTATATTGCATGATATCAGGTATTGTAATCGCAAATAATTCAAGTTTGTGACAGTACATATGAAATGATTTATTCTTTATTCAGTGCAACTTCTTCACAAATTACAGTAGCAATCACATTATCACCAACCAACAAGGACAGTTTTTTGTTTTAAGTGCATTTATTTCAATTCTAAATTAGTTTTGTTCGAGTTTTACCTCTGTTCTTTTGTATCTCTTTTTTTTACATCTCTTTTCCAGTGATCAACACGCAGATTAGTTTGACCTGCAAAACATCTGTAATCCCATGGACTTCACAAAGTAGACCCCAGCAGACCCCCTACCAGGACGGAGACGCTGGTGAGTGTAATCCTTCTGGCTCCGCTGCTCTCTGTTCTCCTGTCTCTCATCTGTGTCTGCTGGCCAGATGTTAGGCGGCATCGCTTCATGTTTCCAGCTGTGTCCCAAACCAGCAGCTCAGCTTTAGGGGAGCAGCAGCTGGACGAGTACCTCGCCCACAGAGGCTGAGACAAACCCGGTACCCAATCAGTAACATTCAGAGGGGGGTCTCCTCTCTGTAATCTGGCTTTGTGGTGATGATGGCCTTCAATGGTTGTTGTATCCTTGTATGCCGGTTGCTGGGTCCCCTCCAGGCTCTCCTCTGTGGGTGGGGGGCTGTGGAATAAAGTCAGAACGCCTTCACCCTTCTGCAGCTGGAGGGTGGCCAGGCCGGAGCGCCCCCTGTCTGAGACCACCAGAGAAACACTCCAGCTGGACTCAGTGCAGGTGGAGGGACAGGTGGACTGTACTCGTGCCGCGGAGCAGGAGGGAGGGGACGTGTCCGGATCCTGCAGGGAGAAATAAGGAAGTTATTTGTTTTTTTATTATGTCTTGATCCAGTAGTAGCAATACATCATGAATATACAATTCTGATTTAAATTATTTTTTAGGGAGAAGCTTTAAGTACATTTTTTGCCTCTTCCTGCACTGTTGTTATTTGTTATCTGTTGTGTGTATTATTAAATTGTGCAAAACCATTGCAACACCTTTAACCCGTAAGTCATATTATTGTCTGTATAGTTTGTGTTGATTTTTTATTTTAGGAGGAGGCTTCAAATGGTCCAGTGGCTGTCCTGTCCCTTGATGTCCTCTACACATCATTTCTTATCTTTGTTATATTTTTGCATTTTAAATTGTGCAAATAAACCTAATATAAAACAGCAATACAGAGACAATCGAATGTACATAGTTTAAGATAATTGAATACTGTGTATGTACAAAAAAAATACAGGAGACTTCTGGATAAAATCATAAAGCTCCAATCAAAGAATGTGATATTATTTTTTAGTTGATGCTCACCAGAGGGATCACAGTTAAGTAAGCCACTGCGTAATTTGAGTCTGGGGAGTCCAGAGCGCGCACGGTGAGTGTGAGGGTGACGGTAGCTCCTGCCTGAGCCGTGGCAGGGGTGTGGAGGTCCACCTGACCGCGGAAAGACCCTTGTTGTGCAACATGGAAGCTGAGGAACAGAAATTCTAATTAACTATAACAGTCCTCAAAATGTATGAACGTTTATTTTTGCTATTCTCTTTTCCATGATCTATTTTTATGATAGCAGTGATGACCAATACAAAATGAAATGGCAATATAAGAGTCCAATCTTGGCGAGGAGATTTACGTTTCTTTTATTTTTGCTCTACCTGTGAGGTCCTCTCTTATGTAGATATTTACAGTCGTCATCAGCAGTCAGACTGAAGAGTCGGGCCGGGCCATGGTTCAGGATGTCAAAGTCCACCATCGTGCTGTTACCGGGTACCAGGCGGGGGACAGACAACACCTGGAGAAATGGAGACACATAACCATGAAATATGATCAGAACAAGAGCCAGTGGAATTAAGGTACATCAATGTGAAATGTAATGAATCCGAAAACCCACCAACACAGAGTTGAATGAAAAGTTGGTTAAGGATAAGCCATCATTTCACATTTTGAATAGTGAGATATTCTGACTTCCACTGAAAATCAATTAGTCGGTGTCAGTGTTTCATTTGTATCTATCTCTACTCATGCTACAATAATTGAGTTATGTAAACTTCGGTCAGATCAAGATGTAAACACAACACTGACACAGTATTATGGCTGGGAGAGTGCTTACATAAGTATTCGCTTCTCCTGAGGAAAGAATCTGGTTATTTACCGGCTAAATGCTCCACAATGTTTACATTTTGCTAACTTTTCTGTCTGCTGTTTAGTGCTTGGTTTAACACAACTTTTGTGTTGAAAACAGCAGCCTGTAGCCTGTTCTGGAAATGACTGAACCAAAACAGTAAAGTTACAGGACATAAAATAAAAAGGCACTAAAACGCTCTCCAAAGCTTAAAAGAAAATGTCTCTACGGGTTCATCACTATGGACATTTGTCACCTTCCAACATAGGCAACATTTGGATAAAGATATTTGTGCTGTTTTGAATGAAAACGTTATGAACTGTGACACAAAGCTGAAGTTATTACCAATAATGGTTTTTAAATTGTGTCCTACATCACAGTAAATGTTTTGTTTATCATTACCTGTATCTGAACGTGAGTGGGCTGAACCCTCTCTGTGGAAACTCTCTCCAGCGTGTTCCCTCTGCTGTCTCGGCCTGTTAGTCGCACACAGAAAGGAGCTCTGGGAACCGAGTCCACCCATCCCACCAGCTCCTCCACAGAGTAGGATGATGAGGAGGAAGAGGAGGAGGCGTTCAGCTTCACCTGCTGAAGGCTCTCCCCGTCAGCTCCCAGCAGCGTCACATGACTGAAAGACGCTTCCTCATCTGGAGCCAAGCCCATCACAGCCAGCACCAGAAAGGCAGGAACACCTGGGAAATCAAAATCACAATGTGGTTTTGCTAAATGTCAGCACGTTCCTCGTTGTGGGACTGTCATTGATACATTTTCTAAATGTATAAGACAAAAATCCCAATCTCTCACCTGCTACTGGACTTCCCTCCACTCTTTCTAACCCTGGGTGTGTCTCATTGGTTACGGTGGCAAAGTAATACAGGAAATCCGCACTGCTTTCACCTGGTGCAGATCAAGAGGCAAATATTTGTGTCTTTTATCAGTTCAAGTGCAGTTAGTTCATATCTTATGTGTCCAACATTTCCTTTACCTATCACATTGAAGGTGAGGTGTCCGTCGCTCTTGGCTTGGAGCTTCCACTGGCCTGGCTGTGTGGGAGAGAGCAGGCTGATGCGGTACAGACCCTCAAAGTGGTCTAAAGCTGCCAGGGGGCCGTCCCCGCTCAGCAGAGACTGACTTTGGTCTAACATTGGAGAGGAAGATGAACATCTGGGATTATTTTATTATCAAGAAGTAGTGGTATTTTAAGATTTCTATGAGGAAGTTAAAGTGTATTTCACAGCTGGATTGAGCTTACACCAACAGCTTATAAAACTAATATATTTTATGCACAGATACCTGACGGACTGGTCAGGATGCACTCTGTCAGGATGCCAGTGATGTGCAGTGTGACGTTTTTTACTGAGTTGTCAACTCTGAAGGAATGGGAGGACATCAAATCCTGGTTGCTTTCCACATGGAGGAGGGTCACCTGGGGAGGAAGAAGAAAAATGTGCTCAGGAGTGTAATATTTGTTTTCCAGAAAGGGCTTGAAACCAGTAAGAGAGCTTACATTCTTCACATGTAAGGACACATACATTTAAATTAATTATAATGTTATTGCATATGTAAATAATAGGCAACTTTATAATGTGCTAATGTAAAAACGAACAGCTTGTTTCCACTACCTCTAAGTGACAAAAAGGTGAAGAGATGTAATGCATGTTTAAAGCAGTGGCGTAGCCACCATAGGGCCAGGGTGGGCCCAGGCCCACCCAGTTTACTCATTGGCCCACCCTGAGAAAGCTTCGGTGTGATTTAAAAAAAAATAATAATAATAATTAAAAAATGTATTCACCCATTGAGAATATCCAAGAATTCAAAGTGAAATTCAAGTGAACAAATATCGAGTTTAATTAATGTTGTATGTGTTATCCTCTGAACCAAACTCATTTACGGTAAAACTGATTGTTGGTTCCGGCGCGCGCCATAATAACGTGAGAGCTGCCTGCAAAATAAATGATGGCTCAAAGTTCACTAAGAAGAGCCCCCACTGCCCTCATCTAGCAGCGATCTATACGATCATGTTCTGATGACGATGAAATAGTTTTATGTGTGGTGCAGATGAGAGAGCTGTCCAGAATGACACCAACCAGATGTTGTGTTTGTGCTCTTGATAAGCCATTAAAACAGTAATATACGTGTCTCCTGTTCACCAAAACATACCCATCTGTTATGGAAAAAGAAAGTATTCTAAAAGTAATCTGCCACCGGTACCGGCGGGGATCGTTGTTAGCTTCTGATGCGCAGAAGAAAAATCTGGCCCACCCTATTTTTTACAGGCCCACCCTAAAATACATTTCTGCCTACGCTACTGGTTTAAAGCTGTTTGTTTTTCACATACTATTTCCTAAATGTGGTTGAAGATATTCACAGCTGAATGAAACAGGCATTCATGATGTAGCTCAGTTACTGAGACCATAACAATCAATATTTTGTCAGACTTTCTCTAAGCTTGTCTCAGTGGCTTTGTGGTTTGTTTGACAGTTTATTTTGTCTCTAACGTCTTCAATATTTTTGAAATAAAACAGAAAACATTGCTGGTCACGATCAGTATATGTAAGCAATCAGTGATGAGAACTTGAGGCAAGTGATAAACATCCATAAATGTAGGTAATCACTTATCCCTTCTTTGATTTGGTTAAACAGTTGTTGTGCGTAGACGGCTCTGCTAAGATTGTTCCCTAGTTTAGGTTTCATGTTATGTGTTTAGATAGGTTCCTGTTTTATTTTGATAGTCTTGTCTACCCTCATCTGTCTAAAGTACGTTTCCTGCCTTGTCTGTTTTCCCGCTGTTGTGATTGTCTAATTGTCTTCACCTGGTGTTGTCTGTCTAGTATATATAGTTCTCGTCTTCCCCTGTCTCGTTGCCAGATTGTCTTGTGTGTTCCAAGCCTTCCAGCGTAAGATCATTTTGTCATTGTCCATAGAGTTATTATCGTCCATAGAGTTAGATTAAGTAAGTAGTTTTTGTAGTTTTTTAGGTTAGACAATTTATTGAGTGTTTGTTTTGTTGCTTTATGTATTCAGTGTGTTATGACCTGTCTACATTAAAACACTTTATTTTGATACTTTGTTTGTCTCTGCATCGTGCATTTGATTCCACGCCCTTGTACAGCCTTAACAACAGTAGAGGTTGATCCCCAGCACAGGGTCTGGCTGCTGCACCTTGTCAGTGGCTGTGTTATCCTCCACTATGGCCGAGACCCTGCGGATGTCAGAGTTGGTGGTGAATATCGTCAGACCTCCTGACAGGGAGGACAGGGCGGAGTAAAGAGAGAAACGGTCAGGAGACAAAGGTTCCCTCTTCCTCCTCCTCCTCCTCCTCTTTCTGCCTCTGCTCTCTGTTGTATATTTGGGGTCTTCAGTAAGAAGAAACGTCACCTGTGGAAAAATCAGCCTCAAATGTGACCAATGTTTGAGCTGGAAATAACATGATAAAATGTCTCCATTTCTGTACACAATAACAGGGTGTACTTATAAAGTTTGTTACAGGAACAAAAATATCCTAAAAGGCAATTTACATAATCCTTTTACACTCACTAACTATTTTAAGTAAGTATCTGCAAACATAGATAACTTCTTTATGAATGAGTGGCCCTGTCATTAATTAGTAATTAATTGGTAATGTCATCAGAAGCATTACATTTGTTGTGAGCTGTAACATTATAATGCCTTTTATTTAGATGAAGGCTTTTCACATCAGAACATTTTCTCATAAGTTCCAAATGCATTTGTGCAACACCGGAGATAATGACATGTTTTTTTATAGAAGAATGCTTTAAAATATAAAATCTTACCTTGCTCTGTTTCTCAAGTGCCAGAGCCTTCACAGCATCAAACAGGTGGGCGTCTTTAGGGGAGGCATCAGTGAATACAAAGATCTCTGACAGTGGAGGACTGTGAGTGAGGGCCAGCTGAAAACACACACAATAGAAAATTAGCAGCTACACATGATTTCAATTGTAATACTGTATAATGTGTTCAAACACCTGAACACTGTTACAGAAGAAACAGCATTTAAATGTACCTGAATGGCAGAGAGACACATTTCTGGCTCGTCTCCTCCTCCCAGCGCCATCAGGTTATCCATCTGCTGGATGAACTGGTTTGGATCATCGCTCTCAAACACGGGTCCAACCTCTACAGAGCGCAGGAGATAGAGGTGTTAGATGGCAAGCAACAACAGCAGACCTTCCATCGTATTGAACTTATTTAGCAAGACCAAAGTTCGGAGGGCCACTACATCTCATTTAAAGTTAAAACATTCATTCACTAACTCTTGATTGACACAGCTGTTTATATGGTAAATAAATAGCTATAGTAACTATCCGTTTCCCTTAATACAAAGTAGAGTTGCAAAAAGAATTTCAATTGAATCCAAATTGCAATATGGCTTGCTGAAATGTTCATAATGATGCAATAATCCTAATTAGTATAGTATAGATCCCCACAATAATCACTCCATACTCATTACAATATTTCAGTGACGACGAGAATAATGATGAACAATGTACTTATCTTTTATATTTCATAACATGATGGCAACTCAAAAGAAGGGTTTTGAATAAAAGGTAATATAAAGATAACTTTAGAGGAAATGGAAAGATGTAGTCTATCTTTCCATATAATCCTGTGTAACTGCCACGAAGCTGAGATGTGGGAAATGTTTATATACTTAAAACTCTTCCCAGGTTACACCAAATCCATTCTAACCATACTTTAACTTGTTTGCCATGCATTTTGTCACAAAGCTACCCCTGGTCAGATGATCTGCTTCCCTAAAGGATCACAGGTGTAAGGGGGCGTGGCCTGGGGGACAAGGGAAGAGAAGAGTTTGGGCTGGAGAGAGAGGAAATGTTTGTGGAGACATGGAGGAGTGATGGAGGAGCCGTGCAGCCTCCAATTGAGTGGGGGGACATTATTCAGCTCTTTTTAAATAGTTCATATTATCTATTTAAAGTGAACAAGGAAATCAGTGTGACTTAAGGACCATTACCATTGAACAGAGGAGGAAATCAAGCCAAGACCGGAATACAATTCACCACATCCTGTAGGTTTGATTCTTTTGGGGGTTTTTTTGCAACGCATTGCTTTTCCTGATTGCTGATTGCATTTTTAAGAAATAACCTAAACTCCCATTTTAGGTCTACTGGACATTTTGTGATGTATTATTTGACCTCTTTAAGGAGGACTTATTTTGAGGTGGACAAAGCTTGTAGATATTGAAGTGGAGAATACAAATGTTTTTCTTGGTGAACTCATTTGGTGGCAAGGTGTTTTTATCTTAATAGATTGTGGTAAAGCAGTGATTTACATTTCTGTTACGATGCATTCCTTTGTGGTTCTAAGAAGGTCATTAAAGGTATCCACCTATTTTTGTATTTCCTCTTTATTCAGGTGTAAGTATCACAGTAGCTTTTGAATTATAATTGTTAAACATAAGCTGTTTTCTCTCACCTGGGTCGTGGAAAGGCACCAGTACATAGGTGCCAGGCAGCCCAGGGTTGCTGGCTCGGCTCTCGATGATGGAGTGAGCCCTGAAGCGAGCGGCAGTGATCTCCTCAAACATACTGCCTGTGGTGTCCATGACAAACACCAACGCAGGGATCTGCTTCACACTGAAGAGCCTGGTAAGGAAGTGTGTAAGACAACAATCCAAAGTTGAATACTATACTAACGAAATAAGGGGAACCTATTTTTCACTATGGGAAATACAAGAACTACCCATAAACAGTTTTCAAAGCCTACCTGAGGAACGTTTCAGGGCCCACAGTGTCTCCGAGGTCTCTCAGTACACTCAGGGTGGCCTCCATAGCCAAATTAGCAGCCTCCATATGGAGATAATGGTGAGGGGAGAAGACAGGGGAGGTGCTGTCCTTGTTGATGCCCCCTTTGGCCCCCATATAGCGGCTACTGTCCAGAATACCTCCATGACTGCATTTGCCTGAAAGAAATAGTCAAAGCTTTGTCGAGTGAGGTTAAGAAGGAAAGTAAAAGAAAGCATTTGGTAGTTGTTGTTGTTATACATCTTTTGCTTTTTTGGACTGCACTAATAAAGTTTTTCTCTGATGTACCGTAAGGTTTTGGAGGGAAAGTGCTGAAGTAGCCGGTGGTGAGCAGCTGGGTTTCTCGCTGTGTGTTTGTCAGTCCTGGCTGGAGGTTGTCTCGACAGGTGGCGCTGAAGCACTCCATACAGGTGGGAGTGTCTTCTGTAGACAGAGAGGAAGAAGGGTTAGTCATGTTCATTGTTTGGGCACAGTTTGCATCAGCCAGCTCTCACTAGTCTGAACAATTATTAAAAGCAAAGTAACTTCCTACATTTAAATAATTACATAGGATGAAATAGATTTTTAACGTATTCATCACTGAATTTATTTTAATACCATGACATAAATCATAATTATATCACATGTTATGTGTCCATACAACTGTATATAGTCATGATGACCATCAATGAGGGATATAACTCAAAATGTAGGCTGCAACTAAAGATCATTTTTATTTTCTCTCAATCTGGCGATTTGTTTTCTAGATACAAATTGTCACATTTGAGGAGCTGGAACACGAGAATATGAGCATTTTTGCAGGCAAAGTAATGATAATCTGTTTGTCATGCTTCACTTTTCAAATGGTTGCTTTCAGTGTTTTCCCGTCTCTATCCATCAGGCACGTTCCAGCAAACCTGTTTTTCATGGTCTTTAACATTGAACAGTGTAGAAATAGTACAATCATATGTTCTATTGTTTAAAGGGGCAAGCATGTCTACATGTTGGTGTGGTGGTGGACCCAGTCAGATTGCTGCCTGTTCTAACTTACTTTCCATTGACAAACTGACCTTTCGTCTAGTTATCTTAGCTCTAAGTCAACCTGACTGAGCTGTGTGTCTGCACTTGAGTGTGTGCTGCCAGAAAATGAATAGTGACAAAGGCTGACTGACTAATAGGATTCCAGAATACTGTAGTGAAGGCCATCACCTTTGTTGATTTTGATAATCAAGATATATTGCAATGAACAATGTGTGAATAACTCCAGAGTAAAAAGCACATGTCAAGGCAGATATGAAGTATTACCTTCAGCCACAGGCACGGCAGGCTCCTCTGGCTGCAGCAGGTGGAGGTAAATGGAGCGCTGGCCCATCTCAACCCAGTTGCTGTGACTGTAGAAATCCTGGTAAAGCAGAAGATTGAAATACAAAGAATTACTTGAGTGTTTTTTTTTTCAGCACATTTTGCTTTGATCGTCATGGGAGGGAATATTTAGCCATTGCGAAACACAATTGAGTGGCCATGTAAGCGGTTTGGAAGAACGTAAATGAGGTGTTTGAGTTTACAACCCTAGTTTTTACCTTTTTATTATTTGAGGAAGAGTTATCCACGACATCACCACTCCACATTTACTTTTTTTTTTAAAGTGCAAAGAATCAAAGCAGAGCAAAATCTCTTCAAAGTGCGACCCAAAAGCAACATCCCTAATGTTCTTGATCATGTCCCCTTCCTTTATTTTTTTTATGACATTTTGACTGTAAAGACAAGTGTTTTAAATCACTTTCAATGGTTATTGTAGTGTCTGTAGCTATGGTTACATACAAATACAACTTTTTAGCACTAAAACAATATTTTAAAGAAGTTGACTCTTAATCTTTAAAGCACATCTGGCTTAATTTAAGCTGATGTTTTGCACAATTTTGAATTTCGCAGGTACTTTCTAATTTGTCCATTAAGGTTGTGGTGTCATTTAGAACAATATGTCCAATAATAAGCCAAGAGGTTAAAATGTGGAAGCATGCTATCAACTTCCTCTCCTCTCTTCCTCAAATCCTCCTGATGTTTCTTTACAGTGCAGCTGTGTACCTGCAGCGAGTGAAACAGCTGTCCCAAGCTGTGACGAGCACTTTGGTACTCTTTGGCCCGTACTGAGAGCAGAGTCTGAGCCCAGAACTGCCGTAACATCCCCATGGCGCTGTCCACTTGCTCCGAATCAAAGTGGTACACCGGGTCGGACCTGGTGCTGCTCAGGAAGTCCATGGCCGCATTGGACTTCACCACCTCTCCCACAGCTCTCCAGAAGCCACGGCCCAGTCTGGTCTAAAAGAAATACAGGCTGATATTTATCATTTCCAATAAGATGCAGTTATGTGTTCAATGTCAGCTGCGGGTTCACAGGTTCAACTTTAGTGTCTAATAATCAGAGGTTCGATGGTTCATCGCCAGCCCTTTCAGTTAATATGTCAAAGTGTCCTTAGGCAAGACACTTGACCCCAAACTGCTCCTGTAGGCATGTCTAAGAAATTGTAGTGTATGTGAGTCACTTTGGATAAAAGCTTCTGCTAAGTTGTAATGTCATATGAACACAATAATCAAGCATTCATTCAACGTCCCTTTATCAACCCCTTTGCGTAATAGAAAAAGTAGTTATTTAATACCGTTTTATACTGAATGTAAAATAAAAACCCTGAGATCAGCTCACCTGTTCCTCTTCATTGTTCCCCTGAGATGTTTTGGTGCTCCTCAGGGTCTCCAGGGTGACATTGAGAATAGCCTGCTCAGTGATGTACTGGTGTGTGTGTGAGTCCCATGACAACGTTAACACTCTGGACCAAAAGTTGGGGAGGAAGCCCATGCATGGTAAGGCCAGGAGGAGGAGGTAGGCAAGAATAAACAACTGCATCTGCTTTCCACTCCCTTCCCAAATTCTTCTTCTGTCCTGTGACATCATGTCCTGGGGACGGGGTGAGTACATCCTACCTGAATGAAAAATATGCAATACAATATACAGTTTTGTACCCAATTTCCAGCATTCATGGCAGATAGGCAAGCTTATAAATTGGATTTGAAAAGATTAGAATTAGCCAATATCCTACAAATCGTATAAATATGACACATTTTATATGCCGGCAAACAGCAGACATTTTCCCATACAGCAGACGCGGAGCAGCATCATTTGGAGTTGTGTCATTGCACGCCTGATAAAGTCACATGGTAACTCTCCTCTTACCTCAATTCTAGTCTCCACCAACTGGATAACAATTAATATTTTAAGCTGTGGCTGTTAAAATGTAAAAAATGTTGTGTGTTCAAACATTGAAACACTTTTAGTTGAACTAAACCATCATTAAGGAATTAGTTCTTTAATGAGTCAGGATGTAGTCATGGAAAAAGTGTTTTCCGCTTGCCAAACGGGGGAATATGCATTGACCCAAAGCCTATTGTTTAGTAGTGATTTGTTCTAATTTGGTCAGTTTGTGCCAGTCATCCATTCTGTCATCTCCAAACTCCTTAACCCACCCTCCCCCCGCCAAAAAACCTCACCCCTTACATTTTTCTCAGCCTTGTCTTTACAGAGGCTACTATTGTTCTTTGTCATCTTTATTCAGATACAATACTTTGGTTTTGTTCTCATGGTCTGTGCTTTAACAAGGGGTAGAGCGAAACAAAGCAGGAGGCCTATAAACAACTGCTCTACTCCGCCAACCAGCATTCAGCAGAGCAGCTTCAATTGATTGGCGTTGTCTGTTTAAATTGAGAGCACAAATAATGCTCCTTTCACTCATTCTGCAGGAGTAATACATATCTGACACCAGTACATGGATTATTAAAATGTGTAGTTTGAACATCATATACAATGTATTACTTGTATGTGTATCACTGTACTGTGATTCACTTTAAGTTACTTCTCCTCTTCTGATACATTTGCACATCAACAAACTAAAGCAAGTTAGGTATTAACAAAAGCTTGACTTCATATCAACTTTCCTTTGTCAAAGTTCGATAAGTTCAACACCTAATACATTTTGATTTAACTTTAGGTTTGCATTTTAGCAGGCAATGACAAACTTTAGCTTATGTTGAAAATGAAAATGTTCTCACCTCACTTTATGATGGTAATCCTTTTTCTCTTTTTGAGATAATGGTGCATTAGCTGAGACGTGTACTCTCGACACATGTACGTGCATATGACAGCGTAGACTTTGCCCGCAACCTGTCAGCAGAGGAAACTGAAGTATCACAGCATTCTTGTCAGTGCAGCAAAATAAGCCAGTCTTCAAATGTGTCTTTCCTTGGGCTCTTGTCTTTTGCCAGATCCTCAGTGACACCAAAAAAAAACAAGGTACGAATGGGAGAAGCTCTTTTTAACTGGGACAAGAGCCTGGTTTATGTGAACTGGTCTTTAGTGTGTTTTCAGAATATGGGGGCACACCATGAGGCAGAAGACATCTCGTCATAGCTCCCCTACCGCCTTGTGCCCCTCCTTACCCCCCATTATTGCACGGTGCATTGAATCGCCACAATAGGGCTGCATATATTACCAGCCAGGGTGTTCAACTAAGGCCTTCCCCAACCCCCCTGCCCTCCATCTATCACTCTCTTTTCCTCACAAAACCAAAAAAAACAACTGCAAACACTACAACCCTTTCCTCGCTCCCTGGTTACCCACATTTCTTATGGCAATGCAAAGAGGGGCATCAGTTGCTAGCCAACGGTATAGGGACAGTGTTGAACTTCAGTTAGTCGGGTTGAATGTTGCAAAAAATAAACAAAAGAGATTATTGTCTTTCCGGGCTTTAGTGCTGGTATGTTACTAATAAATAAACATTACACAAATATTCTGTTTATGATACAAAGAGGCCAACAAGAAAAATGTACTGCTCTGACCACAATATGTTTGCAACACGTCTGCAAACCACACAAAGTCTTTCGGTTTGTTTGATTCTATCTTATGAGCAATTCAGAAAGTCAGTTAGAAGCTTGACCGCAACCAAGAGTTGACAGTGTGCAAAGCATGGAACACCATTAGTGTCATTGAGGGAAAGTCCTGTGTGGGAACTATTCTGCTACACCTCCAGATTCACTGGAAGTCAGCTGCAGGTGCTTGTTTCCTGTTACACTTGTGGTAACATGTTGTTCTGTGTTCTACTTTCTCATGCTGGTTTTACTGTAGACACTACATCCTCATGACCCTGTTTCATCACAACAAGCACGTACACATAACCGTATTTCTCCCAGCCAGAGGTGGCGTTTCTGACAGAAATCTATAGTCTACCGTTTCATCTGATTTCTCTTCTTGATTAACTTTTCTATTAATTCCCAAAAATTTCCTTAAGTATACCTTCATTTTCACTTTTCATGGTTCACACGCATTTTCTTTGCATCTGTGAGCAGGTGCGATGCAAGAAAATGCCTCTCAAACTACACATGCAAAAGTATTGGCATCAAAATATACTTAAACTGTTACGATCTCAGGCACTTAGGATGTTGGACCCAATTGCAGACAGGGAGACAGAGGTAAAGTATTGGTAAGATACTTTATTTTTCCAAAAAAAACACGATGAACAAAAGAAGGTCACTAACTAATCTCAGGATGAGATGACAAAAAATGAGACCAAAAGGAAAATCGCTCACGTAGTGAGGAACAAAACTATTCTTGAGCATTAAAGAGCATAGACCTGACCATGACAAGAGACAATACGAACTGACACTGAAAACTGGGAGACAGGGGAATTTAAACACAGGGTAACTAGACACAGGTGGGAACAATCAGGGTCGGGGCTGACACTGATGAGCACAGGAGACACACAAGGAGTGACAGGTGAAAACAATCAGGAAATTAGACACACCAGGGAACTAACGACAGACATGAAAACACAGGGAAAAGAGACCAGACAATATACAGGGAGGAAAACATGACAAGGAGAACGGAAAAACACCCACACCTAGACATAGACACGTGACATGACATAATAATCCTGACATAAACTACAAAATGTAAAAGTATTCATAAAGTACATTGGCCCATTTCAGAAAATATATTATATGATTTGATTATAATTATTGTTACGTTAACGTGTTCATCACTGCTGGTAAAGGTGCAGCTAGTTATAATGACTTTGTATACTGCAGGGTAGTTTGTGAATTTACTCCAGTTGTTACTAAAGTGTTACGTTTATTATATTTCACATTATTCATCCAAATCTGCAAAGTACCTAAAAATACAAAAAAATCTATTTCAGTAAAAGGACACAAATTACCTATGAAGTGAAAGTAACTGTCTATACAGTACTTGAGTAAAAGTTAATTTACAACACTGCTTAGAGTATTTTTACACTGCAAGAAAAATATCAGTCCTTCATCCACAGCTGTTGATATGCCTTTGATACTAACTGTGTTTAATCATTTTTACTTGTGTAAGAGTGAGGTTTTAGTCTGTACTGCCTCTGATATTCATAACGTGTCTCCGGTTGCTTACAGGTAGTGAAGGTGTCCAGGTGACCTCTGTTCCCGCCTCTCTGGTGCCCTACAGTCTGTCTTTCTCTGGCCGAGAGTCCTCTCCTCGCCCTGTCTCTAAAGTAGAGTCCAACTGTCCCCTGGACCCTCTGGAGTATCTGAACACAGAGCAGAGCCAGGCCACGGTGGGTAGAGTGCTGAAGTCGACTGCGTGCTTCTTTATCACAACTATAAACAAGTATCTCTTGATATATTATATTTATTTGTTTGTTTTGTGAACTGCAAGTAAGTTGGCTGCAGGACATAACTTTGACAGAGATGTTGAACTTCTGATTTATTGGCTTGGCAGGACAGACCTCCGCCAAGCCTGGTGAGTACACTTTAGTGACGGTGTTCCATTGCAAATGTCATTATCCTATTCATCCACAGTTATATAAATGAAAATTCTTAAATGTGTACAAATAATTGAACAAGTGCCTTAATATTCTGTTGTTGCTTTTAGGATTTTAGTTATCCAGTAGTCTTCATATATTCTCTCTTCCTGTCTTCAGGATACTCTGCTGCTCCTGCTGAAGAGTTTACCAACGGGCAGCTATTTCAACATCGACAGTTTTGGGTCCAGCTGTACACACATTCTCCCGTGAGTCACTCCCATATTGTATTTGACTCAGTCACATCTTTTCTCTCTAATTGTTGGCTCATGATGGCTCTACTACAGCAGACAAATCATTGATATGAGGTGATTCTGCAAAACTATTGATCGTTTTTAAAGATTGTTTAATTGTTCACTCTCAACATTTTAAAATGAATAAATCCTACAAAGTGTATATGCTTGACTACTGCTGTACAGTAAATACATGCCTTTAGTCTATGGGAAGTAATTTTAATAAGTTGGTATTACAACTGGATGGGAATTCTGAATTGCTGTGTAGAAGTTGTTTGTGCGACTAAACCAACCTGCACTATGTGTGTGTTTCTGACAGCAGTACTAGTGTGGAGTACAGTGAAAGGACCATGAAAGAGGCTCTGAACAAAGTTGAAGAGATTGATGCAAATCTGGGAGGAACTGAGATCCTTGAGCCCCTTAAAAATATTTACAGCCAGGCCTGCATTTCAAATCAACCCAGACAAGTAAAATAAGACAAGCCTTTATTGTCAAGTATTTGTATTGTCTAGAATTAAGTCAAGTGCTAAACGTATACACACAGACACAAACACACAAACATACATGCTGCAAAGGTTATACAAGAATCAACAAAAATACATTAGAGTTGTCAACACCTTGACAGAACTATGCTGTTTGGTATTTCCCCTTTACATTTGAGTTGTCTGTCTGTCTGGTATTTCTTTTGTTTCTAGTTCAACAGTAACACTGAAAAGACAATTGCTGAAAAAAGGCAAGGCAAGCAGCACGTGAACGCATCAGCAATGTGACAGAGCCACAGCATTAGCGAGGCAGAGGCAGGCAGATCTGGCAGCTTAAATAGAGCGGCAAGTTAAGGAGATTGTGTTTGGTTGGTTGTAAGAGAGACGCGTCACATGTTAATGTATCATTGGTGCTCGAGTTGACTGCCTGAACTAGCTCGCAGGCTTCGCTCCATTCATCATACATTGTTTTAAATGACACTCACTCTTCGCCATAAATAACACAGCTTTTCTATAGGGTCAAATTAATATATTTTCTAAACCGTCTCATAGGTCTCACTATGTATGCACTCAACTTTATTATTAGCGGCAGCAGTGTATAGCCGAATCACAGCCCCACCCTTAAGCAACCACACAATTTCACTACATATTTTACTTATGTAACTCTCAATGTTTGTGACTAATAGAACTCCTTGTGTACTTGTAAAGCCAGCCAGTCATATTTTGGCAGTTGGGTGCTGCTCTGAGGTTTTGAGTGATATTACCTAGGTCTTCTTGAGCCATACACTGTCTTTAGATCTTATCCATTGTATCTTTGTCTTGTGATTTTTGACTGAAAGGGCAAAAGGCTAGACCTACTTTGATTGAACTATGTGGCTGCGTCCCTGCTTTTGACAAATAGGTGTGCGATTTGACATGCCAGATTGGCTGAAAATTCTAAATATTGGTTGGTAGGATTGGGTAGGCGTGGTGTTACTTGTTGGGTGAGGCCATGAGTGCTCAATGCCAGGGCCCCTGGAGGTACTAATCCGGCCTTGGTTATGGCAGCCCAGGGCAACACTGCACACATTTAATGAAGAGCTCTCTTAACTAGCAAAGCCTTTACTATTAGTCTGTTGAACTTTCTAGAATTGTCATAGTCCCACATTATAAACGTGTATCATTGCATTTGGGGACATTTTGCTTCATAGAGAGGACCACCAGCCAGTGGATTTATTTTGAAAGAAATCTACACCTGTATTTTCAGAACTACACTGGGGGTGTTCATAAAAATTCAAGAATTTTTCACAAAAATGACAAATGTGATTGATTTAATAATAATTATATATATTTATATTTGTAGCAGCTAAACTACAAACAAATTAAAAACAAACTCAAAAATCGAATTTCCGCAGAGGCACCACTTAGTCAATATCATGCAGAATAAATCCAATGTCCAGAGCAGACGGGGCTCTGGTTTTAGACAGAGGGTGAAAAGAGGTGCTGCGGTACAGGCAGTATGAGAAAAATAAAGACCTTTTTGAACATTAAAGCATGTAAACATGTCACAGTAGAGGCACAAAATACAAATATTAACCAAACATTTATTTTGTATAGGGCCGTTTTAAAAACAATGCTGTAATTCATGTCTAATATAAACATCAATGGACCAAGGCTAAACCCCTGTGCAACACCTTGTAAGATGTCTTAAATCAGTATCATTCATTCATAAATCAGTTATCAATATATTATGTCTCAAAGCACTTCTATAACTAGCATCATATGAGGCTGAAGGTTCTCTACACATGCTCAGCAGTGTTATGCTTGATCATTTTGGTAAATTAGCAATGTAGCACAGTGATATCGAGTATTTCTGTTTGAAAACCTTTTTGCTCTTTAGGGAGCTGTGTTTGTTCGTGCATTTTTCCTGCTGAAAAAAATACAATTTGACAACTTAAGTGCATGCATATCAATTTGATTGAGAACACTTCATGACAACTCTTAAAATCTAAACAACATCTGTTAACAGCAAGCTGTGTCAAACAGTCCATATCACTGTTTCTAAAGTCTCAATGCACTGGTGAAGGTTTTACGCCAATGTGCGATACATTGGTCAATAAGTGTTCTGATTCTCTGAATCTCTTGTCACACTGGTCAGAGATGTAAGGCTTTTCTCCAGTGTGGATACGCTGGTGGATCTTCAAATGTCTTATTTGCCTAAAACCCTTGTCACACTGGTCACAGATGTAAGGCTTCTCTCCGATGTGGATACGCTGGTGGTCCTTCAAATTGCTTGAGTTACTAAAACTCTTCTCACACTGGTCACAGGTGTAAGGCTTCTCTCCGATGTGGATACGCTGGTGGTCCTTCAAATTGCTTGAGTTACTAAAACTCTTCTCACACTGGTCACAGGTGTAAGGCTTCTCTCCGATGTGGATACGCTGGTGGTCCTTCAAATTGCTTGAGTTACTAAAACTCTTCTCACACTGGTCACAGGTGTAGGCTTCTCTCCGATGTGGATACGCTGGTGGTCCTTCAAATTGCTTGAGTTACTAAAACTCTTCTCACACTGGTCACAGGTGTAAGGCTTCTCTCCGATGTGGATACGCTGGTGGTCCTTCAAATTGCTTGAGTTACTGAAACTCTTCTCACACTGGTCACAGGTGTAAGGCTTCTCTCCAGTGTGGATACGCTGGTGGACCTTCAATACGTTTAACTGTCTGAAACTCTTCTCACACTGGTCACAGATGTAAGGCTTCTCTCCGGTGTGGATGCGCTGGTGGACCTTCAAATTGCTAACATCTTTGAACTTTTCCTCACAGAGGTCACAGGAGTAAGGATGTTCTCCAGTGGGGATTCTCCGGTGGACCTCCAGATCGATATATAGTCTGAAACTCTTCTTACACTGGTCACCTGATTGTGGATTTTCTACAGTGTGGGTAGACTGATCTTGTTCCAGCGGTTCTCCAATGATACTCTCCTTACGTTCATCATGAGGTCTCTGGGTTTTTGCTGGTCGCTTTCTACAGTATAAAGCAAACAAAGAAAAGGACATAGAAAGTGTATTAGAAGACAAAACATTTTAAATTACAATTTCTAATCACATAGGAATGTCTAGATTCAAAAATGTATGTGACAGAAGTAATATAGTAAGGTTTTTAATGAAACCTGAAAAGGCATTCTGACTCATAGCCTTAAATACCACTGAATAAACACAGGATTGCAGAAAAAATATAACATCCTTAACTTGATACAACTACTGCACAAAGACGCCCTGATTGGTTATTTGATTCAGGCTGAATTTGTTTTTCTCTAAAAATACATACAAAGGGCTTGGCATTCAGACACATCTTTTTAAGGAACCCTTTCAATTAAATACTATTGATGACATGCAAAATCAAAATTATTTTTTTCCCACCAATATCATGATGGAAAATGGACAGCTAAACTTTTAACACAATGACATTGTTTCAGTAATCTCATTTGATCAATAGTCAACCTAAAAGTTAAAGTAACTTACCTATGCTGATGAACTCATTCTGCAGCTTGTATTATCTTCTACCAGATGTTCAGCCATATGCAATAACAGCAATGACCATAAACCTTATTCACCAAACGCATGAATACAAAAAAACATGTATTGTTTTTCAAAATGTTAACCTTGGAAACTTGAATTTGACAAAACTGCAGTCAGCATATCGTTGTGTCCCTGGGCAAGACACTTCACCCCAAATTGCTCTTGTGGGGATTGTCCACAGTATTGAGTATGTAAGACGCTTTGGATAAAAGCGTCTAACAAGTGACATGTAATGTAATGTAATGTAACAAAACAATCACTACCCAAAAGCTTAAAGAGAGGTAGAGTCGATCCAGCTAGACACTTGTAAATCTAACAATAGAGATGTATCTGGTGCTTTAGTTTGTGCATTTCTTAAATACATACAGCTTCAAAATGAACTATGGCTTTATATCGTAAACATTAATAGCGACAATAACACAATTTAAGTCGAGCAACTCAAGTCAGCCAATCTTGTGCAGAGAAAGCAGGTCATCTATATCATTACCAGTTACCAATATAAAGAACAAAAGTCAAACGAAGTCGCTCCTGTAAAGCAGAGACTGTCACACAGCATTAGAAATGTTGTATTTCTTACCGTTGTGAGGAAGTAGTTTAAATAACTTGCGCAGGTTAACGTCTTTACTCGGGTGAGGTTTGATAGATGCACTGATTGTTTCCATGGTGACCACGGCTGAATCCAATTCAAAGATTCCAATTTAAATGTTTTACAAGTAAACAACAAAAACATAGAACAATCCCCACAATAAATACATGATATTGTCTGAATCTTGACCAAAATACTGCACACTAAACAAAGATGTGTAGTTATTAACTCATCTAAACAAGGGGGGAAACTGGATCAAAAGTGGTTGTCATGGCAGATTTGGATGAATAATGCGAAATATAATCAACACAAGACTTTAGTTACACCTGGAGTAAATTCACAAGCTACCCTGTAGTATACAAAGTAATTAAAAGTAGCTGAACTGTTACCTGCTTTGATAACACATTAATGCATCAATAATAATAAAAAATATAATATATTATTCTGAAATAGTCCAATCTGAAGTACTTCTCCCACCTCTGCCTACAACCTTTACTACCTAATCTACACAGCAACAATACAATCCTGCACTTTCATGTTTTCTATTTTCCCCTGGTAGATTCCTATTTGTCTTTTAAATGTGTATCACAGCTTTGAGATTTTAACACATTAGCATTAATGGATTAAAACTCCACCCCTGCTTTATTATTTGTGCAGCACAAACTATGAGAAACCTTGTGCACATTGGACAAAAAAATCAAACCTTGAGCGTTTAGCGTAGATTTATGGCCACAGAATATGAATCGGTAATGCTTTTATGTTTTGTTTTAAATGTAGAATTGTAAGTCTCCCGTTAGATCAAGAATATGACGATTTGGTGCTAATGGAGAAAACTTGAACAACTTAAAGATCTGCCGGCCGTAACCTTGGTGGTCTTTTAACAAACTTTCTAAAACATCTCAGGTTTGTAAATCCTAAAATGCTTCCAGGTCCAGGACATGATTGTCCCTCAAAAAGAATCTCACACTTCAGTGGAAGTCTTTATTTTTCATGGACACAACAAGTGGTCCAACACCAAATGGGTTTTCTGCAAAGAGGAAGAGAATAACAGAAGAGCAGTCTGATCCATTTTAAGATAAGATAAGATAGAACTTTATTGATCCTAATTTGGGAAATGTTTATGTTGCAGCAGCATAAAAAGACATGGCATTGTACAATAAAAATTAAAAGACAAGAAGTAAACAAGAAAGTAGAAAATACACATGTTGAATTTACAAATTAACAATAACAAGATATTCAAGGAAGTAGGATTGTCTAAACTGTGATTTAAATTAAACAATAGAATACAATATCTGCAATTTATCAGCATGTAGGGGAGAAGGGGTAAGTTGAGCCAGTGGGTAAATTGAACCACCCCCTGTAACCAGGCAACGCCTTATAGTTGTAATCAAGTGACCAGAAATTATGCAAGCTTCACCCATTTCTCATTGCCTGTGAAAGAGGGATACTCATTGTGGTCTGGTAAGTAAACATTTTTACAAAAAAACGTTTTTTGCTTGTCAAAGTACATTTTCTAGATGTCAGCTATATCAGCTGTCATGTCAAAAAAAAAGTATCCAGGTTTAAACACATATATTGTATATGTTGATGTGTTGGCAGCGTATTAAACCATGTGAATCATTAAGCTAAAGATGACTCTGAATTTTAATGCTAGGCTATTTTTTCTAAAATGGTGGCTATGGGGTAAAGTGAACCACGGGCCTTGGGGTAAGTTGAGCCAGTTTTTCAATGGAGAAATGAATGAAAGTAGGCCAAGTTGTTAATAAGAGCTCATTGTAGGCTACATTTAAAGTTGAATTTACCCTGTGTTTGATTGGTAAGATGTATGAAATTGTATCACCATTTGTATGATTACTTTTCCTTTTAACATGTTAAAAAAATCAATCAATTCAATCGAAATGTATATAAAAAATATTTGAAAAACTAAGCTTGTATTTGGTTTGTTATTTATTGTTTATAGTTACCTTTAAGATTTGTTGTAGGTATGCCCATGTTTGAACAGGTATGCCCAGGTCTGAACAGTGGTTCAATTTACCCCCTGACCTGGATCAACTTACCCCTACACTGGGGCAAGCTGAGCCACAAGACTTTTTTTTTTTAAGAAGTAATATTTTCACTGCCCTTGATTAAATATTAATTATTATCATTGCCATTGATAGGAGACATCCTGAATTATAGGTGTGTGTTTTCATTTGTACTATGCGTCATTTCTCCTTGCTTAGAGGACAGCATAACTAAAAATGGCTCAATTTACCCCACTCTCCCCTGTACATTCTTGTAGCACTTCAGAGACATTTGTGAATGATAGGAGTTAGCCGCTCTCATATTGCATCATCAAGCTCCACCCACCGGGAGTGCTCATGCACTGAAATCAAGCGTACCCGGAAAGCATGACTTTCATTTTTGTATTTGTAAGCTTTTACTTTTTAAAAGTTGCCTCCCGACACCTGACGCAAATCCAGTAAACCCCGGATACGAAACATTGGTCCTGACAGGTAGGAATTCTTATCTCCGTTTAAACTACTGTAGCGTCTGAGGTAATATATAACAATGAACGCACTGAAACCCCGTTTTAATAACTGCGTGTTTCTGTTGTTATTGTTGTTTCGAATTTACATCTGAGCTTTACAGACATCAGCTTCTATTTTCTTTATACTTAAACACTCTTGAGTGACATAACCCTATTTTTTTATTATATTATTAAGTAGTCATTATTAAGCATGCAGCTGTTTTTCTAAATAACAGCTGTATAACAATGCATGCTAAGTAGGCTATAGAGAATAATAATTGAAATACACATTTTTAAGACGCAGACTGAACCAGGGAGGGTTGAGCAGTAGCCAAGGAAAAAGAGATCTTAATTATTTATTTATTTATAGCGCATTACAGTACATTTGTTGAGAGAGATGCGCACATTGAAGTCATCTGGCATGACATAGCTATGTGTAGAGTTATGGGGGATTTAATAATTGAATTCGTATATTTTTGTTTGTAGAAGTAATCTGTCCTTTTGATATACTCATCAGTTCATATCGGATAACCTTTGAGTCATGATTGCATGCTAAATCCTATGGAATTGGTTAAGGGTCACCTAGGATGACATGCTGACAGATAGTATTACAGCTGTAAAATGATCTAAGTCTTCAGACACATACTGTTGATGCAAGTATTCTGTTTTTTTCCCACTAATATACTCTTTCACTTGAATCACCAGTGTGTCTGTGTTACTGTTTACTACTGTTATAATATATATTTGGTGAGACGTTTGTAGATGGACATCATAACCATTCATCTCTACAGCAGGAAGAATATATCATATGTAATTATGTATATGCTCTTTGTTTTACAGGTACGATGGAGAACTGCTGTGGTCTGCTAACCTCTAAAAAGGAACCAGGTACAGTTGTTTCAACAAAACTGATAAAAAAAGTATTTTTTTCTATAACCTGGAGTCATGTAAGATTACAATTATAAAGCTTATGCTAGCTGTAAAGGCCATTGGGCACATTTTCAAAAATAATCCTAAATAAGAATTCATACATGTGATTTCTATGGTCAACCTGGAGTGAAAAAAACATTTGTTTCATTGTGTATCCTTCTCGGTCAGTTCCTCTGAAGAGTGTGGAGGTGGAGCTGGAGGTGAGGGACCATGTGGCTACAGTGGTGTCCACTCTGATCTATGAGAACAAGGAGGACAAACCACTGGAGGCTGTGTTTGTCTTCCCTATGCCTGGAGACGCTGCTGTCTGTCATTTCAGTGCTACGATTGGACAGACACAGATCGTGGCTGAGGTGAAGGAGAAACAGAAGGTGAGCTGGAGAAACACTCACTACCATGGAGCATAACAACTCAGTGAACCCAGTGAATGTTGCTCAAAGTGTCCTCTGTACCCCAGGCTCGTGAGGAGTACGATGACGCTCTGAGCTCCGGTCAGCAGGCCTTCCTGTTGGAGGAGAGTGATCAGAGTCCAGATATTTTCTCTCTGAGTGTGGGCAGTCTGCCTCCAGGAGAGAGCGCTTCCATCAGGCTGGAGTACGTCACTGAGCTGGCTGTGCAGGCTGATGAAGGGCTGAGGTTTGTTCTGCCTGCTGTGCTCAACCCTCGCTACCATCCACAGGGTAGGAAACCAGCCAACATGTTTTTGTACTGCAGGGTTTATACAATAGAGCTCCCAGATTAACACTGCATGAATTTCTCTCACTGTACTGTTTCTCACAATATTCCTAACTTGTGTTGTGTTGTTAACAGGTAGTGAAGGTGTCCAGGTGACCTCTGTTCCCGCCTCTCTGGTGCCCTACAGTCTGTTTTTCTCTGCCCGAGTGTCCTCTCCTCGTCCGGTCTCTAAAGTAGAGTCCAACTGTCCCATGGACCCTCTGAAGTATCTGAACACAGAGCAGAGCCAGGCCATGGTGGGTAGAGTGCTGAAATGTGCTGTGTGATTGTTCTTAATTACTAAGACCAATAAGTGTCACCTCATTATATTTATTAGTGTATTTTTGGACCTGCAGGTCAAGCTGGCTGCAGGACACAAGTTTGACAAAGATGTTGAACTTCTGATTTATTACAAAGATGCCCACCAGCCCACAGCTGTGGTGGAGGCAGGACAGACCTCCGCCAAGCCTGGTGAGTGCACTTTAGTTCACTATCTTCAGCCTCACAGTTATATGTTGTAATAAAAAAAATAAAAATCCAGATTAGTGGTTACATCTTCTGTCTCTCCTGTGTTTCAGGCACTCTGATGGGGGATCCAGTGGTGATGCTGAGTCTGTACCCTGAGTTCCCCCAGGCTGTGATGTCTTCACTCTCCTCATGTGGAGAGTTTGTGTTCTTATTGGATCGATCTGGCAGCATGGGTGTCCCTCTGAACAACAACGAGGGTTCACAGACTCGCATTGGCAGTGCCAGGGTATTCATTATGTTTTAATTAAGTCATAAAATCATTGCCTCTGAAATAGTAGTCTTCACCATCTATTCTTTCCTCTCTTCAGGATACTCTGCTGCTCCTCTTGAAGAGTATACCAATGGGCTGCTATTTCAACATCTACAGTTTCGGGTCAAGCTATGAACACATCTTCCCGTGAGTCACTTCCTTACTGTATGTCACTCAGTCCACAAAAATATGCTTAATCTTTTGATATCGCTCTGTAATTCATGTTAGCATTGGCAAAAAGGTCAGTCATATTGTGTGATCCTGCAAAACCATAGATTGTTTAATGTCAAATATATTCAGTAGATTGTAGATACGCTTTAGTCTATGGAAAGATTGTAGGGTGAGCTGGTATATGAAATACAGTGTTGAAGTTGTTAGTGCCACATAGCTATTCACCACCTGACCTCCTCCATGAATGTGACTCTGGTTGCAGTAAGAGTGTGGAGTACAGTGAGAAGACCATGGAAGAGGCTCTGAAGAAGGTTGAATTCATGGAAGATGATCTGGGAGGAACTGAGATCCTTGAGGCCCTCAAGCACATTTACAGCCAGGCCTGCATTCCCAATCAATCTCGACAAGTAATACACACACACACACACACACACACACACACACACACACACACACACACACACACACACACACACACACACACACACACACACACACACACACACACACACACCTACACACACACACTAAACTGGTTTTGCAAATATATCTTGCCTGTAACCTCATTGATACAGCCACACCTTGTTCCTTAGAATTTCCCATTTAAACCATGTGTGTGACTAAAACAGCAATCTAACACAACTCTCATATAATTATGAGGATGACTTAACAACACATGCTGCACATTTCCGGGTGTGATGCTATGTTTCTTGAAGTTAAATGTAAACTCTCCTCCTTAGCTATTTGTCTTCACTGACGGAGAAGTGGGGAACACCAAAGAAGTAATCAATCTGGTGAAGAATAATTCAGGTTCCCACAGGTGATAACTCGACAAACACCCACACAATTCCCAGAATATGTTGTAGTTCTGTGTGTGTTGAAAACAAAATGACTGTATTGTAGGTGTTTCTCTTTCGGGATTGGGGAAGGGGCCAGCTCCGCTCTTATCAATGGGTTGGCCAAAGAAGGAGGAGGTTACGCTCAGTTCATCACAGGCATTGACAGGATGCAACCCAAAGTAAGACTTTACAGTTATTGTATCAATTTGAAGGAAAAATTGAAAATTAATATGCATTAAGTGAAACACCCATTGCCTTTGCCAACTTTTTGTAAAACGCTGTTTACCGCTCAGGTGATGCAGTCGCTGCGTTTTGCTCTACAACCAGCTGTGGTGGATATCTCAGTGAAGTGGGATTTTCCAAAGGGAGTCTCTGTCACTGTTCTCTCACCACCAATCACAACACTTTTCCAGGGTCAAAGGTCACTGATTTATGCCCAGCTCACTGGACAGGTAGGAGGAACACTCAAATCTCAGACTGAAATACTTCACTTTTAGATTTGTCAGGGTTCAAAAACATATCTGTAGCTACAGTGGCGTTTTTATATGTACAAAAGTGGTGGGGCACAAAACACTTAGATGTCTATATATAAGCTTCTGCAGTGACGTGCAGTGAGGTTCAGTGAGGTTCATGGCTGGTGAGGCACTGGCTCTGACTCTTCAGGTTACAAATATTATATTTTGACCTAAATCAAAATATAATATTATTTTCAAAAGCTTTTTTTGTCTGATGCTTCAATTAATTTTAAACAGACAGTTCAACAAATGGATACCCAAAAAATGTAATTTTATCATTTAAATATGTAATTGTTCTCTCTTAGTAAGATCCCATTTTCAATAAAATTGCAGTCTTACCTTGACTTGAAGATTAAGTCCATTTGCCTATCCCTCTGGACAAAAATCTCTATTACTTTTTTGTAAAAGTCCTCCTTATGTTCTTGTAGTTTCAAAAGTCTATCATAAATCGAATCAATAGATTTATGATTCGAAAATTATAAAAGTAGGGTAGACATGTGGATATTATCCGGCTGAACAAAACGTGCATTTATATAACAGGTTTGTTTCCCACAGATCTTATTTTGAGCTATTTTCTAAAATCCTATGGAGAAATCTCATTGCTTTTTTGTCGAGGGAAGCCATGCGCAGCTTACTTCCGGGTTTTAGGATGCGTCACTGCAGCTCTCTCGTCTCCTCTTCACACACCACACTTTTCGCGGCACACGTACTTACAGCCAATCAGCTCTGAATGATGTGAGATGACGTATGGTGAGGATGGCAGCTCTATGCCCCTATGGTCATTATTTTTTTGCCACACACATTAAATAGGAAAGTATTCTGAGCATGCGCAGTGTAGTTTTTACAGTCACCATTGACTTAGACAGTAAGAGGGAGGGGCAGGATCGGGTTTTGTCCCACATGGCTCTAAACAGCACAATAGGCACACACTGTAGACACTAATTAGAAGAACACTGACTAAAACAGCAATGTACAGACGAATCAGATGATTAAACATGATCTTAAAATATATTTAATATATTTTTTAATTTATTTTTTGCATTTATTTTTAATCATTATTTTTAATACTTTCTGCTGACACTAGGTGGGGCTGTGCCCCACCTGCCCCTAATGACCAGTCGCCACTGTGTAGCTATTATTATACATTTGTGCCTGTGATGCTCTCTCAGAGTCCAAAGGCAGCAGAGGGCTCTGTGACGGTGAAGTACAGCCTGGCAGGCCATCCCTCTCAGAACAAGTTCCACTTCAGCCTCAAACCTGCAGAGGACTCTGGGTAAAACAGGCTTTGTTCAGACTGCAGAAGTACTTTAAATCAGATAAGCACTTAACAATACAGAGTTAATTTCATTTGTATATAGTCAAGTGGTAACAAGGGTTATTACAATATATGTGCTTAAGCTACATTTTTAGAGCACATTCACGTTTTGCAATCACCTGTATCGGCTTTTATATGAAATATGGACTTTAAAATGTAACCTAAAATAGATGTTTAGACCAAATAATGTGCTAATTAGCAATTAGCTTGCTAACACGCTAAACTAAGCTAGTGAACATGGGAAACATCAAGTTAGAATGCAGAAGTTTATTTTGCTTCTAATATTCACCTTATGAAAACAATTAAATCCACTTGTGTCTACTCTCTCCTTACCGCAGATTAACGGTGCACAGGTTGGCTGCTCGGACTCTGATTCGCTCCCTGGAGATGGTGGAGGAAGAAGAGAGAGAAGGAGGAGAGCCAGATGGAGTGAAGAAGAAGAAGGTGGTGGAGCTCAGCGTCCAATCAGGAGTGAGCAGCGCCTTCACTGCCTTCATTGCTGTCAACAAAGGCAACGGAGAGACGATTCAAGGACCCCTGGTGCGCCGAAATGTTCCAACATCCAGTAAGTAAAACATAAAAACCATCTTCATTTTCATGCCTATAACTTTGTACGTAAAAAATATTAACTTTTTAAACCTTTGTTATCTTTGAAGGTCCCTTATTATACTATTTCTCAACAATATATTATTGGTCTCAGATATATACAAAGTGTTGGGCTCGAAATACCAAACAAAGCATGCATTGTAGCATGCCATATGATATAACCCTCTGTTTCAGCCCTGTTTCAAAATAGCTGATTCTGTGTTTGTAGCTTTAAATGCAAATGAGATTCCACTCCCCCCAACTTTCAGAATCTCTTAATTCTGATATAAATATACGTATTTATGTATAAAATACATAAAAAAGTGGATTTTGCATACTAGGTGACCTTTAAAAGACTTGAGTATCTTAATGGTCACCAATTAAGCAAAATGTACCTTTTTACAAGATGTGTCCCCGGTGTGTAAAGAGACCCACAAAAAGTGTCAAAAAATACAACACTCTCTCTTTTCCTCCTTACCCACATCTCTAAAAACGGGGGTACAACGGAGCTGATCCACATTTTCTGTGGTCATGATGACTTTACAAAAATGTGGGCTGGCTTTATGTTGAACTCCTGGCAACGTTCCGCCCCAACCTATCGTCCCCTATCAGAAACGTTGCTATCAGAAACAATGTGCAACGTGTTTTGGAAGTAATATGGTCTGTGTTTACATTAGCAAGCATCGCTAACACTCGGAGCTAAACTGTACTGGAGAGAGTATGTGTAAAAAAGCAGGGGGGGAAAAAGGAACTCACCTTGTGGTAAACCCGCAAGAGAAAAAGCATTTGAGCTCCATACTGTTTCATAAATAATCTATGATGTGGTTTGGAACATGATATGGCGTTTAATCAAGGCAGCATTTAGCTGAGAATCTGCTGAGTTATCAGCCTTCTTCTCTCTGCAGCTCACATGCCCCTTTCACACCAACGCGTTTTCAGCTCCGGCTCGGAGCTGGAACCTGAAAAGTACCGTTTTTTCCTGTTCACACCGCAGAGGCGCCGCCTCTTAGCTCTGGAATCAGGTTCACTTCCAGCTCCAAAAAATTGTCGGTCTAGAGGCAAGAGCTTCGGAGCTAAGAGGCGGTGTCGCTTACGTCTCTCTTACGTCGAGGCGGGGCAGGCTTCTTTTTCCTACGGATTCGTCATTGAAGTAGATGCTGAAGACCACAAAGAAGTCTTGCATTTCGCATGTGATGTTTGTAAAGTTCCAAGTAAAGTCGTCCCTTGTAAAGTCGTCCGATGCCTTCCATTTCGTTTCGTAAGAGGATAAGAGGATTTATGAAGCAGGCACGTAAACGGTGACGTCATGATGCAGCAGCGGCAGCTCTGGGCGGTGTGAACAGAGCGGGAGCAGAAAAGGGAAACCGGAGCTGAACCAGAAAAGCTCCCGCTCGGAGCTAGAAAGGGAAAAGCGCTGGTGTGAAAGCCGCAACAGTGTGCCTGTGTGCTCCAAAGGGGGCGGGACCAGCAGCGACCCAGAATCAGCAGTTCTCAAACAGGGCTGAAACAGAGGGATATGAGGGATGTCTAAAATGCATGATCTGTTTGGTATTTTGAGCAAAACACATCATAGACATGTTTTTTATATATCTGAGACCTATAATATATGCCTGAAAATAGTATAATAGGAGACCTTTAAGTACTATTTAAAAAATATGTTGTGACTAATGTTAATAAGCTCAGAAACTAGTAATTTAGTTTCATGTGATTCCAAAAAAAGTCTCATGTTTTGACAGATATACCCTTTTTTACTTTTTTAAATCTTAAAGTGATGATGGGCTGTCCTATGCCATGCATGATGATGATGTCCCATAGTCCTGCGGCTGGAGGTAAGTAAAAAGCAGAATGGGAGTTGAATCAAAATGTGTATCGATGTCAAAACGATAACACATTTTTCTGGGGGGATTGCTTTTTGAAATAAAGCTTTAATGTGAAATACCCAGAGAGTGTATTTTTTTCCGAAACAAGTTAAGATGCAGGGAAGTGTTATTAGTTGTAAGTTAATTATTTATTATCTTCATTAATCAGTTTTTTAAATGTATTTTCCCCTGCCAATGACCTTCATTTTATGTACTCTCATTTTATCTCAGGGTTCTCGGGGGGTGTCCATGTTATGCAATCAGCTGCATTCAGTGAGTAAAGGGTTCGTTGGCTTTTTGAACACACTGGTGTATCCCCGCTTCGACTGAACACAAGGACAGAGAGATACTTGCACTACAGTTATGTGCATGGGAACCTTTTTCAGTACCGTCCTTATGTTTATACAGGCTTTTAAAGATACATCAACTGAATTTTTTTTGGGTCTGTTATTCTAGAAAATGCAAACATTACCTTCACAAACACATACTTCTTTCCTATTCACATACTGGTAAGATTGATAGATGTAATTAATATTTGTGGTGCTGTAAAGTAAAAGTGGTTTTAGGAAAGGAACAGGGTGAGTCACAAAGCAGCATCAGTTTAGTGCACTACACACGTGAAATTAGGAAAAGTTATTAATTTGATTAGAAATAAAGATTTTGGCATGCTTTTGCTATTGTAACTATGTATTTCTTCTGAAACAGATATTCCGATTGACGGACTTCTAACGGCAGACAGTTTAGAAGAAGGTATCTGATTTGTTTCAGTTGTATCCACACTGTATTGGTTCTTTGTATACAGACTCATAATATGTGATGTTTTATGTGTGCAGTTCAGTAACATTCACAATTACAACATAAACAATTCGTATCACAATTTGATTTTATGAATATATTGAAAATATATATCTGGAAGGATGTCAAACAGCTTCCAAATGTTACCAAAATATTTAATAAATATGTTGGTATGCTTTTGCTATTGTAACTATGTATTTCTTCCGAGACAGATACAGTGTATGAAGGATATCAAATGGCAGACGATTATGAACAACAAGGTATCTGATTTGTTTCAGTTGGATCCACACTGTATCGGTTATTTGTATACAGACTCGTAAAATGTGATGTTTTATGTGTGCAGTTCAGTAACATTCACAATTACAACATAGACAAGTCATTTCACAATATGATTTTATGAATATATTGAAAAGATGTATCTAGAACGATGTCAAACAACTTCCACATGCTACCAAAATAATTAATAAATTGGGCGTCACGCAGAACCAGAGGCAGCCAAGATTCATGATCGAGAGCAATGATTAAACTAAGTGTGACACAAACACTTTGGGGATAGCAAATGATTCAGCCATGATAAGCGGCTCTCAACCCATGCTCATTTTGGTTAAGGTTTTGAAATAGATAAAAAATATCAGTCCGTAAATACAAAAACATCTGGCTGTTAATGCAAAAAATAAGAAGACATAAATATGCAACCATTGTGTTTATTTTACCCAGTGCATGGATATAAATCTGAAAAAACACTGGTGGGAGTTAGATGCACAAATGGTCTGATCTGCCTCGTACTATATCACCACTCATTCATCACATACTGTAGGGTAAAAATAAGTTTATTCAGTAGTTATTATATGTTTGGTTTATATTTCAGATATGTATGATGATCCTCCAGAGGCAAAGCCTGAGCTGCCTCGCAGAGACCCTCTGCTGCAGCTGGTCTCTCTCCAGAGGGCGTCGGGTCGGTGGGAGCTGGATCCGGCCGTGGCTGCTGCGCTGGGAAAGACCAGCGAGGAGGTGGAGAACACCCAACCTTCAGAGGTGAGTCCTTATCCAAAACATTAATACAAATGGGACTGATTGAAGCTGAGGTTATTAAATGTTTTATATTGATGGGACTAATTCAAATTATTGCATTTAATAAAGCACTCCATATAAAATATCAGAAATTGAAATAGAGCTATATGCAGTGGTAAGTAAATGTACTTAAGTAAGTAAACATTTCAGGTACTTTATTTGTTTACTGTTCCACTTTATACTTCTACTCCACTGCAATTAAAAGAGATGAATTGTACTTTTTACAAACTATATTTATTGTATTGCTTTTTGCGCGATTTAAGCGGCACTGGATATTTGGTCCATCAATTGTAACCAGCAAGGAAACACTGATAGTAAAACAAAAACAGATAGTCATGATACAAAGTTAGCACTATATGCACTGAATCAACAAGGCCAGTGAAAATAAAAGACCCACATCCATTGATTGTCACTCATCACTTATTATACATCTTTTCTTTTTCTTTTTTTGTGAATTAGGTGAACAAGGAAGTGTGGGCCACCATTCTGGCTCTGATCTGGCTTCATGGTTTCAAGATGGATGCTCAGGAGGAGTGGGAGCTTCTGGCTATGAAGGCTGTGTCATGGCTGCGTGCTCAGAACGGTAAAAACCAGAAAAACAAGTAATGTTCTGTTGTTTTTAACAGTGTACCATTTAAAATCGGGTTCCTCTGGTGATGACTGGTTCTGTGTTTGTTTTCAGCACCTCATGTGACGCAGTGTGTGGAGGCTGGAAACACTCTGCTGGGTTGTAAGGTGCAGAAAGATGCCCTGGGAATCTAAGGTTTTCATTCAAGCAACTTCTCCTTCAGGATTGTTACCAGCAAGCAGATTTACTGGCATTCAAATACCTTTTCTTTATTTTGCTATCAGTGCACTTCACTATTTACATTTCATCATACATTATTTTCTTGCCAAACTGTAGAAATGGCTTAAACCTAAGTGGATGTAAGCTTGCCTCTCCCTCATCTGTCTTAAATCACTCTCCTTTTAATATGAAGTGCACTGCATCAATTTCAGTCAGATTCATAGATGCAAAAAGTACAATTGTTGTTGATCAAGCTAAATTATGATTAAGAAGAGTTCAATTGATCACCACATTGAGGTAATAATACATGAGTAAACCAGTGAGTGTCTTTGGACACAGTATCCTCATAAAGGGATTATTTCATCATGTTTTTAAAAAGCTGAACTATTTTACTGCTTGTCTGTTTATAGTTTGTACTAAATACTATACGAGTACTACCATAGGCTCAAAACATATGTTGAGGCTTTGTCCTTCAAACCAAGGGATAGTTTTTGAGCATTCAACAAAATGATTTCCTGTTGTACGTCCTTTCTCAGCCTTATTTGAGTTGCTAACAATATAACCATTTACTGTATCCATGTTACATGCAATGACAAATATGGGGTGTGCTAAGTATTTCCTTCAAATCTAATAAAAACACTACAAATGGGCCACGGTTGTTCCTTGATTTCATTACCTGTTTGGAGTTTATCCTGCAATGTCTTCAATCTGTGTTCATTGAATTTAAATACTGGCAAAATCGTATTTATTATTTCATCTTCCCTCAAAAAACCTACTAATTTAACACATGCCACTTTTGGCTTTTGGCTGCCAGCTGTTTGACTAAGACTCTGCGTTCACATGTTTCCTGACTCATATTGATAGTAAGGAGTTTAGATAGAAAGCCAGGAAGCAAGGAGACAAGGACTGTCTCACAGGCTGATGTGCAGCATACAGTCATTTGTGTTAATTTGTGTACTCTGCTTCTTCACATATTAGATAAAGCAGGGGTTAATTTGACATGGTAGGACATGGTTTCCTTCAGTTGGGCGGTTCTTGTAAGTACTCTACTTAATTAAGTACACATTTTAGATACTTCAGTATTTCACTTTTTTGCTGCTTTGTATTTCTACCTCACAACAATTCAGAGGTAAAAGGGATACTTTTACTCCACTTTATTTAATACCTTGAGTTATTGCACATTTCGATTAATAATGTGAAATATAATCAACCCTTAAATAAGACTTTAGTTACACCTGGAGTAAATTCACAATCTACCTGCAGTAAACAAAGTCATTAAAAAGAGCATTTTTACCAGCTTTGATAAACACATTCATGCATCAATAATTATAATCAACACATGTATTATTGGACCAATTTGAGTAGGCCTACTGAGTATATTCTGATGCGAATACTTTGAAAAACATTTTTGAATGCAGGACTTACTTGGAGCAGAGTATTCTTACTCTCTGGTACTTCTACTTTTTCTAAAGTACAAGATCTGAGTACACATTGCAATTAAGCAAGCATACTAATACTAATTTGACGAAAATCTAAAAGTATTTAAATGTCTTTGGCTGTTTGTTGTGATTTTTTAAAAGAAGATCTTTGAAGTATAATTTAGCTGCAAATAGAAACGTTACAGGAAATGTAACTGACTACCCCCCCCCCCCCCCTCTCATAGATACAAGAATGATCTGCTGTGGTCTGCTCACTTCCGGGAAGGAACCAGGTAAAGAGTTATGAGAGTTTTGTCCATTTCAGAATAATATATATTATATGTTTTGATTATAATTATTGATGCATTAATATGTTATCAAAGCTGGTAAATGTGCAGCTAGTTTGAATGACTGTGTATACTGCAGGGTAGATTGTGAATGTACTCCAGGTAACTAGTCTGATTTAAGAGTTGATTATATTTCACATTATTAATCCAAATCTGTAAAGTAACTAAAGGTAAAAAATAAATGTAGTGGAGCAAAAGTACACGATGTACCTCTGAATTGTAGTGGTGTGGAAGTACAAAGTAGCATAAAATGGAAATACTCAAGTAAAGAACAAATCTCTCAAAATTGTACTTAAGTGAGTACTTGAGTAAATGTACTTAGTAACCTCTGAATTGTTTTAATACTTTTCTACTTTTACATAGGTTATATTTTGACAGGCAAACAGCCAGCGACGTGCAGTCAGGGGAAGCAGAGCCTCACCTGTTATACTCCAATGTAACGGAAAAACAACTAAAGAAAAACTAAATAGTAATAATAATAAAATGTCTCCACTGATCTATGTTGTAAATGTGATTTATGTATGATTCCAATCGCTTTTTATAGTCAAAATCAACATATTTGCCGAGCTCCGCTACAACTACGGGTAGCGATGAGAAGTGAGGCAGGGACGAGCTCTGCCTCTCGTAAACCCACAGTAACTGGCTGGAGCGCGGGCACTAATTTAGCGCGGGCACTTATTTTGTGAGCGCGCTCAAGCCAGTTACTGTGGGGTAAAGTGAGGCACAGATGAGATCTGCCTCACCTCAGAATTCGTCACCCCACAGAAACTGGCTGGAAAGCGGACCCTAAGCGCATGCCTGCACCATCTCACTGTAGGTCACCAATGTAATGTTTGTAGATCCCTTTATTACATTTATCCTCGCCATCCATAGTCTCTAAATAACTTATTTCACGTGTATATGATATTTAGGCTCGCTGGTCTCATCATACAACGGCAATGAAAAAAGCACCAGGGGAGGCAGCCATAACCTCTGCCGCACTGAAGGGGGCGCAAGTGAGCCCACAGGTTCTTGTTGCTACTGTTATTCTACGCAGAGACGGTAGACGCAAACAACAAACTAGACTTTTGAAACTAGAGGAAGATAAGGAGGATTTTTACAAAAAAGTGATAGAGATTGTTGTCCAGAAGGATAGCATGGACTTCATCTTCAAGTCAAGGTAAGACCACAATTGTAATGAAAATGGGATCTTACTAAGAAAGAACAATCCAATATTTAGATTTTGGGTATCCTTTTGTTGAACAGTCTGTTTAAAATGAATCGAAACATCAGACTAAAAAAGCTTTTGAAAATAACCGAATATTTCGATTAAGGTCAAAATATAATATTTGTAAATCTGACTCTGAAAGAGTCAGTGCCTCACCAGCCATGAACCTCACCGCACGTCACTGCAAACAGCAGTTAACATATCAGAGAACTTCATCCACCGCATTTGATTTTCTTTTAGAACTAAGTGTGTTTAATCATTCATATCTGTGTGTGTGTAAGAATTTGTTCGTTCTTTTACTTTAATAAGGTTATTTTAGTAGGTGTGTCTACACTTGGAAAAGTTTTCCATGCAAGTGTGTGTTTGTGCCACATGGGGGCAGCAAAGCAGCTTTTCATAAAAAATGAACATGCAATTTTATGCACAAGGAGTTTAGGAAACTTTACACATTTTATCTTGTTTCTCGTCAGTTCCTCTGAAGAGTGTGGAGGTGGAGCTGGAGGTGAGGGACCATGTGGCTACAGTGGTGTCACAGGTGTGGCATATCAAGATGCTGATTAGACAGCATGATTATTGCACAGGTGTGCCTTACCCCCTAATCGCACCAGGAGCGCTGCGACCTCCTCCTGCGTCCTAACCCACCAGGCGCATTTCAAAACGTTGCGGAAGCGGAGCGTCTTGTGTGCAGCCTCGCAGTTGTTGGATGAACATTCCACTTCCTGCCTGCGCCGCGTCAAAAATAGGATTCATCCTATATTTTAGAAATTCCTTGCGGCGAGGAGCTTCTGGGATGCTTCGAGCCGCGGCGCAGCGTGTCTGGTGGAATAGCACCCATTGACTAGAGTGGCCGCGATCGCTAAAAACGCTGCAGCCGCAGCGCAACGCAGCGCAACGCAGCGCAACGCAGCGCAACGCAGCGCAACGCAGCGCAGACGCTCCTGGTGCGATTAGGGGGTTAGGCTGGCCACAATAAAAGGCCACTCTGAAACGTGCATTTTTGCTTTATTGGGGGGGACCGAAAACCTGTCAGTATCTGGTGTGAGGGGTAGGGTTAGGGTTAGGGTTGTGTGTGAATCGAGTGGCCCATGGTGGTGGTGGGGTTATGGTATGGGCAGGCGTATGTTATGGACGACGAACACAGGCCACTCGATTCACAACATTACCCTAACCCTAACCCTACCCCTCACACCAGATACTGACTGGTTTTCGGACCCGTTTATATTTTTGTTCAGTGTAGCTTCACATTGGAACTAGTCCCTATGGTCTATTGGAATACAGTAAATATCTAAAAGATATGGATAATTGTTGCTTCTGCAAACGTTGTGTCATTGCCCATTTATTCAAATGACATTTGCAAGAGACTGACCAAGCTCTTTTAACAACATTGTTTACATTCTTGCTAGCTTTAGGACAAGGACACAACAACAGTGTAGGGGGGATTACATTCCCATTTTAAGACAAAGTCAAATTAAATAATAAGAGAAAATAAGAGAAATAACACTCATTAGATTATAAAAAGACAAAAACAGTCAATAGGATCGCTTCAACACTTCAGATAACTACGTTGACAGATCAATGCATCCAACCACCAAAAACACACATATAGCCACGCATATTTATTATTCCACATAATCCCACTCTTCTTTAGAGATGATTGTTTTCCATTTAATCTTGTGCTAACTTTTGATTTTTGTTGTGGCTATCATTCTTTCGGAAATAAATTGTCTTTGGTTTAAGTATTTACTTGTGGCCATATATTATAGTTTCATGGCATTTCATTACATTTCTAAGCTAGTTCTTGTGTCTTTTGAACATGAAGGTGGCGTCCTATGTAGCTTATCATCCAACGATTCCCTGGACATTGAGCCCCAGCAGCCTCCCAGAGACCCTCTGCTGCAGCTGGTCTCCCTGCAGAAGGCGTCCGGCTGCTGGGAGCTGGATCCAGCTCTGGCTGCTGCTGTGGGAAAGACCAGCGAGGAGGTGGAAAACACAAAACCTGCATCGGTGGGTTACTATTTGCTCATCTAGTTCTTTCACTTTGTTTAAACCAGGGGTGTCCAAACAGTTTTCACTGAGGGCCACATACAGAAACACATACAAAGGGCGGGGCCCCTCACTAGACGTATACTGCCTCATAGGTTATGTTATCATTCAGCAAAATCAATCTTGAATATGATTTAAGAAACATCACAGCTCTCCAGAGGGTTTCAGTTATCCTGCAGCTCATCCCTTAAAACAGACTCCTCAGATTGCTTAAGGGGAAATATGAAGGGTCTATTTAAAGCTTGTTATGGAAATCAAACTAAGATTTTAAACTGTAATTGATTGAATGTATTTGAAAAGTGGGTTTATTAACACATGAAAACTACTGTGTAATATAGGCTCACATATATATTTAAGAAGTGCAATATAAGACAAGCACAAGTTTCAGGTGGGGGCCATACCATTATACTTTAAGAATGTTCTGAGGGCCAATTAGAAATAGACAACGGGCAGCAGTTTAGACACCCCTGGTTTAAACTGAAATGTGTGAGATTATTATTTAATCGCGGCAAGAATCAAGAGCTCACTTAATACTTAAGCACTCCAAAAATAAAATGTATGTCCATGTTGCCATTGGAAAGATTATCAAATGTGTTAGGAGGAACTCTTGATGAGTGAGTTCCAAATAGCATTATACATAAAGAGGAATGGTGTTATTAAAATGATGGAAACACATATAACATAATTACATCTGGTTGCTGCTCAAGGCTGTGACTGCTGCTTTTTAGCTATTGTATCGTCTTGTAACTGTTAAAAATGAAAATATTGAACTTAAAAAACGAATTGCTGCAACAATCAAGAGTTTACTAAATAATTAAGCACTCAAACGAGAGAAAATTTGAAACAATATTGCATTATTAAACAAATAGGGAGCAATTGTGTTCTGAAGATGAGAGGTGAAATGACCAAGGAAATTCAGTATTATTTTGGGACCTGAGAATAAAGAAATAAAGGATTTTTTTCTCGCCTGTTGGTTCTAATCTCTTATCCATGTTTTAATGTTTTTTTGTGGTAAATTAGGAGAACAAGGAAGTGTGGGCCACCATTCTGGCTCTGATCTGGCTTCATGGTTTCAAGATGGATGCTCAGGAGGAGTGGGAGCTTCTGGCTATGAAGGCTGTGTCATGGCTCCGTGCTCAGAACGGTAATAACCAGAACAATGATCGATGTTCTGTTGTTTTTAACAGTTTGTTCTCCTCTGGTGATGACTGGTTCTGTGTTTGTTTTCAGCTCCATGTGTGGCGGAGTGTGTGGAGGCTGGAAACACTCTGCTGGGTTGTAAGGTGCAGAAAGATGCCCTGGGAATCTGAGGTTTTCAGTAAAGCAACTTCTCCTTCAGGATTGTTGCACAGAAGCATTTAAACTCTTTACTGCAATGTTTACTTAATCAAAATGGCACTATCCACATTTAAATTTGCAACTGTTTTATTACTTCCTGCTACTTTATGTAAAACATGGTTATTTTAAGTGACTATATGAATATTTTCATCTAGTGAAAATGAAGCCTGAACCTCTGGTTAAATATTTGTTAATCACAAAATAATCTCCATCTGTTAAGTGTGCAAAGTGACAACAAATATGCCTATAAATTCCTTGCTGCAAACTCTTTAAAAGTTCAAATTGTGTGGGAACATGTTAAAGAAAAAAGACTAATAATAAATGTGTTGAAATTTGTTTAAACTTCAAATGATTTTGAAATAGCATTTGTGTCATGTGTCCCTGTGGTCCCCAATCCATACCAGATATCATTAGTACACCGGACGAATAAGACGTACCATCTTTTAATTGGATTTTAGTCCAGCTTCTATTTTGATAATATTTTTAAGAAAGAATCAGCAGGTTAAACAGCATTTTGTTGATTAAGCTTCTAAATCAATGCAGCATTGTTTTAGACTGAAAAAGTAGGACAAATCTCTTCGTTAAAATGAATTCCATCCTCTATTTAATAGAAACAACTATTTATAAATAAAAAACCTTCTGGATATGTGAAAAGATTAAATATGTAATACAAAATTAAAATAATAAAAGCTTACATATTGTGACTTTACGACTCCAAATCAATTCAGCCTCGTTGTTCTGATAGCTCCGCCCCTTCGCTCCAACCCCCCTCCCTCCCCCCACATCTACAGGTGAAAATTACTTTTGCGACACATTGATCGCAAGAAGTGTTGCAAAAGTCAAGACCGCAGATTCGTCGATTTATACTGCCACAGAGCAGATTCGTCAAGTTGTAATGACTGATTTGAGAGGTTGTAATAAATAAAGTTGCAGTTGTAATGGAAAATATATTTTAAAAATATGTATTTTTCTGCAAGTGAACATTTCATCACTAAGTTCATTTTTTTCTACAAGCTACAAAACTTTTTTTTTCTTCTGTGACTTCAAATTTGGTTCACAGTTACGTGGATATTTTATACAAGTGTACATTTGGTTCACAGTTACGTGGATATTTTATACAAGTGTAAATGTATGCACACAAGCTCAGATTTTTTTTATGCAAGTGCTCACATCAGGTTTTACACGCTCTCGCATATTGCACCATATCTACCTTCATACCTCGTTTCATTTCCAGAAAACATATTCACCGCTCGCTCACTCTCGCTCCATAGAAACTGAAGTCGTATCTAAACTCCGCCCGATACTTCGTCATGAATCAAGCCCACCTCTGTGTGACTCAGGATTTACAGTAAACTCCTCCACATTTCCGCAGGAGGAAAACACCGAGGATTGTCCAGGCGCGTGCACCCTTCTCTTCTAAGGTAGACACGTCTTCAAATATCAAACAATAGGCCAACAGATTGTTAGCGTGTTAAATGTAATTTGGCATAAAACAAATGTTGTCAAGCAACAAACAAGTTATACAAATAAATAAACACTTCCGGGAGGTCTGGACTAAATCAAATAAGAATGTTCTCACAGTAAAGGATTTGTGTAAATGTGGACAGTGAATATGTCGCTGGTTGCAGCGTAACCGTTTTTAGATTATTGACAGGTGTTGAAATTAGTTTCACATATAGGCTAATTAAAAAAAATAACAACAGCATAGTTCTCATGAGAGTTTTGTATTCGTATAACTTTAGAATAATCATTGACGACCAGACAACGTTTTATTGAGCCATTAATTTCACAAAGCCACTTGTCAAATATAACGATGTTGATATGACAGCACGCTCCATCGGCGCACATCAAATACCTGTTTAAATTGCAATTAAGCTTACAAGCAAACTAATACAAATTTGACGAAAATCTAAAAAATTTAAAATGTGATTTTTGTAAAGAAGATCTTTGATAATTTAGCTGCAAATAGAAACGTTACAGGAAATCTAACTGCCTATCCCCCCCTCTCATAGATACAAGAATGATCTGCTGTGGTCTGCTCACTTCCGGGAAGGAACCAGGTAAAGAGTTATGAGAGTTTGGTCCATTTCAGAATAATATATATTATATGTTTTGATTATAATTATTGATGCATTAATATGTTATAAAAGCTGGTAAATGTGCAGCTAGTTTTAATGACTGTGTATACTGCAGGGTATATTGTGAATTTACTCCAGGTGTAACTAGTCTGATTTAAGAGTTGATTATATTTCACATTATTAATTCAAATCTGTAAAGTAACTAAAGGTACAAAATAAATGTAGTGGAGCAAAAGCACACGATTCACCTCTGAATTGTAGTGGTGTAGAAGTACAAAGTAGCATAAAATGGAAATACTCAAGTAAAGAACAAGTCTCTCAAAATTGTACTTATGTGAATACTTGAGTAAATGTACTTAGATACCTCTGAATTGTTGTCATACTTTTCTACTTCTACATAGGTCCTATTTTGACAGGCAATCAGTAGTTAACATATCAGAGAACTTCAGTGTGTTTAATCATTCATATCTGTGTGTAAGAATTCGTTTGTTCTTTTACTTTAATAAGGTTATTTTAGTAGGTGTGTCTACACTTGGAAAAAGTTGTCCATGCAAGTGTGTGTTTGTGCCACATGTGGGCAGCAAAGGAGCTTTTCATAAAAAAGGAACATGCAATTTTATGGACAAGGAGTTTAGGAAACTTGACACAATTTATCTTGTTTCTCGTCAGTTCCTCTGAAGAGTGTGGAGGTGGAGCTGGAGGTGAGGGACCATGTGGCTACAGTGGTGTCCACTCTGAACTATGAGAACAAGGAGGACAAACCACTGGAGGCTGTGTTTGTCTTCCCTATGCCTGGAGATGCTGCTGTCTGTCATTTCAGTGCTACGATTGGACAGACACAGATCGTGGCTGAGGTGAAGGAGAAACAGAAGGTGAGCTGGAGAAACACTCACTACCATGGAGCTTAACAACTCAGTGAACCCAGTGAATGTTGCTCAAAGTGTCCTCTGTACCCCAGGCTCGTGAGGAGTACGATGACGCTCTGAGCTCCGGTCAGCAGGCCTTCCTGTTGGAGGAGAGTGATCAGAGTCCAGATATTTTCTCTCTGAGTGTGGGCAGTCTGCCTCCAGGAGAGAGCGCTTCCATCAGGCTGGAGTACGTCACTGAGCTGGCTGTGCAGGCTGATGAAGGGCTGAGGTTTGTTCTGCCTGCTGTGCTCAACCCTCGCTACCATCCACAGGGTAGGAAAACCAGCCAACACTTTCATCAGAAGCCTTTAAGCTTTAGTGTAATGTACACTATACCTGTTCATACAGAGGGGTTCATTGCAACAGTCACATGCAACAGTCTACTGTTTAAAAAAAGATTGCCAACACAATATTTCCTATCACCTGCTGTTGACTGTATTGTCTTGCGACTTCCCCAAAAGTCCTGAAGTGTGGCCATAAAAATGCTTATGCTCTCCTTTGGTTTTATTATCAGTAATAAATGAAACGGCCAACAGGAATAAAATAGCAATAAACTTAGAATGAAAAGAAAAACTGATTAAGTCATGTATAATATATTATTATTGTAATTAATTAATTAATAGTAGGGTATACATAAATTGAAACAGCTATAACATGACCATATATGCATATTTACTATAGAATAAGCTTATTCAAAAACATACATTTATTTTTAATATAATAGTTGGCATGTTTAAAGTCATATCAAGTCTTTCAGTTGGTAATTGCAATTTTCTTTCTCTGACCTCCCTCTGTCACTCACAGTTGCACTTGTTTTAAAATAGCATTCCTAACGTGTCTCTGGTTGTTTACAGGTAGTGCAGGTGGCAGTGTCCAGGTGACCTCTGTTCCCGCCTCTCTGGTGCCCTACAGTCTGTCTTTCTCTGCCCGAGTGTCCTCTCCTCGTCCTGTCTCTAAAGTAGAGTCCAACTGTCCCCTGGACCCTCTGGAGTATCTGAACACAGAGCAGAGCCAGGCCACGGTGGGTAGAGTGCTGATGTTTCCATAATGTGGTTCTTCCTCTTTACTCAGATAATCAGTGTGTTTTTGGACCTGCAGGTCAAGCTGGCTGCAGGACACAAGTTTGACAGAGATGTTGAACTTCTGATTTATTACAAAGATGCCCACCAGCCCACAGCTGTGGTGGAGGCAGGACAGACCTCTGCCAAGCCTGGTGAGTACACTTTAGTGAAGGTGTCATCCTTCATCCATTGTCATCCACCAAAGGAAAATGCCTTGATATGCTCTTGTGTCTTTTCCATTATACCTCAGTATAATGACAATAGAGATTATTCAACATTTTTATTTTGAGTTTCTTGTGGTGGTGGTCATTAATTTTGTCTCTCCTGTGTTTCAGGCACTCTGATGGGGGATCCAGTGGTGATGCTGAGTCTGTACCCTGAGTTCCCCCAGGCTGTGATGTCTTCACTCGCCTCATGTGGAGAGTTTGTGTTCTTATTGGATCGATCTGGCAGCATGCAGAGGGACCGTATTAAGAGTGCCAGGGTATGCATTATCTTTTATTTGTATGGTATAATCAGTCCTTTAGACATAGTGGCGTTACCAAATATTCTCTCCTCTCTTCAGGATACTCTGCTGCTCCTGTTGAAGAGTCTACCAATGGGCTGCTTTTTTAACATCTACAGTTTTGGGTCCAGTCATGAACACATCTTCCCGTAAGTCACTCACTATTGCCCAACACATTCATTCCTGTCTTTGGTGTTAATGGTTGTGCATGAATATGCGCATTGGTTGCAGTAAGAGTGTGGAGTACAGCCAGGAGACCATGGAAGAGGCTCTGAAGATAGTTGGAGGGATGGAAGCAAATCTGGGAGGAACTGAGATCCTGAAGCCCCTCAAAGACATTTACAGCCATGCCTGCATTCCCAATCAACCTAGACAAGTAATACACCCCACACGTACACGTTAGACAGGTTGTGAACATATTTCCCCACACATTCAGCCACACCTTGTTCTTTGCAATTCACCGTTTAAACCACGTATGTTGCTAAAACAGCAATCTAACAAGGCTTTCAGAGAATAAAGTGGATGACTCAACACATGCTGCACATTTTTGGGTGTGATGCTATGTTTCTTTAAGTGCTATGTAAACTCTCCTCCTTAGCTATTTGTCTTCACTGATGGAGAAGTGAGGAACACCAAAGAAGTAATCAATCTGGTGAAGAAAAATTCAGGTTCCCACAGGTGAACGCACCAAAACACAGCAAACGATCACAGAATCCACAGAATATGTCCCATGTTCTAATGCTTTGTGTTGTGTAGGTGTTTCTCTTTCGGGATTGGGGAAGGGGCCAGCTCTGCTCTTATCAATGGGTTGGCCAAAGAAGGAGGAGGTCACGCTCAGTTCATCACCGGCACTGACCGGATGCAACCCAAAGTAAGACTTTACAGTCATTATATACGTTTAAAGAAAAGATGCAATTTGGACGGATGACATCATTACAAATGTATTTAAATACATTTATTAAGAACCAAGTGGCTGTCCCTAATTCTTTTAATTACATTTTCTCATCAGGTGATGCAGTCGTTGCGTTTTGCTCTACAACCAGCTGTGGTGGATATCTCAGTGAAGTGGGATTTGCCGAAGGGAGTCTCTGTCACTGTTCTCTCACCACCAATCACTTTACTTTTCCAGGGTCAAAGGTCACTGATTTATGCCCAGCTCACTGGACAGGTAAGTGCAGCCCCATCCCATCCTTTAGATTCTTCTTCATATGAAGGACCAATAAAGCTTCTCTCTAGACCAAATGCATTTCAAGAATATTCATGGTGCAAATGTAATGTGCCCTAACAATACAAACTATGAGGTTGTTAAGAGTGAAAATTAATAACGATACTATTAAGTCAATTCACAAGACACATATATTGTATATATATATATATATATATATTGTGCTATACCTTACGATAATCCATGGGTGTGCTGCTCACTGTGGTGCTGCATATTAACTTTTAGTTCCATCTGTCATTGCTCAGTAGTGTCACAGTGCACACTTAGAGTGGGTGCAATTCAATGTAATCGAAACAAACTGTAAATGTTGAAGCCAAACAGAAATAATGTATGACTTTGAGTATTATTTGACCGTCACCAACACTGTGATGCTCTCTCAGAGTCCAGAGGCAGCAGAGGGCTCTGTGACGGTGAAGTACAGCCTGGCAGGGCATCCCTCTCAGAACAAGCTCCACTTCAGCCTCAAACCTGCAGCGGACTCTGGGTAAAACAGGCATTATTCAGACTTATTATTATCTGTGAATTTAGATTATAATATCTATGATGAATGTGAATGTTTAAGCCATTTTGCTAAAGTAAAAAACGAGGGATGTTGGAGCAGTTGCAATAGTAAAAACATCTCCTGAATTGGATAAATGACACTAATGATCTTTTTGTCCCCCAATTGATTTGTATGACTTGTCTTGTATCATGCAATTTGCCCCAATTAAGTATATAAAGATATGTATTACAGCATTGCGCCTTAAGTGCATGACATAACTACAATTAATTACATAATATTTGCCTGACATTTGTATTGGAAGGACATTATTTCCTTTGCTTTAGAGATGCCATTTTAAATCAACTGATTCTGATTGCAGATAATACATGAACCCTATGTTTAAGACCTGTGTGTCTTTAAATAAACTTGCATGTTGGACTCATACTTGATCGATGTTTACTCTCTCCTGTCCGCAGATTAACGGTCCACAGGTTGGCTGCTCGGACTCTGATTCGCTCCCTGGAGATGGAGGAGATGGAGCGCAGAGGACAGCCAGATGAAGGAGTGAAGAAGAAGGTGGTGGAGCTCAGCGTCCAATCAGGAGTGAGCAGCGCCTTCACTGCCTTCATTGCTGTCAAAAAAGACAATGGAGAGACGATTCAAGGACCCCTGGTGCGCCGAAATGTTCCAACACCCAGTAAGAAACAAGGCTCTATTGAGGTGCTTCTGGAAAGTTTTGTATTTTGGGAGCACACACAAAACATTCAAGAAAATGGAGGATAAATACTAGTTTGCTATTTTTTCTTAATCGTTCCCTTGACTTTTTGTGCTTTTACAGTAAATATATTTATTCCATGGTTTATTGAAAAGTGTTGCTTTTTGGAAATATTGTAAAATCAGCCAGTAATTGAAGTGACTTTTGCAAAAGACTGGGACTTACATTATTTATGTTTTTTTTCCCCGGAAGTGCTAATGATGGCCATGTGTGGAGGTGGTCCATCTGGTGGTCGAATGATGGGTAGGCCTATGCCAAGTAAGTAACAAGCCACTTTCAACACACTGTGTTATTATAATTACAGTTATTATGTAATAATGTATCTGTAATTGTATTTATCTTTCTCAGTATTAACACTGAATCATACATTTATTTTGTAAAAGATTTACATGTAAAACTTATGCTGTGGGTTTATTTCTAAATATAAACACCTATTGCAGTTTCTTTCTAAAACATTTATATTTACACGCAAGCATTCAAGTGATTTGCGAAATGTTTGCATTTGAGTAGCTCAATTTTCTTTTGCTTGTAAAAAATTAAGTTAATATTAAAAAATGTAAAAAGCTTTCAAACAGTCCATTGATTGCACATTGTATATACTCTGCCAAAATGGTAAGCCTTATGAATTGCATGTGTATATTTGAGTATTTGTTATGTTCCTCTGTTGACATCTGTGAGTACAGTACATATGTGAAACGTATACAAATAATTGTTGCTTCTGTAAATCATGTGTAATCAGCCAATGACTTGAAAGACATTGGCGAGAGACCGGGGATTCATTTTTTGTTTTACTGTGGAATGATAGGAATGATGAGCTGTTCAATGCCCATGAGTGTACAAGGTAAGAAATCAAAGCCTCTTCTCATCACACAGATCTTTTTTATCTCAGTATTTACTGTGAACATTAGATATAAGACATTGTTTACATTCTTACTAGCTTCACATTGGAACTAGTCCCTATGGTCTATTGGAATACAGTATATATCTAAAACATACATAGATAATTGTTGCTTCTGCAAACTTTGTGTAATTGCCAGTTTATTCAAATGACATTTGCAAGACACTCATTATTGTTTTTGTTTTCTATGGAATGATGGAAGCAAGCCCAAGCGCATCAATGGACAGCTACGGAAGTAAGTAACCTTTTACTTATCTCATAATGTACAGTTAATATTGCATTCCTCTTTTAACAACATTGTTTACATTCTTACTAGCTTACTAGGACACAACAACAGTGTAGGGGAGATTACATTCCCATTTTACAACAAAGTAAAATACAATAATAAAATAAGAGTAATAACACTCATAAGATTATAAAACAAAGAGACAGAAACAGTCAATAGGATCGCTTCAACACTTCAGATAACTAGGTTGACAGATCAATACATCCAACCACCAAACAAATATATATATATATATTAAATATGTGAAATGTATATAGATAATTGTTCCTTCTGTAAGTCTTGTGTAATCAGCCAATGACTTGAAAGACATTGGCAAGAGACCAGGGATTCAATTTTTGTTTTACTGTGGAATGATAGGAATGAAGAACTGTTCAATGCCCATGAGGAAAACAGGTAAGAAACCAAAGCCTCTTCTCATCACACATATTTTTTTTATCTCAGTATTTACTGTGAACATTAGCCATAAGACATTGTTTACATTCTCACTAGCTTCACATTGGAACTAGTCCCTATGGTCTAAGTAAATATCTAAAACATATATAGATAATTGTTGCTTCTGCAAACTTTGTGTAATTGCCAGTTTATTCAAATATAATTTGCAAGAGACTCATTATTGTTTTTGTTTTCTATGGGGTGATGGAAGCAAGCTCATGTGCACCAATGGACAGCTCCGTAGGTAAGTAACCATTTACTTATCTCAGTATGTACAGTGAATATTGCATTCCTCTTTTAACAACATTGTTTATATTCTTGCTAGCTTTAGGACAAGGACACAACAACAGTGTAGGGGGGTCAGATTACATTCCCATTTTAAGACAAAGTAAAATACAATAATAAGATAAAATAAGAGTAATAACACTCATTAGATTATAAAAAGAAAAGAGACAAAAACAGTCAATAGGATCGCTTCAACACTTCAGATAACGACGTTGACAGATCAATATATTCAACCACCAAAAACACACATATAGCCACGCATATTTATTATTTCACATAATCCCACTCTTCTTTAGAGGTGATTGTTTTCCATTTCATCTTGTGCTACCTTTTGATTTTTTTTGTGGCTATCATTTATACTTTCATGGCATTTCATTACATTTCTAAGCTAGTTCTTGTGTCTTTTGAACATGAAGGTGGCGTCCTATGTAGCTTATCATCCAACGATTCCCTGGACATTGAGCCCCTGCAGCCTCCCAGAGACCCTCTGCTGCAGCTGGTCTCCCTGCAGAAGGCGTCCGGCTGCTGGGAGCTGGATCCAGCTCTGGCTGCTGCTGTGGGAAAGACCAGCGAGGAGGTGGAAAACACAAAACCTGCATCGGTGGGTTACTATTTGCTCATCTAGTTCTTTCACTTTGTTTAAACCAGGGGTGTCCAAACAGTTTTCACTGAGGGCCACATACAGAAACACATACAATGGGCGGGGCCCCTCACTAGACGTATACTGCCTCATAGGTTATGTTATCATTCAGCAAAATCAATCAAATGTAGGTCAATCATGCTTTCTACTTGAATATGATTTAAGAAACATCACAGCTCTCCAGAGGGTTTCAGTTATCCTGCAGTTCATCCCTTAAAACAGACTCCTCAGATTGCTTAAGGGGAAATATGAAGGGTCTATTTAAAGCTTGTTATGGAAATCAAACTAAGATTTTAAGCTCTAATTGATTGAATGTATTTGAAAAGTGGGTTTATTAACACATGAAAACTACTGTGTAATATAGGCTCACATATATATTTAAGAAGTGCAATATAAGACAAGCACAAGTTTCAGGTGGGGGCCATACCATTATACTTTAAGAATTTTCTGAGGGCCAATTAGAAATGGACAACGGGCCGCATTTGGACACCCCTGGTTTAAACTGAAATGTGTGAGATTATTATTTAATCGCGGCAAGAATAAAGAGCTCTCTTAATACTTAAGCACTCCAAAAAATAAAATGTATGTCCAAGTTGCCATTGGAAAGATTATCTAATGTGTTAGGAGGAACTCTTGATGAGTGAGTTCCAAATAGCATTATACATAAAGAGGAATGGTGTTATTAAAATGATGGAAACACATTTAAAATAATTACATCTGGTTGCTGCTCAATCAACCAATCAATCAATGTTTATTTATATAGCCCAATATCACAAATGTTACATTTGTCTCAGTGGACTTCACAGTTTGTACAGAATATCAGTATGACAATACAACACCCTCTGTCCTTAGACCCTCACATTGTACAAGGAAAAACTTCCGGAGAAAACCCACAGTTTAAAGGGGAAAATGGGAGAAACCTCAGGGAGAGCAACAGAGGAGGGCGGTGGTGGCGAAGTCGATAGGGAGTTGGCTTGGCAACTGGAAGGTCACCAGTTAATGTCCTGGCAAGACCAAGTGCTACCGAGGTGTCCCTGAGCAAGGCACCGTTCCCTACGCTGCTCCCCGTGCGCCGTTCAAAATGGCAGCACACTGCTCCTAACACTAGGATGGGTCAGATGCAGAGAAACAATTTCTCCACGAGGGATTCATAAAAGTCCATCGAAAAAAGGAGGGATCCCTCTCCCAGGATGGACAGACGTGCAATAGATGCTGTGTGTAAATTGAAGAGATAATACATTTTACAGCGTAGGTAGATCAAATGTTTGGAAAGACCAAATGTTTGGAGATGTTTGTTTTCAGCTCAAGGCTGCGATTGCTGCTTTTTAGCTATTGTATCGTCTTGTAACTGTTAAAAGCGAAAATATTGAACTTAAAAAACGAATTGCTGCAACAATCAAGAGTTTACTAAATAATTAAGCACTCAACCGAGAGAAAATATGAAACAATGTTCCATTATTAAACAAATAGGGAGCAATTAGGCATAGATTATAATTTAAAGGGAGGTTTTGGTGACATTACTGCTGTGTTCTGAAGATGAGAGGTGAAATGACCAAGGAAATTCAGTATTATTTTGGGACCTGAGAATAAAGAAATAAAGGATTTTTTTCTCGCCTGTTGGTTCTAATCTCTAATCCATGTTTTAATGTTTTTTTGTGGTAAATTAGGAGAACAAGGAAGTGTGGGCCACCATTCTGGCTCTGATCTGGCTTCATGGTTTCAAGATGGATGCTCAGGAGGAGTGGGAGCTTCTGGCTATGAAGTCTGTGTCATGGCTCCGTGCTCAGAACGGTAATAACCAGAACAATGATCGATGTTCTGTTGTTTTTAACAGTTTGTTCTCCTCTGGTGATGACTGGTGCTGTGTTTGTTTTCAGCTCCATGTGTGGCGGAGTGTGTGGAGGCTGGAAACACTCTGCTGGGTTGTAAGGTGCAGAAAGATGCCCTGGGAATCTGAGGTTTTCATTAAAGCAACTTCTCCTTCAGGATTGTTGCACAGAAGCATTTAAACTATTTACTGCAATGTTTACTTAATCAAAATGGCACTATCCACATTTAAACTTGCAACTGTTTTATTACTTCCTGCTACTTTATGTAAAACATTTTTTTTTTTTTAAAGTAACTATATGAATATTTTCATCTAGTGAAAATGAAGCCTGAACCTCTGGTTAAATATTTGTTAATCACAAAATAATCTCCATCTGTTAAGTGTGCAAAGTGACAACAAATATGCCTATAAATTCCTTGCTGCAAACTCTTTAAAAGTTCAATTTGTTTGGGAACATGTTTAAGAAAAAAAAAGTAATAATAAATGTGTTGAAATTTGTTTAAACTTCAAATTATTTTAAATAGCATTTGTGTCATGTTACTACAGCGGACGAATAAGACGTACCATCTTTTAATTGGATTTTAGTCCAGCTTCTATTTTGATATGAATATTTTTGAGAAAGAATCAGCAGGTTAAACAGCATTTTGTTGATTAAGCTTCTTGGTCATGTGACAATATGACTCCAAAATGACTTCAGAGTAGGGTGTTTTTATTTGGACATTAAGAAAATTCCGCAGTTATTTCTAATCTATTTTTCAAAGTTTCCACATCATGTGACCCAATGACTAAAAATTAAAGCAACATTATAAAACTACACTAAACAAGTATGACATATCTCTCTTTATTGGAACTAAGTGCACCATGTATTTTATATAAATATTCTTAGGAAGGATTTGCATTTTTATTAGAGAAACTTTTATATTTATCAACAGCTTCCATATCACGGGGTGTTCACCTTCTACTTTTGATCAACATTGTTATGAATATAAAGCACTTTCTTTATTGATCTTTATTGATTATCTTCATTTTCAAATTTGGATTTTCTAAATCATTGTATTCGACTAGACTGTACACGTAGGACAAATCTCTTTATTAAAATGTATTCCATCCTCTATTTAATAGAAACAACTATTTATAAATAAATATGTCAAAAGATTAAATATGTACTGAATAAAACAATTTTATTTTAAATGATAAAAAGCTTACATATTGTGACTTTACGACTCCAAATCAATTCAGAATTGTTCTATTCTACTACTCTTATGTATAATGTATTGATATTGTGGAGTATGGTGGGTTTATTAGCTGGCAGTTTATTGATTAATATTAACATACATTCTATCATATGTTAGAGTAAAAACATGTATCATTAGGAAAATGGGGATTTATTCATGAAGTTAATTGCAAAAATAATTCATTTTTTATGTGTGTGTCAAGAAGTAAAGAAGAGATTGTTGCCCATATAAATGAGTGTGGTGCTGGTTTGTTTGCAGAGGGGTTTAATTTAATTCTCACAGATATAAAAGGGCCTATGAGCTTTAGCTTGCATTGAGCATAAGGCATGTGCCATCAGCTCACACTCTGACAAAGGCTCAGACGTGTGGCTTGTTACTAAAGCTCACGGAGACAGATTTGGGCCTGTGGGGGACTTGTTACTATTCCAGACACTGCATGCAACAGTGGTATCCGCTGTCACACACCAACGTCAACCCAGGCTCCTCTAATTAACAGCATCAAAATCCTCTTAACTATTCAGGTTATGAATTATTTGGATGTTGGTCATCCTCAAAGGGAGATTTGCACGGTGCACTTTATTGTGTTTGGAGTTTTACATGTTTCTAATGTGGATAAACATCCAACGTCACCATACATAGTGTTGGCATGCCTGTTTGCGTCAACGATGCAGTGTCATTTACAGAAGCCCGTTATAGCCAATCTTATCCAAACCTTTGGCAGACCTCCAACCAACACTTTCTAAACTGGTTTCCAGGGCAACCTCCAACCAGAAGGACCAATTAGAATTGACAAAGGTTCTCTGAGCACTAAACTGCCCGGAGATTAGTGTATAAGAAGACGCAACCTCAAAACAAACACGACAAATCAAAGGAGGACGCTCTGATCTGTGTGTGTGTGTGTGTGTGTGTGTGTGTGTGTGTGCGTGCCTGCGTGCGTGCATGTGTGCGTGTGTGAGGCAATGAAAAAGAGGCATGCACCTGTGGGCTCAGTTGTGTCTGCTTTGGTCTGTGCATTAGGGGGAAGGATTTAATTAAACCAGCAATCTGTCCTTTCCTCCCCGTGTTTCTCTCTCTGTTAGACTCTGTGTGTGTTGTCAGAGCCACTGGCAGGAAACTAGATCAATAACAGACAGTTTAGAGTGGCCGATGTTTCTCTTTTTCTTTATATGTCATCAATGGAGCACTGAGGCCTCTGAGCTGCACATGAATCACATACTGTGAGATTGATCCAGAAGCCTTTGTACTTCAATGGGGATCAGCTTTATAGAAGAACAGGCTCCTATGATTCCATGGTGTTTGTTGGTTATTGTGAGGATATGTGTGTCAGTGCCAGTTTCTCTGGGAGCTAAAATGTGTGTCAAAATCAGTGACCTTTACTGAAATACCTTCAAGCACGCTCCTGAGGTGATGGCAGGGTTTTATTCACCCAACAGTCGTACTTCTCTACAAAGCGCACCCACTTAATATTTGCTCATAACAGGCAAGCACTGGGAAGAACATGACGGGCGCTATTCCCTTGAAGGCGACCACCGATATTTTCAAGTGACGGAGCACTCAAACAAGATACCTCAGGTACAATGGCAAGTGGAAGCATTAAAAACCACTTTACACATTTTCACTTGCTTCAAATACGCAACCTTGCAAATCTTGTTAATTTTGGCAAAGTAAATGATGTTACCCATGAGAAAACATTGTCCGAGTCAGAATAACGGGAGGTTTTCTTCCTGTTCTTCCCAGTCTGTCACTATTGTGTGCATGTAGCATTATATAGAAGTGTATGTAAGTTGCTTTGGATAAAAGCGTGAGCTAAATAACCTTCAATTAACGTTATTCAATTACTGTTAGGACTGTGACAGACACAAACACACACACACACACACACACACCCACACACACACACACACACACACACACACACACACACACACACACACATCAACCCCTCATGGACTGCAAATGCAAATGAATAAGGATTAATTGATTTTTGCTATTTTAAATATCCATTAATTTACACATAAACAAAGTCTATACATGTTGTACCTTTACCCGTACACTTTTGTAACTTTGCAAATTCAAACAATTCAAACCTTCTATTTTTGTTTTTTAATACCGTGTTTGTCAATGCTTTTGTTTATTTATTTTCTGTTTTAAACAGCACAGAGAGAAGCCTGCAACATGTAATTGTACACGACTATATTTTCAATAACTATAACTATAGCAAGAGTGCTATCATATGAAAGCTAGCTGGTACGACAACAGCTAGCTTTAGCTAAATATAAAAGTAAGTGGTCCTATGTCTCCTAGCGTTTATCTTGGTAATCAATTTCCACATAATTGAATGAAGCAGTATCCAAATCTAAATCATGATGTAGAAAATAAATCCCACATAAGCTTAGCTGCCATCTCAAGTTATTGTAATGGTTTTCATGTAATCTCATGGGGTCAAGCCATGCCACATATAAATCATGTTTCTTTGTATTTAATCAAAAAATAATTATTTTGTTTTATTTCAATGTACCGAAAACCAAAGATGAACAGATTTATAACAAGAAAAACGTAGTATATTAATCCTTGAATTATGAATATTGTTGTTATTTTTTGTAGCAAAAATCTTATATAACTATTTTTGCTTTCCTTATAATTTCGTAAAGATTATCCAAAGGCTTTTTAAGGATGTGGTGTGGGTTTATTGTACGCAAATTCTATTTTAGTTAAAATACTCAGTTTGAAAAGGCTTACAATTAAGAAGACACAACCTTATATGTCACAGTGTGCTTATAACCCAACGTCTCCTGCTTGCGTTTCTGCTTTCCTCCCATGTCAGCACCTCAAATTAGATTTTCAAATGTTGTTTTTGTAGTTGTCTTCAGCCACTGAGGGATTATGTATTTAACCTGTGTCGAGGCAATTGTGACGCTGCAGTCGGTGCTAATGATCCGAGTCGAGAGCTAATCTTGCCCCTGATCATGTCCTTTGAACTTTTCCAGCACCCCCTCACCTCACCCTTCCGCCATATTAATATCAATGTATGATGCCTTTCTCCTTTGATCTGTTTAGTCTGTCTTTTGTGAAGTGAATTCTGCCATTTATTTTTAACCTGACTTTCCCTCTCAGCTGTCTTTTAATCCCCTGGTCTTAGAGAGTTAAGGCGTAGCCCTCACCATGGTAACACCATCTCCCATTTTTAGACACATAGGCTACACACACATTTACTTGAGGTCTCTCATCTCATAATTCTGTCCTACCCTGCGTTCTACGGCTGTACCCTCCCCCTATATATGCACTCCCTCTCCTCTCTTGCTCTTCCCTCCTTCTCTCACACACACAAACTCAACCTCTCCTGCTCTGGCAGCTGGTCTCCTGCTAATGCTGCACCATCCACTGACTGCGAGATGTTCACCCCAGCTTGTAAAGGATCTGCAGGGGAACCGAGGTAAGGCTTTAACACCCGAGCAAAAACACAGCAGAGATGTGATACTGCTGCTGCTGCTGTTGGCTGCTGTCCACATGTAACTGTACGCCAAATGAATGATGGGAAGAGCGTGTGTGTGTGTGCTGATTTGTGTGAGAACTCTCCAGCTGGAGTAGGGAGCCTGTGTGAGTTGCAGGCTAGTATAACACTTACACACAGACACAATCAAGTACAGTGTGAATCTATTTCTAGGGTTATTTGTACTTTCTAATTTCTTAAAGTTGAGGAAAAATAATTGGGAGTGGAATAGGCATGAGTTTGCATATGTGTGTGTGTGTGTGTGTGTGTGTGTGGTGTGTGTGTGTGTGTGTGTGTGTGTGGTGTGTGTGTGTGTGTGGTGTTGTGTGTGTGTGTGTGTGTGTGTGTGTGTGTGTGTGTGTGTGTGTGTGTGTGTGTGTGTGTGTGTGTGTGTGTGTGTGTGTGTGTGTGTGTGTGTGTGTGTGTGTGTGTGTGTGTGTGTGTGTGCATGCATGCTATGAGAGTACCAGAGGAAACCTGCTGGCAAGCAAATTGTCTTTTGAGTAACGCTGCAACGGTGCTGCAATGTCTGGTTGTGGTGCTATATTCTCTGATGGTTTATGGCACCATGTTATGTTTATGTGTGTGTTGTTGTTTGATTGTGGGGGGGATGGTGAGTGGGGGCATGCAATTAGGTTTCTGCATGTGAGTGGGAGGATAAGATCAGTGTTTCTTAATGTTTTTATCTATTTAACTCAAAATACTGTGTTCAAACCACCGAAGGATCTTCAAGGGGAAGCAACAGATACCATTCTGGGACATAAATGTTTTATTTTTAGAAGTCTGAGCCAATGGGTAAATGTCTTCATGCATGCATGAATTTTCCAGCATGTATGCCAGTGGGTGGTTCGTTCATGTTCATGAGCATATACAGTACAGTACAATAGTGGTGTGTGTGTGGTTGTGTGTGTGAGTGTGTGTTTGTTGTGGGGGGTGTTGTGTGTGGTGTGTGTGTGTGTGCGTGTGTGTGAGAGTGTGTGTGTGTGTGTGGTGTGTGTGTTGTGTGTTTGTGTGTGTGTGTGTGTGTGTGTGTGTGTGTGTGTGTGTGCGTGTAGTGTGAGCGTCTGTGTGTGTGTGTGTGTGTGTGTGATGTGTGTGTGTGTGTGTGTGTGTGTGTGTGTGTGTGTGTGTGTGTGTGTGTGTGAGCAACATTCCCCCTAGGAAACATGGTCCCTACTGTATGCAGTGAAGGAGATGTTATTTGATTTATGAGTCTGTTTCTTCAGAGGAAGCTCTGCGTGTGAGTGGTAATAGTAACATTAAGCATCTTTCAAGACATCTACCAAGGGATGAAGCTTTTGTATTAAGTCTTTTAAAGCAAAGGAAGGTAAAATTCCACTTGCATCATTGGAATAAAATGTGACGCACTTCAGTTATTCCTCTTATAAAATATTATTTTTCTTTGTGCTTTTCCATTTCTAGTAAGTGAGACTGTCATTTTGAAAGATTTACCCATTCTTCAGTTCACCCTGTTCCATGACACCATATTTTAGTCTGTAACAACCAGAACCTTATGGTGCCTCGTGATTGCAAATGTTTATAAACTAGAAATAGACATAGCTGCAGCTTCTACGACTTTTCTATGGCTTTTATGCTACGCTGCTTTCTACTTTCTTTAAAACTGCTTTTTTACTCCTAGGAAATATCAATTGTGTAACATACATGAAACTATATATATATCTTTCTTTAGTAGTCCACTTGTTTTTTTCTTGGAAATATGTGACGTATTGCATTTTTAAAAAGATTTCACAACATCTGTAAATGTTTAAAATTACCACCAACTTTTCTATATACTTTTGCCATCTGTCGGATGTGAGATGTGCTCATTGTGGAGTTATTATTTCAGCTGAAGCCCTTTAAGCATGGTCTGAAATCGCTGACTTTGGACTATTTATTATTATTATTACATTATTATTATTACAATTAATTATTTATTCCATAAATCCATAAAAGCCATAACTCATGCTCATGTTAATGTATTGATTATGTATTCATACAGCAGCTTTCAACACAATTTCAAAGAGCTTACATAAGAAAAAAAAGGCATTAGAAAATATGTAGAAAAACTAAGCAAAACAAATAGACCAATAGATTTATCAAATCAAATCAAGTTTTATTTATATAACACATTTTTAAAACGATTTTTGGTCGAGCCAAAGTGCTGTACATACAATAAAAACACTTTACAACAGCAAAAATAAAAAATCACACACAGGGAAATGTCAGGAGTCGTGCTCCGCTCTGACTAGAAGGCCAGAGAGAAGAAGGGAGTTTTAAGTGTAGATTAAAAAACCCCTAGGGTCTGGGCCGACTTCACATGGAGGGGCAGAGTGTTCCAGAGCCTAGGGCCAGCTGCTGCGAAGGCTCTGTGTTTACAGTTAAATGCAGTGTGCAAGATATGAATAAATAACCCCCAAACAAAAAGACAATAACAAAGAAAGACGGAAAGACTCATGACACAGCATTCCAGAGTAAGAGGCTTGACAAATCACAGTCCTGCTGTGCTGGTGTACGATTGGCTTCTGATTCCAGCTCAAAGGAGAGGGGGCTAATCTGTTCCTCTCAGGTGGAGAGAGTTTGGGATTCGTCCCAGTTTCTTCAATGCACATGAGCATGCACACAATTATGCACTTTCACATGCTGCGTGTGATTTACGTTACCAGTGTCAATGCTTCTGCAGAGCCAGCAGAATAGCTGCGCATCAGAGACAACAATGTTTATACAAAAAGAAAGTATATTCCCCTTTAAAGTGAATTTTCTCTTTTCCTTTATTATCATACCTCTATTTTTGTCATTTTTTCATTGTGCCAAAGCTTTTTCTCAACTGATCTGTACCGATCTTGACTTGAGTCGTCCTCTTGAGGTGATAAAGTCAAATTAATACCTGCTGTCTCTTCCTCACACCTCTCCTCTCCTCCTTCCTCTGCTCACTCTGCTCATCATTAACCGTCTTTCATTAATCCATCCTCCACCTGCAGACACTCTCACCTCCTTTCTCACGTCCGTCACACAATGCTCCTACGGTCAATTAAGTCTCATCTCTGATTGTACCTCATCGCCTCTTGAAGATCATTATGCAAAGCTTTCCAACCCTCTATTGCTCTTCACTTCAATTGCTTCTCTCTATTGTTTGGCTCTAATTGATTCCAAACCAATCTCTTCCTCTATGAATCCTTCTCTTATAATACCTTGTTAATGAGATCAATGCAGCTTTGATAGAGTGACACACAATTCACTGTTGGAGGAATGGGAGAAACTTCACAGCTTGTTTCTATTTGTGTGTCTATCGAGTGGACACATATTGAAATTCTCAGAGCGTTCCTGATTAAATATGTTTTAGGTGGGCTTAGTGTTTGCAGTTGCCGTTGTGGAGGTTTCTCATTGTGTTTGCTGGATCCGGGGTCTATGTGCCGCTCTTTATACTTTATGCCAGAGCTGCAGTGAAGAGGAAGGACGTGAATTAAATGAATGTTTTTCTCTGATCAAAGTCGTCTGGAAGAGTGAGCAACAGGGAGGAGGGGGGGTGAAGGCACCGAGGAGGCTGTGGGCGGAGGAGGTGCAATGTGTGTGTGTGTGTGTGTTCGTGTGTGTGTGCATGAGCGCATGTCTGTATCTATCTTCGGTTGTGTGTGATTGTGTGTATGGATGTGTACATTTGTGTGTGTGTGTGTGTGGTGTGTGTGTGTGTGTGTGTGTGTGTGTGTGTGTGTGTGTGTGTGTGTGTGTGTGTGTGTGTGTGTGTGTGTGTGTGTGTGTGTGTGTGTGTGTGTGTGTGTGTGTGTGTGTGTGTGTGTGTGTGTGTGTGTGTGTGTGTGTGTGTGTGTGTGTGTAAGAGAGATCCGGAAGAGTGCTTTTATGGGTGGGCTTGCTGTCACTTTTACTAAAATCCACCAGCAGAGAGAACTATAGGGGGGAAGGGAGTAGGTCAATAAAAATAGAATGCTTACAAGTAGAAGGTTCAATGAAAAGGGAAAGATGAGAAAGGCGAAGCTATAAGGATAATGGCTGAATTACATAAGAACATGTTAAATGTATAGGTATAGTATATAAGTGTATGTACGGTATATATATCTGTGCACATTTCCACACCCAAGAAAAATGAGCAGTAGGCCTACCAGCAAAGGGATATTAAATAAATCAAAAATAAATAAAAGTTTGAATTCATTAGATTATAATGCTTTACTATTGGTTATACTAGTTAAAGTGCAAAGTCTCCTTTTTACAGTCCACCACAGATGCAACAAACCCTTGTATAACAGCACAATGTGTGTTTTCTTTCACATTAGCTCAAGTATTGTTCTGAAGTATAATTGCTTTGATTTGTGTCCCTTACATATGTATTTCCTATATTGAATATATATAACTATATTGATTGCAGTCTTCCTCGCTGCCTCTGCTGCTGCATTACTGTGTTTCTCGGTGTGTTTCTACCACCTGTAGCTAAAGACTGTTGTCTGCTTGAATCATAACTTCAAATATGATATATTAATGTGTTGTGATGTCCGTTGACAGCTTTCACAGAGCTTGCCTCAATGGGAGCAAGTTTTAAGGCAGACGTACAACAACCATTAACTAATCACCTAATGATATTAAGAAAATGATCTTAGTTTAGATGGAATAAAATGCATCAGATGTGATCATGGATAACTAATGCATCAGTTGAAATCAAACTATGCAAGAGTCTGCCTTAGAAAAGAACAGTTTGTAACTTAAAACAATTCCTTTATTAGAAAACAGGTGTCAGTATGCAGGTAAGAAAAGAGGCAGATTCTGTGCTCGTATAGCAGTGTGTCGTTGGTAGAGATGTACTAGGTGGTGATGGATGTTTAGGGCAGGAGCCATTAACACACAGCATTAGCTCAGTCTCTGAATCCGCAACCCTCCTGGAAAACCTCATATGAGCAAATAACCTATTAGACGCAGGAAGGAGGGAGAGATAGATGGAAGGAAAGAGAAAGGTCCCTCGGATCCGTCTGGGTGTATATCGCCCCCCTGGGAATCCATCTAATGACTAAATACATTATTACACGGTTGGGAGGGAGATGGAAGAGAGAAGAAGCGGCGAAGAGGGAACAAAAGTAATAAAGACGGAAACATTGCATCTCTTGTGGAGTCTCACAGCCAATGGATCATGGATAGAAAGTTATTACGAGTAAGACAAAGGCATTGAAATAAAATAAACATGCCTGGATTTATGGGAACACACATTTAAGAGAACACAATAAAAACTGAATTAAGAAAGTTTCAAATACGTTATTCGAGACATTTCCTAATTGAGACATCAGTGCATTCATTTCACACACACTGCGTCATTATGCACACTCATCATCTGCAACACAGTGAAACACCTTCTGCTTTTGCTGAGGATTCATCAATACATATGGGAAAACATTGTTCCTTTACTATGTTATGAGGTCAGTAGATAGCTTTGCTTTTATGTGCCATGGTTTAAAAAGACCAACCCAGTGCTAACACCCCAATATGTTCTATTAAATTCCATAAACAATTACATTTAAACTCTCAATGACCAATGCCCTTGTTAAGATGGATATTCCAAATGCATGAAACCTGTAGAAGGAGAGGTCACTGAATTAAAAAAACGTGTTCTTTGTTGTTATGTCGAATGTAAATACTTAAAGGGGCCCTATTGTCCTGTTTGGGGTTTCCCCTTTCCTGTAGTGTGTTATATAGGTTGTTGTCCATGTAAATGTTCTGCAAAGGCTAAAATCCCAAAGTGTATGATAGAGGGAGTTTCTCTCCCACACATTCAAATGTTTGACATTTTATTTTGTTTCTGGCGGAGAGTTATATTTTGCCACTCTCCTTCATTAAATATTGCTACAGCCAGCAGACGGTTAGCATAGATTAACACAAATACTGGGAATAACTAGCCAGGCATGTCTGCAGTCACTGAATTTGGAATAAGCAACTGTGTGCTGACAAGTTTTCAGTATTTAACAACAAGTTCCTCTGCTAATTATTGCAGCGCTAATGCAGAAACGATGACTGTTGGAGGACTGTGAATACAAATAGCATGTTGACGTGCAGCTACTGTTTCATTTAGTTTCAGCCCAATTTGGCTTTATCTCTCTGTTTTTCTCACCTCTGTTTTCCACCCACACACACACACACACACACACGCACGCACGCACGCACGCACGCACGCCCCCACACACACACACACACACACACACACACACACACACACATACACACACACACACACGCAGACACACAAATGTCAAACCTGCTGTGTGTGGTGACCTAGTGTCATCATCCAACTGGTTGCTGTATGCGGTGTCACACAACCCACTTACTAACACCTCAATGGTAACAGGAAATGTGTGCGTACAAGTTTCACATTTAAGTTACATTTCGGTGTGATTAACTCAAAACCAGTAGGGGGAAAATGAGGACGAGAGTGTAACATAGCAACACATTATCTTATCAAGGTCTTAAAAGTTAACTTAGAAACCCAACCTGCTGCATTATTGTTGATTAAAAGACTCAGTAGGGACAGCTGCCTCTGCTACAACATGTTTTCAGTATGAGAATAAACCAGGCTCAATAAATAATTGATTGTTTGCGTGCCATATAACATTAAAGGAGATCGTGATGCTGAGCTTCACTGAAGGCAAAACATAAAAAACAACTCCTGTTTTTCTTTATCTCTATAGCAACAAGATTCTATATTTGTTTATTCTGCGGAACATTTTCATTTCATTAAAACATGTATTAACCTTGCTCAATACAACAATCATGGGGTGACTGTTTGATTTAGAGAACATGATCAAAATAAAAATGAAAACAAATAATTACGTGGCAATGTCAAACAATATGACGAGATAGGTCAAGATAGATTTATAATAATCTAGAACATTTATAAGATATTTATTATAATAAGAACATTTTTGTGACACATAAATTGCTCAGGTATTGCATATAACAACATATAGTGGGTATTCATGTGTCTATGTATGTATAATATATACATATATGTATATATTCTTTACATATTTTTTATTTGTACTCCTCAGGATTGTGAGAAACAGCATTTCGATCTCCCTGTCACACAAACAGAAGATTGACAATAAAGTTGACTTTAATTTTTTTCCCCCTATATTGAAAAGTCATATTGCACATGATATTGCAAGTAGGCTAGTGCACATGGTATTGATGTCATGATGCATTTGTTCTGCTGTCAGTGCTTTATTTATCCAAACAGGGACACATGGACATTTCACATTTGAAGAGATTTTTTCATCGAACCAATATTAGTTTGGCCACATGGGGCAGCACAACGATCTTTAAACACAACATTGATCACCACTTTTGAAGTTGTTAGCAAACAGTAGGCTACTTGCAAGCAGATCACACGTGGCATTCCTTCAAAGTCGTTTTCTGGATGCAAACATGTAAGTCTCTCCATCAACACGCCATGTATCTGGCTCTTTTGGCACTAAATGCTCCACTGTGTCTGTCAGCTGTTTGACGCTAGACATGTAACTGTCAGTTTTAGGCTTATTTGGCCTAATTAGCAAAAGAACAGCATTGATGCATGTTATTATAAGTAGGCTATCATGAACTCAACTGTGTCCAGTGTCCACACCCCTGTTGTTGTCACACAAACGCTTGCCTGTATAGCAGAATGTCTTCATCATGTCGGCTGACTGGCTACACAATTCATCGATAATAATTTTGTTTTTTCAAAATCTAGTGTAATATTCATATCGCAGGAAGCAATATGTTAGTTGAAGGTTATGTGTTAAAATACAATTTGAAAGGAGTATTGTAGTGCGGCAGCAGCCATAGTGTTTCACATAAACACGTATCTTTACGATACAGATCTTCTCGAAAATTCCCACTAATCTTTCATAGCCTCTGTTTTAATATGAGAATAAAGATGCACAACCACTTCATCCAATACCGTTATTGCAATTTCAGTCAAATAATCGCAATTCTTTATTATTTTTGTAATCATGCAGCCCTACATGTAACACATTACTTAACATATCTGCTTATTACTACACGATAAATACATTTAAGAACCAAAAAAAGTGTAGAAACTTGACATGTGCTTCTTTCTTTCCTGTTTACTTTAATTTACCTACAATAAAGTGTTGTTTACAGGATATCTCTGAACCACTAGACTAGAGGGAGGGTGAGGTCTGCACTCAGGCTGCACTGTCAGTTTGTATGCTGTTAAACCCATTTTCTAGATAGGCTACTATTTTATTTTTTTCCTGTAATTGAAATAATTACTAATGCAATGCCAGACTGACTGAAAGTGTGTGTGTGCCCACAGATCCTCAGATACAAACCACATGATGCCAGTGGAGCATTGTATTGCTTTAATCAGTGCATCCTCACTCTGATAGGGACTGGGCACATATCCAGGGAACCACTCATCAGCCTCAGTCAGCCCATTGATAATATTTATTGAGAAAGCTTTTGAGCATAATAATCATCTTCAATAGCTGCTTGTTTGGTTTCTTGGACTCAATGAGCACAAAAGTGGTTTATAATCTAATCATCAAGGTCCCTTTAAAAAAAGAAAGGATGTCAGAGTTCAGGTTCAGATTCAGGTTTTTCCCTATGAGGATTATTAAAGGTCCATTTTATCTTATTTTAAATATGGAATGGAAATCTAGACCCTCATTGATACATTGATACACAACACACTGTAAAATAAGTATAGGTGAGTGAATACCTTTGTTAGAGTTGAGCTCTTAGTGATCTAATTAATCGTCCCTAAAATGCCAGCTTTACTGCATTTCAGTGTTTTTTGTATTGATATGAATTGCAAATGTAATAACACATCTGCACCACTAACATACATTTGTAATTAATGTAGGTCCTGCATAACCTCTGTTTTGTAGATGGTCAATGTGTTATAGACTAGTTTTAAGATATTTACAATCTAGGTTATACGATGCTCATATGCATATATTTTGTAGAAGTTAACAAAATATTTAGCTTTTTGATACGAGTTTGGACTTGTTGACTTATTTAGCTAAAATAAAACCTTTTTTTTTAATCATCCTTTTGTTCTGCTGTGTGAGAGAGCTAAAAATAGTCCTTTTAGATGACTTCAGTTCTAATAGCCACAGACATTATGAGCTGTTGTTTAGTCTGTGAATGAGCTCCCCAAACGTCACTCTTTGACGTCAGAAGCGGATGATAAAATAATGAAATCCAGACCTCAGGGAAGCTGGTTCACACACTCTTTCATATATTTCCTTCTACATACAGTGAGGATAATTCAAATGTCAAATTGGAGACAGGTATTAATCCAGCAATATTTATTTGGTGGAATACTTGTTGTTCTCTCACCTTGTAATGAATCTGCAATGTGTTGTCTGCTGACTGCTGATCAATGTGGTGTTTGTAGGCAACAGGATAAACAGCTAAGAGGATAAGAGTTTAGTCATGTGTAGTGCGGGGAACATCACATTGTAGCCATTGTAAGGATGAATTAATATTATTATAACAAGGTCTTATAATATATAAATAGGATGTGAAACAATCAATTTTTAAATTCACCAAATCAGAAAGCCTCACATGAAGTTTCTTTAAAACCCTTTGAATTATTTTCAGTTGATCAGCTGTGGGAACGTTAACGGTGAGAGTGAAACCTGTCAAATCTGGAGTGAAGAGGAAGGACACTCCCTTTGGTCACAACATGGTGGTCTATGTATATAACTCAGCATGACTGCACTGCTGTTACCACTCCCTTTTCTGTTAGTAATCTAATTTTGCACCCTTAAAAAACAACAGTTTCACTTTTCTGTTAAGCAGAAGTTCCATTTGACACACACTCCTGCTGTGACGTGTTAATAGATGTCAGGACTCAGGACTTATTAAGCTACACAAAACATACAAATTAACTGTACCCAATACATCAACTGTACCCATTAAGCGTCTTGTACTTTGTGAGAACTGTGAGTGACCAATAGGCTCACCACAGGTTACAAAGGGTAGGAAGTGACCCAATTCTCTGTGTGTGTGTGTGTGTGTGTGTGTGTGTGTGTGTGGTGTGTGTGTGTGGTGTGTGTGTGTGTGTGTGTGTGTGTGTGTGTGTGTGTGTGTGTGTGTGTGTGTGTGTGTGTGTGTGTGTGTGTGTGTGTGTGTGTGTGTGTGTGTTTGTAAAAGAAACAGAGAGTCAGAAAGGAGTATGTGGCCCCTCCTCTCCTTGCTCCTCCCCCTGCTTGCGTATGGACCTCAGTGTACCTGTATGTGTGAGTGTGTCAGATTGTTGTTGTGTGTCTGTGAAAGCAGAAGAGCTAGCAGCGTAAGGGGGAAAAGTAGTCGACTGGTCAAGGTGCGGAAAAGTGGAAAACGACAGCTCTGGGGAGGCGAGTGTCAAAGTAGAAGAGAACGGAAAAAATAGAGGCAAGTGAGAGAGATAGAGGCAGGGAGGGAAGGGAGGCAGATTGGGTCAGAGAGAGACACAAAGTGCAAGTATACACAGTAAAGATAGAGAGTGTGTGTCAGCAGAACACACTTCCCAGAGGAGAGCCAGAGAGCGAGAGAGACTGCTGAGAAGTTCAGTCTGACAAAATGCTCAGGAGGAGGAGAAGCGTGTCCTTTGGCGGATTTGGTTGGTACGTTACCTTTTCATTGGATGTATCATGCTACTGTGTGTGTGTGTGTGAATGTCTGCATTATGTGTGCAAAGGCTCATTATTGTGCACATTATGGTTTATCATGAGTTTATTGGATGCACAATGTGCTGTTGAAATGTGTGCACTGCTGGGTGTTTTTTTTCTAAAAAGGAAGGATGGGTGGAGGCTGTTACTCTGTGTCACTCCTATGACACTTTGTCCTTTGTGGTGTGTGTGAGAGAATGTACAGTTTCACTCTGTGCTGTCTCCGTTTGGGGGGGGGGGGGGGGGGGGTTGAGGATACAATCAACAGGCTGCTTTGTCTGTTGTTTTTTTATAATGTCCAATTAAGGGTCTTTTGTCACTTCTCTTACCCGTCATATTTGCCCCCACCTATTGACCGAGAGGTTTTTCCCATGATGCAGCGCTAACGAAGATGCCAGAGAGTCCATTTAGTCCTGAATGAGCTGACACGCTCAGATGGAGTGTTTTTGTTTCTGGCTCCCCTGCTGCTTTTGGGTCGTTCTGTCTCTGAAGCGCTTCTTCAGAGCACTTTCCCATCCCAGCTGGGCTGATGTAGCACGTTCACCCAGACAGGAAGATACAGTATAACCTGAAACAGGCACAGCTGTGAAGAGCAACACAGGGACTATGTGAGAAAAACATCTAATCATTTGCAGTAAAACTTTGGATTTCTCAAAAGGAAACTAATTCATTTCACACATGAATTTCAGGTCACTACTCAGTTCAGTTTACTTTTCTTAACTTAGTTTAATTATTCTTTGTTTAATCTAGCTCTTGGTATTCCCTCATAATGGTGTAAGTGCAACACTTAAATACTGGACAGATCAGCAACAGCTCAGTTCAGACACAACACCTTGAATGTTGTGCGACTCAAAACACAAACGTTCATCCTGCACAGCCTGAGTGTGAAAACAAGTATAGGGTATGCTTATAGTCCCTTTTAGATTAAACAATTTCTTATGATATGAACTGTCCTGCTGCAGGAAATTCAATGAAAACCTAATGCATTTGTTTGTGTTTTTGGATTTCATGAAGAGACACTAATATGGATTTGTGGATGGCTAGTTCAGACTGCAGGCATTTCTAAATGAAGAGCTGACAAAAACAATTCCCCACAGTGTGTTTACACACACACACACACACACACACACACACACACACACACACACACACACACACACACACACACACACACACGCACACACATACCATGTATACATCACTTCAGGGGACATTCCATTGATTTACATGCATTTCCTGGAGACTTATCCTAACCTTAACCATAACCAACACATGCCTAACCCTAACCCTTAACCTTACCCTAACCCTAATCCTAACCCTAATCCTAAACCACCCTAAAATTAATGATTCCCCTCATGGGGACCTCCAATTTGTCCCCATAAGGGAAGCCAGTCCCCACACGTGACTATGTAAACATATTTAGGTCCCCACAAGTATAGTAATGCTAGACCACACACACACACACACACACACACACACACACACACACACACACACACACACACACACACACACACACACACACACACACACACACACACAGTAAACTATTCCTTTAATCTCTAAGATGTGGGATGAATAAAGCTTCCACATGATAGACATGATCTGCTTTCAGGCATAAGGTGGGTGGTGTGTCTTGTAAACTACTTAGTAATAACCTTGTGAGCACAGACTGCAGTCACAAACAATATGGTGTCACTGCAGCAGAGAAGCAAACTCAATGTTACTGTAGATGTTCACTGGGAATGTTTGCATTTCAATATTTATGTGTCTATTATCTGGATCCCTATTAGCTTACGCCTCTTCGTCAAACTTTCTGCAGTACACAAAATAACAATTCTTAAAGGTCCCATGTCATGCTTTTCAGGTTAGTACCCGTCCCCTTGTGTGTTATGAAGGTTTTCCTGCATGTAAACGGTCTGCAGAGTCACAAACCCTCAAAGTACACCCTGTAGCGAGTAAAACCCTAACACAAAAAATACATGTCTATGCTTCTATCTTATTTATTTTAGCTACCCGGGAATATAGCACATTTTAAAACCAGTATTAAAATAAGCTTTCTAGATGTCAGAGGGCAGGAGTAGGGCTTAATAAACACATTCAATAGCATGATTAGTGTTTTTCTCAACATTTCTCTCTAATGTTTCTGCACTCATGGCTGGCATGATATGCCTTTTCTTTTGGCGCAGACCCTCGTTAAAGTCCTCATTGAATAGAGTTGTTTGTTCCTCTCAGATGTCTTGAGTTTACCTGTGTTACTGTTGATTGAGGTATAAAGCATTATGCAAACTGTTCTATATATACTACATAAGATGACCTCGCTGCACTACAGGCAGTCAGCTGTCAGTCGGTTGTAAGCGGGCTGGCCTTCGGCTTGAAGGGGAAATTCAAGGTATTTCTGTGGTTCAATATGAATCCGTTATCCTGATAACGCGTATCTAGTTTACAACATGATCTCAGTTCTCTCTGTCAAATGTGCCTCTGTTGACTGCTGATAACATTCAAAAACCCTGAAAAAAATTCAAATGATATTTAAATCATCCAGGTTGGATTATAAAAAAAAGCACACACTGTGTAAAAGCACTCTCTGTTTGTATGTGTGTTTGTCGGTTATGAGTGCACATTTTTGGATGAATTAGATCAGGCACTGTTCTGCATGGTTCATTCTGAAAATTAATGGGATTAAAGTATTAATGTCATAACATCCTCTTTGTAAAGGCATGTGAGGGGGGTGTAAAACAAGCACTGAACATGCACGTACACACACACCAACTTGCAAATAAAAACATATTTGCATGTACAGTTTCTCTTAAACCTCACAGGCCCTGCTCTATTATCAGCATATAAACTGAACTGACAGGTTTTCCGTGAAACGTCTTCTGACCTCCATGTTTTTAGTACTAACAGTATTTAGTGAAGCATGAATGAATCCCTTATAAACATGAAGACCTGCATAACCGGTCTGAGCAGCTTTAAGAGATTCAATCTTATTAAAGTCAGCTGTTACAAAGTGATTTTTACACTGATATGTTCACACAGTCTGCAGGCTCTACATACTCTGCATTAATTGAAGATTATATTTGGAAATAAACACATTTACTTTTGGTCATGTTGTAAGCTTGGTTGCGCAAATGACCAAAATATGTTCAGGAAATGCGTTTTGAAACGCCTTTCTCAAGTTTGTGGTTCATGATTTTCCTGAATGCCAATAATGACAGGAGAAGCAATCAGGCATTAATGACCATTCTTGTAAGTGCCGGATCACCCGAGGGAGCCATCACTCCTCTCCATTTGATGTGCAGTGTTCATTTGCTTATTACTGTAATAATAGAGCACTTAAAGCAAGGAGTTTAATTGCTGCTTTTACACTATTTGAATCAGAGACGTGATCAATAATATCTCCCTCTCTCTCCCCCCCCTCTCTCTTCCTCTGTGTGTGTGCGGCTGCTGCCTCGCCAGGATTGACAAATCCACTTTGTCTGCACTGAGAGCCCGGTAAGTTCTTATTTTTATTCTGTTTTTTTTGTTGCTTCTTACATGATCAAATTAAGCTCTATATCCAGTGAATATCCTAATCGAATTTAATCAGGCAAAGCCATCATTTGTGCAAACTTGCCTGTGGAGAAATTCATGAGGAAAGGAAATCCTTTGCATTGCCTCAGATATTTTACGGGGTGATGGATTGCCCTGAGTTTCGCCTCTCAGGCTGCCTCTATACCTGGTGATTGATGTCTTTGTAGCGAGTGTATGCAACCTGACAGGATCTGCAGACACTCCTCAGGAAAGGAACATCTCCTCTGCAGTTTTGGAAAATAATACATTTTTTTATAATAATTATAATTAGAGTAAACAATGTTTAATTTTTTTAAAGAGCATGTTTCAATTAAACATGAATCAAAGCAGAAGCAGTAAAGGATAATATATTTGACTAAAGCTATATTATAAGTCTTTTAATCCATACATCAATTCAATTAAACTAACACAGACAATGGGACTTCATTTTGAGTTCTATTTTTACAGTGTTGGACTTATAGAAGACCAATTTCATTATAAAATACGATAACTTATACAATACGTAAAATATAAATCTTTGTATATGAACACATTTCTCTTTCTTTCGTTTAGTTGAAACAACAAAATATATAATATAGTTTATATAATATTTATTTTGCCCAAGTCAGATTTGACCAATGCTTTTCATTGATCACGTGACCTCTCATAGCCACAGTACTCTTTACTAGTTGACTTTAGTTAGCTGCACTGTGTTGCTCCACTTCTTATTGTGTTGATGCTTGATTCATTGAGCAGCTGCCATTGGTCACTTTCACTTTGGTCGTCTATGTTTTGGAAACAAGAAGTGACTATGTTCAACAGATAGTTATGAGCTTCCTTTACAACACACGGCTGTAAAAGGAGACGAAAGGGTCTTGAAAGATGTGTGACTGTGTTGTGCACGTTGAGAAAAACCATTCATTATAAATGAAACACATTGTGTAATTGTCATCTGAGGTACAAACAGCCACATGGTCAAATGAATTCTGGAGTGGAGAGCTGAATATCATTTGCTGAGTTGTGTACCTGCTTCCTGAGATGTTCTTTGAGGATATTGTGTTCGAGGAGCTTCCCTTTGTTGAAACAAACCACCGCGGCAAGCCCTGCTAATGGAGGTTGCCATAGTGATGGAAGTGAAGGGCTTCTGTGTGTGTATTTATATTAACTCTGCCTGTACTCTCACCCACTACCCGCTTCATCTGTGTCTCACTTTTAAGTGTATCACACTGACATTTACTGTCTGAACAAACATGTTGAGACCTCTTGTGTGTCCTCATGTACTTCCTTCGTCTCTCACCTGCTGCCAAAGCTCCAGTTGGCCACAATGATGCCACCTGTTGAAACTCTGATAAAGGATTTCTTTAAGATTTGGAGATTGTAGTCCTGATTTAAAAAAAAGTTGCCATAACTCTGGATTTTGGTAAACTGGGAATTATGAAAAATGAATAAAAATGCCTTCACAGTAGGGTAATTCCCACCTGTTTCAGCAGGTTGTTGTTCTTGAATCAAGGTAAATGAGACTTGATTTAATAAAATACCAGATACTCAATGATTTGCATTGGAAACATTAAAAGATAATGTTATTGCACTGGCAGTTTTTTACATGTGCTTTTAGTTCGCAGCTAACAATACCATTGGCTGGCTGATAGGGGTGTAACGGTACACGTACCCGTACCGAAATTATTCGGTACGGGCCCTTCGGTTCGGTACAGGTGTGTACCGAAGTGTACCGAACGAATATAACGTTAAACGTAAAAAATTGAGAACGTGAATAACTTTTGGAAGTAATCTCAGGTGCTGCGTCGCAGCATTCAGAGTAATTTGCTCAAATTGGGTTCAACGCGTCATAGAGCGAGCAAGTCATTTCATTGGATGAGAGGCATACTATGAGAGCTGGTCAGAGGGATGCGTTCAAATGTAGTCAGTAATTTGAGGTACTGTCAAAAATTAATGGCGAACGCAGATAAAGTTGAGCTCGAAAATCCTCCAGCATCATTGAAGTCTCCGGTTTGGGAACATTTTGGTTTCGCAGTTACGTACAAGGATGACGGACAAAGACAGGTGGACCGAACCAAAGCTGTTTGTCGGCATTGTTCAACTAAAATTGGTTACGCGGCTGGCAATACATCAAACTTGCACACTCTTGAAAAGGCATCACCCGAACGTGAATATCACCGGTACCAAAAGAAAAAAGACTGAAGTACAAACCCAACTCCCACTAGCATTTAAGCCTCCACCACTCGCAGAAAGATCAGACCGAGCCAAAGCTATTACAAACACCAAATATCCTTATGTTGCCATGTTAGCAAAGCGCTACCTGGCTGTATCTGCTACCTCTGTCCCTAGAGAGGGTGTTCTCCACAGCAGGAGACATTGTTAGTGCCAGCAGATCTGCCCTTTCAGCAGCAATGTGGACAAGTTCATTTTTATTTAAAAAAAACATGAAAATACAATGACAAGCAAGTCCTAATGTCAAGCTGGCTGCTTAGGTACTAGTACAGTACAGTTCAAATACAGATTATTTCAGTTCATCGAAATGCTGCACCTTAATGTTCATTTTATTATATTTTGTATTTATTTGAGTGAATATTCACAGTTTAATAATAATTAAAAACCCAAAACTAATAGTTTATATTTTGTGAGTACTAGTACAGTAAAGTTCAAATACAGATTATTTCAGTTAATCGAAATGCTGCACCTTAATGTTTATTTTATTATATTTTGTATTTATTTGAGTGAATACATTATTCACAGTTTAATAATAATAATAAAAATATATATATATGTTTTGTTTTGTGAAAAAAAATTCTGCTGAACCGAAAACGTACCGAACCGAACCGTGACCAAAAAACCGAGGTACGTACCGAACCGAAATGTTTGTGAACCGTTACACCCCTACTGGCTGATTGAAGGTGTTCCCTATCATCATTGATGTGCATAGACTATGGTTTAGGAATATTACCCCTCTATGTATCCTATCAATTATCGTATGAATGATTCTCTTTAGGATTTGTTTTTAATTACCTGCAAGTGTCATCCCACAGTTTTTCTTTTGTCTCTCTTTCTTACAATTTGTCTGCATCTACGGTATTCTTAGACACACGCACGCACGCACACGCACGCACGCACGCACGCACGCACACACGCACACACACACGCACACACACACACACACACACACACACACACACACACACACACACACCTCAGTGTCTCCCTTGGTCCCTGGCCAGGTGTCATTAGACCGTCTGCTCCGGAGTGTCTCTGAATATGAATGAGTGAGTCGTGACTCCTACTCGAGCTCCGCTCCGCTCACACGCTGAATAGAATTTAATTGTGAGCCTGTGTGTGTTTGATCCAGTTGTTAGATGTAACAAAATGGTGCAGAAGCGAGCATTCTATGTTAAAGAAATAGAGGAACAGAGATGTCACTCTACAGGTTGGCAAGGATAGGCATATGTCTAACTTAACACATGCTCACAGTGAGAATCTAATCAGGAGGATTGGCAGAGCTAGTTTTGTCCTTATTGTTGTGGGGACGCTTAGCTAACTCTGGATTTCTAAAATGTGTTTTTAATATAAATATTTGGCAGCAAAGCAGCGTCACAGGTCAAACAAGGTAGAGGAAGCCTATACAAATGACTCACAGCTTGGCATACTCCTAAATTATGACTTTAATGCCTTTTCATTTTACTCAGTTGTTGGTAGCTGGAATCCTAGGATGAAATAGTACCCGGTAGATGTATCGTTATAAAGAAAAATAAAGCCATAAAGATGAGAAGAGAAATGAGAAAAGGGAAAGTGGAAGGCCATGGAAACACAAATCATCAGATGCAACAGGTGTGAAGATTTTAATGTGATTTCTTCTTTTATTGACTGCCCTCAGTTGACATTGTGCTTTTCATCTCATCCCTTATTCCAACTTTGTCTCCCCTCCCCTCCCTCTCTCCCTCTCTCCTGTCATTAATCCTCCTTTGCCTCCTCTCTGCTCATGGTTACTACATTACAAAGAGATCTCCCTGTGCCGAACACACAGCACCTCATTAATAACTGCATAATCAAACCTGTGTGTGTGTGTGTGTGTGTGTGTGTGTGTGTGTGTGTGTGTGTGTGTGTGTGTGTGTGTGTGTGTGTGTGTGTGTGTGTGTGTGTGTGTGAGCAAACACATGCATCTGGTTGTGGATTTTGTCTTGAAGTGGTGGTGAGGGTAAATGAATATTACAAGAGGGCAAACAGAGATAATAGAGGAGAGAGAGGATGAAACATAGAGAGGTAGAGACCTGACCAGCGTCTTAATACAGGAACCATGCCCCGCAAGCTGTGGTGAGTAACGGCTGTCCGTCTTGTTGTTTTTTTTACACTGTCTTACTTTTCTTACTGGTTGTTTTGTAATTCCATATTCTGATTGAGTCTTTTATCTTTTTACTTGTTTATAATAATAAGTTGTTGCTATTAAGTATATCTGTAAATGAGCTTCCTTACAAGTAGAGATTAGAGCTGATATACTCTAAATTTGTATTAAGTCTGAGTCGTTTTACGAATGATTACTTTTAATGAAATATGTTTTTAAGACTGCTATAATGTTATACAGCAGTAGGCTACATTTTTTTTTACTTTTCTTTTTTTAGATTTTTATTGGATTTGAATGTCACAGAGCAACCTTTAATAAAATGTCAAGATTGTAATTATGCACACATATAAATGAAAAATGACTAAATATAAAACTGGATTTGCTCCTACAGTATGAGATGAGATTGTAACGGGGAAAATGTATCTTTACCTCTTTATTATTGGACACTGATCTGTCCTTAAGCTTTACTCTTTTTATTTTTAGACACCTTCTGCTTGATTTTCTGTCACAATTCTGGTGAGAATATTATGTGGAGCTATTGTTTTGAGTTATTCTGCATTGTAAAGTACTACAAATGAATATTTATGGACCCCAGTACAGTAGCAACAAATTATGTTACATGTGCATTATACGTAAGCAGAGAGGAAATGAAAGGGTTTTAGTTAATTTAATAAGTAAGTCTAGGTGACTACAGCTTTAAATATAAGAATATAATCAAGCAGTAAAGGAAACAGTTTGTTGTATGTGTTTCCACAGGATATTTGATGCCTCCAATCATAAAGCACTTCAGATACAGATCTGTTCGGTGTGCGGAGAATACATTAAATGACACGATCGGCATCAGTCTGAAGGATTAATCAACCTGTTTCAATAAGGAAAGCTATTACACCGGTGTGTCTCGGTACTTTCCAATTTGTCTTGTAAGAGCTGCTGGTGTCCAGTGTGCCGCATGTCCTTATGTATCACATCACTTACAAGCTGTAAGAGGGCTTTAGGTGGATTTAGTGGAAGTACCTACACAAATAACCTGAGGATTTTATTTCTCAGACTCAACCAGATAGTTTTACCCGCTTACTTGTCATTCTGTCCTACTCCCTGTCTGTCTCCTGCTGTTGTAATCATGCTGTGTGTGTGTGAGACAGAGAGAGTCTGCAGCCAGCTGCTTCTACTTAGACGCTGATACTCACCGTGCATTATTTCCATCCTTATCAACCCCTCCTCGGTTGCCTTCTTCTCTTCTCCTCACCTCTGCCATTCTCTGCTTAGTTCAAACAGAGTAGCTGTTCAGACACACTCCTCTCAGCCCTGTGATGTGGCTCTGCAGAAACCTGTCGATGTATCCTTTCTGCTGTTCAAGAATAAGGCTGCAGCCAGGATACTCCTTGATAGATTGTGCTGATTTGTGGCCTTGATTGTACTTTTTACCACTTATATTTGAGTATTAAGATGTTTTTTTTGTGTCACCGAGATCAGAGCAGGGTGGACCAAAATGCAGACGGACAGAAAATACCTCTTTTTAGGTTAAATCCAGCAAGGCAAGACAAACAGAGCCAAAACAAACGTCCTGTTACACAACATAAAAGGTTCTGGCAAAGACTAACGGAAGACTTAAATACAAGCTTAAACTAATGAGGGCTAAAGTGCAGGTGTACCTCCTGTTAGCAGGACTGTTCGGGAATAGTTGAAACTAATGAACACAGGACAGACAATCAAACAGGGGGGACAACTGAAATTAAAAACAGACATAATGTTACAGGTTATTTAGCTGACTTACAAACACTTTATAACCATAAATATGCCTACAGGATCTTTGGGGTTAAGTATCTTGCCCAAGGACACATTACGACTGCAACATCTGGGATCGAACACCTGATCCCTTCATTGACAAATTACTGCATTTATCCCTTCAGCCTCAACCGCCCCCGTGATACAGATAAATGGAAAACTCTGAGTTATGTTTGGACTGACTGGCAGGATGAGTGACAGAAATGAGGCTGGGTCCCTGGAGAAAATAGGCTTTGATAAAATAAAATGAAAGAGGTAGGAGAGGATGATAAGGGGAGGTGCCTTCCTCCTAGAGACGCCCCCACCTCTTATCTTTGTCTAGCCAATTTTTTTGGGGGGGGGCCAGGTGTAAATGTTATCTGTCTCCCAGCATCGGAAAAGATCAAATGTGCTGCTGCTATTTCTGGAACCTGGCATTTACCGTATCTCCTGCTGCACCTTCTATATTGCAGGGAGAGGTGGTGAGTTGTGGCCAGAACAAACACGGGTATAAAAATCTGCTGGTATTATATTTACTTTAGGTGATGGCTTATGAAAACTCAAGGCTCTGCTTTATAACACCATGATTAGTCACAGGGAGGTTGTGTAAAGGCTTAAGTAGCTGTCAGCTTTATTGAGATTGTATAGTGTACACAGTCACTGTCAGTTTATGTATGAGCCTACAGGCAACAGCAGAGAGAAAGGACAGAAGATAGATAGATATATGATAGATACTTTATTGATCCACATTTGGGAAATTCTTTCGTCACAGAAGCAGAAGTGTGTTCAGACTTTATAATACAATACAATACTTTAAATACTTTAAAAAGTGGAACAGATAATTAACAATTAAAAAAACAACAACCTTATAAACAAAACAATATACAATATTCTGGAAAGTTAAAATAAAAAGTCAAAAATACAACAGGATCCAAAATACTACAGGTCTTTTAAAAGAAAGGAGAAACTCAAACTATGTAGCAGTAATATAGGACAACATTCAGACATGTTTTATGTAAAACACAAGTTCCCAGGCGGGTACATTTGATGCTTAGCTGGGGTTCATTTGGGAACTAGGTTTTGCTGTAACCACACACACAGACACATGTACAAGGATCTGGTGGGATTGACTCCTCTTAGCACAGTTTCAGTTAACTTTTTCAAACAATACAGCTTTAGGGCTTGGGTGAGAGTTTGTTTACTTGCCTAGGGGTGCTGAGTGTGGTATGAGTGTGTGTGAGAAAAAGGCAGAGAAACAGAAAACCACACACTTGCGGTGATACTTGTAGCACTTCAATGTGGGAAGTGGAGGAACTCCACCCATCCTCAAGCGCTCAGACGAGGATGCCCCACTTCCCCTCCTCGCACTGCTCCGATACCACTGAATTTAAGTTGCAGTTTCATATTGTATGATGAAGAAGAGGCAAAAAACCCACTGCGCTTATATGGAGCGTTCACCTCTGTAAGGTTAAAAATCACAATTTTACAAAAAACACAAGATACAAACACTAGCTTAAATTCAATAATAATGGCAGACTTTATGAGCAACATACACTTAAACATCAATAAAATAACATGTGAATAAGTAAAGCAGGTATCATACAGTGGTCAAATTATTTCTCATGCATTTTTTTTAGCAATCCATAGAGGTTAAGTATGTGTTATCGAAAGCCATTCCATATTTTTGTTCACCTAAAATGGATGGAAACTTAAGATGAATAAACTTCCCCTTGGTTAAGTGAGGATAAAATCTCCTTCTGATCATGTATTCACTTTTTGCTCTGTCCTCTATTCTGTATAAATCAGATTGTGGCTGGTATATAGTCCACACATTTTCCCCTATTCCTGCTGTGACCACATGAGGGAGCTGACGGCACATGTTTTTCTCAAAGTTTCTCTCAGAGGGGGCACTGACGTGAAGGCAGCTGAAATGAAGAGAAATGATCACTAGAGAGAGCCATTTCTACATTTTCATGCGGGCTGAATCAGTGCAGAGATCTGACACACCTGTTAACACGTCTACCTGTTGAAGCTCTCACAGGGCGACAGCTCAATTTACTCTTCATTTGTGTTATTATCTACAGGTAAACCAAAGAAAAAAGATGACACATAAAGATGATCACATTTTAGATAAGGTATACTCTATTAATCCCAATTTGGGATTTTTGTTGGTCACAGGCATGTTAAATAGGCATAAACACGAGTTGCACATATAATCAAATAAAATGCAAGTAGTGAAAATAATATAAACTGTAAATATAGAGGATAATCAGAAATCCTTGGTTAGTCCCAAAGCAGGGACATTTACAAACAAAAGACAATCATTTGATTTCATATTGTTGCAGAGAAATGGTTTATTTTAATAATGCCTGTGTCTTTATGGCTAAAAAATGCTTAACAAGGTGGAAAAAACAACAACAGTTTCATCACATGTTCCATCTAATGTCCCCTGACATATAATTTAAACCCAGTAGGCTTATGTCTATAGGTTACCCCTGCAAGACCAGTGCACCGTGTTTTGCCGCTATTCTGTATGTAGCAGCCTGCAGGGAGTCAATGCTGTTGCTGTGGCAACAAGAACTGATGATCACCTCCGGGATGGTCCAGTATGGTTCATGACCATGGTGATAGTCCCTGTTGTCTCGCCTTGCAGCCAGACTTATTCACCAGTGCATCAAAATATGACCAGCGGAAACACAACCTGACTTGCAATGCTAGTGGTTGCCCATAGAGACCACAGTGTGTTTTTCTCTGCCAAAATAGCTAACCATAGAAACAGATAAGGACATACACAACATATTAGGGAGGAATTATTTGAAGAATGTTACAAAGAAAATCCCCAAATTCATCCATGCAGTGTTGTCTGCTTATTACTGTATGTCGGCACCTCCCTTGAAAAGGAAACCATATTTTAATTACCAACAACAATTGATGCTGTTATTTATAGATTTAGGGCTGTCTATTACGATAATATCAGATTAACCTTTTAATTATCACTAGAGGGAAATGTGGGTGTCATGGCAGCAACAGCAATGACTATTAAACCCAGGAGAGGTTCACGTTAGAGTACAAACCACAGGTAACACAAATGAACATATGAAACATGAATGAAAAGTATCTGCATCTCTGAAAGATTTAATGTGTAAACTTGGATTTGCACTTTCTCACTTGCACGTGTATCTTAACATATTCATAATTATTCATATTGTATATATTATGTTAAAAAAGTATTTTTTATTCTATACTGTCACTTGATATTTTAAATGTTAATATTCTATTTATTCCTTGTGTGGACACCTACCTGTCCTCTTCTTTGTTTCTTATCTTATTTGTGTTACTGCTAAAACACCTGAATTTCCCTATCAATACAAGTTGATCTTATCTTAAACGTTATATACAGTCTTCAACAATAATAGATACATATTTACATAACTGTTATCCCTACCTTTCACTGTATTGCAACATCTATTAACTGTATATTGTTTAATCTCTTTACTCTCTTTATATTATCAGTAGATTTGTGTTGGACGTGTGTGTTGATAAAAGGGGGACAGCCTAACATGAGCAGTAACACGACACCTGCAGTATTTGTGCCGTGTGTGTTGACCCGTAACTCTGAACCGTCTGTCTGTAGAGAAGTTGTATTTCATTCATCGCCTTGCATTCTTTAATTCAAATGAATAAACAAGATGCCTTGATGTTTATAGACATGTTAGGAGAGCAGTGACAGGTGGCTGTTTCAGGCTGATGAGCACGTAGGAGCTCTTTCTTACAAAAAGGTTCAATCTGATGTAGCAGTTCAGGAGTGGAGTTTATTCAGAGGGAAATATTAAGGACATTATGATAATTACTGCCTGTGAGGTTTTGTCTTTTGTCATTAAGTGAAAGTTATTGAAATCAAGGGTTGCATAATATTGCATTTTATTTATTTTTTGTTAAAATGAGCAATCCATAATTCCAGGTGTCATCTGTCTAACCCAAAGGTACATAAGAAGGTGTCAATGCTTCTCTTTGTACACTGTAAAGATATGGAGGCAGCCACTTGTTAGCAGCTGCGTATTTAAACAGCGTGCAGATATCGTTCCTGGCCAACCGGATAATTCAAAGTCAAATATTAACTCTTGTTTTCATTCTGTTTTGATCTCTAACAACTCCTTAGGGAAATAGGTTGCCCCTTAGCAGTTCATTGCTGCTTATATTCAGCAGCTTGTTGCTAACTCTTTCTGTCTGCAGTTTGGTGCTGAACACGTTGTGTACAGTTGGAGTGTTTTTGGCTGTGAACAGCTGCTGGCTCTGAATGCATGGAATGGGTGGGAACAAACAACATTGTTGCAGGTTGTAAAAGCAAAACCTGAAAGAAGAGATACAACTGCAGAGTCAGTTGATATGTGGGTTGATAACTATTGGAAAACCTCTTTTACATACAAACGGGATTCATTGTTAAATACATAGCTTTAATTACACTAGATCTGATCAAACAGAAATGCTACACACCGAGATGAACTTTAATTGTTTGAATTATGAGCAGTTTATGGGAAATATTTCACAAGCCTGGGAACAAAGCCATTTTATCTAAATGTGGGACTGTTTATTTTTTCTATTGCACTATTTTCCCCATTATACCCGTGTTCTGTATGTGGTGTTTGTTGCTATATGTTCTTTTATGATATTTTGAAGCTTGCTTTTAAATGTTTTGCCTTGTAAAATCTGACAACAGATGATAATTCACCTAAAAGCTAACTGCTTCATTGCCACCATGTTGGTTGATCAATACCAATGTCCTCTTAAGGAAATACCAAACAAAAAACACCATATCTGCTTTTCTCTCTCTTTAATCTCGATCTCTGAAACATGTAACCTATTCCCATTAGTTTCACCGTGTGTGTGTGTGTGTGTGTGTGTGTGTGTGTGTGTGTGTGTGTGTGTGTGTGTGTGTGTGTGTGTGTGTGTGTGTGTGTGTGTGTGTGTGTGTGTGTGTGTGTGTGTGTGTGTGTGTGTGTGTGCCCTGCTTGTTAAGCGAAAGTCTTGTTACTCTGAAGTCCCCAAGACAACCAGCTGCCTCTTTGCTTTTGACAAATATTTACTTATTGCCTTCTGGCTGATGCTACACACACTCACACACTCAGACACACAGAGTAGCTGATAAGCGCACCATCTGGCCTGAGTGCTGGCTGTTAAGGGCTCATAAAAACAGACCCTCACCTATTTAGAGGCAGAGGGCTCCCACAGCGGCAAGCTGTGGATAACAGGTAAACAACATGCACACGTTTGCATGTGCATCCACGCACGCACACACACACACGCACACACACACGTGCACCCACTCTCATACCAATCTGTATCCACGGGGGACGTAGGAGGTGATAAAGTGAGCATCAGAGGATGTACCTGTTCTTGTTCTGTGAATGTCTTCATCTCTACTACCCTCACTGACCTTCTTTGAGGATTCAGATATAGAGATTGATTCTGAAAACCTGCAAACTGATCCTACAGTTATGAACTCGGCAGTACTGCAAAATACTCATCCACCAATCGTATACAACATTTCAGCGCTGGGTTTGTTATTGGAAATGGTTCATTATTATCAATAGCAAAGTGGTTCACAGTATTATTACGGAATGATGTTTCTAAAGCCTGGTGTAGCTTAATTCTTAAACAAATGAAGCTACCTCCTTATTGTCAAAATCCTTGGGAAATCCACACCACTGAACACAGTCGGTCTTCAGTTTGTTGTTGTACATTTTCATGAGGCCGGGATCATCCTGGAGTTCACAAAAGGTTATTTTGTTCTGTGTGGTCAGGTTACACATTTTTTTTCACCTCAATGAAATACTACTTTAGGGTCTAACAAACAAATACCATTCGGCTCATTTGATTCACAAGAGTCTCAGTTTTCCACAGACATGCAATTAATGCTATTCAAAACTTGTTTTGCTATGTCTCAATATGAATATCTCCTTAAACACTGCCATGTTGTTGCTCTTTGAACACTTGTACACATGGATTTGTGTGCAACGGTTGAACATTCTCTCAAAACACACTTGGCTACTATGCCACTGGAATCGCCGCCGTTAGCTAGCTTGCTAACATCGATCAGGCTCTACCTCCCTAGTGCTAGACTGCTCAATTAACCCGAAAAACATTTACGGGCTTTCTTTTCAAAACCTATATGGTGGTAGGTGTATAAAGTATTTTAAAAAACAAACATATTATCACCTATTTGTATAATGCTGTGTTGATTGGAGCCACTACAATCGCAGCTCGTCCCGCAGTTTCGATAGTGGCGAAGTCAGGCCCATCTACTTCCGGTCCATGGGACCTTATTTCGGAAAAATTATGTATTGAAATCAATGGAGAGAGACAACTTATCTTTCGATCCCGTTTGAATTGTGCCACGAATTACACATATGATGTTTGTCAATCTTAAAAAATCATTTCCATGTCAAAAAAGTCAGTTTTTCGTAAAACTGTTGAATTATAAGACTATGAAAAATACGCAACTAGAAGGACTACAAATCCCAGAGTCGCGTAAGTCATGACATAACTGATGTCACAATTGGTTTCCTCCACCAAATAAGAGATAGCTAAGATAAGATAACTTTAACAAGATGCCTGTGTGCTTAGTACCAGGTTGTTATCATACGAGCAATGGGTCTTGCTCATTCTTTCGCTTCCCATCTGATGAAAGGACCAGGAGTGGCTGGCTGGATCAAGTTAGCTACCTAGCTAGTAGCAAGCACGTTATTTAGCATTACAGCCTTAGCCTTGTCATTTTTATTAGCCTTAATATGAAGTAACATTAAGTAACCCAAAATGTTAAACAGTAAGAGTAGTAGTCATATTTCGTGAACCCTTTGAAGAGTACTGTCACCGGTGTGATCATTCAATAATACACAATTTAAGCACGGGGGAGAAATGCTAACGCTAGCATTGGCGATCGCCGATCTTTTCTACTTCATGCTATCTGCACAAATGGTTGACATTAAACATTAAAAAATACCAGGCAGTTCAGAGAGAATCAAAGGAAGGCAGACAGGCAGCTTTGCATGACATTCTTCTGGACGTGTTTCATTGTGGTGACAGTGAGGGTAGTCAATCGTTTTGTTGACAAGACAGACGGCCATCATGGTGACGTGTGTTGTTCTGCGAGACCAGAGTTGTAGTTCATTGAGCGTTTCACACAAACAAATGTGTTACTTCACACTTTTACGACACTTTTTTTTTTTTTTGACTTGCAAAATTATCTTTTAAATTGACAAACATCATATGTGTAATTCGTGGCACAATTCAAACGGGGTCGAAAGATAATACATGATTTTTCCAAAATAAGGTCCACCGTAAGTGGAGGGACTACGCCACTCTATAGAGAACCGCAGTGACGCATCCTAAAACCCGGAAGTAAACTTCTTCCGGTTCCTTCGTCAAAAAGCAATGAGATTTCTCAATAGGATTTTGGAAAATAGCTCGAAATAAGGTCTGTGGTTGACACACATTTAAGAGAGGGATCACGTTTTGTTCAGACAGATAATCTCCACATGTCACATGAGGAGAGAACCACTACAAGTCAGGACACGTACAACAGTGCAGCCTAGATGAAGGTGTGCTTACCGGTGTTGTCAGGGCTAGCATGAGGGACAAGGTTTATAGAGTGTCGGTGAGTAGTGATAGCAAGAGTACCGTTAACCTAGTTAATTTATTCACATTAGTGACATTAATTCCCATCAACAAATCAATTTTATGTGTCACATTAAATCTTTATTACAAATATTACACACCAGAAAACACTGAAATAAACATACAGTAGGCTATAAACAATTAAAGGGATAATTGGGAAGGCATTACAAATGTAAATATGTTTTAAATAATAAAACAATCCCACCACCACAGGTATCTACAGGAGAAGAGGGAATTCTCTCCACAAAATGTGAATGCCCACGTGGAGAATGGAAATGCAGTCATGTGGCTGCATTAGCCATCTTTGCCATCCACAATTTCAGCTGCACTGACACCCCGTCAGTGGAAGAAGACAAAGGCAGCTAAACGTACGCATTCAGTGAAGAAGCTATTTCCTCCAACCAATAACTCATTTAACCCGCTGACAAGAGAGACCACCTCCGAAGATCGTGACTGGCTGAGGGACAGACTCAGGGGCAAGTTCTCATGAATTTCTTGGCTTCTCTCCCCCGTGCCAGAAGAGGAACACTACAGCTTGGAAACACTTACTGTTCCTGAAATTCTCAAATCTGTTGGACATCAGGGACCTGAGGCAATTGTGGCATGCATGGCATTGTCTGAGGAGCAACAGAGGGCAATTCAGGTGGCTACCACTGGTCAGCGAACCAACCCAAACTGGCATTTGTTCAGGAAAGGAAGGTTGACTGCCAGCAACTTTGGAGCTGTCCTGAGGTCAAAGCGTGTGACTGCTTCCCTTATTGCCAGGGTGCTAGGGCAACAACAGGCCCTTGATGGTGTTTTGTCTGTACAGTGGGGGACTATGAATGAATGTGAGGGCGTCAATGCATTCACCACTGCAACCCAGATGCAGGTCCATGAGTCAGGTTTGTGGCTCTCCCAATCAGGATGGTTGGGGGCATCTCCAGATGGTCTGGTACACTCTAAAAACGAATTCAGGCGACCTTTCACCTCCACTTAATTAAATGCATGGTTGCAAGATAAAAATGTGAGTTAATTGATTCAGATAAACATTTTAAGTTGCAAACATTAATTTATAAGTTGTGTTGACGTAATAATGTTGGTAATTACATCAACTTAATATTGTGCGTAATTTGAACTCTGATTTCTGCGTTAATTGACTTTTAAAAAAAAGTGTAGTAAGTAATGCAATTGGCTTGATAACTTAATTGTTCTACACCTTGAGTTAAGGATTTCAAGTCCACTCCCACTTAACATGCCTGGACAAGTTCCGACAGTTAAGACAAATATAAATACTATACAAAGGACATTTTAAGGTGAGTGTCATCTTTTGTCATTCAAATACAGTAGATAGCCTTGTAGTTGCACTGCATAGGCAAATTGCTGTTTGACCAAAATTAGCAGCCTTTGAACTGTGAATAGTTCTGTGAGAGGATACAAAGTAGTAGAGGCTACTGTGAGAGTAAAAATACTATTGTGATATCGCTTTTTATTCCAAATGAATCTCGGTGAAGCAGATCAAGGACATGCTTCTTGAGGTAGGATCGTTATTTAGAGTTGTCATTGAAATGCAAGTTGTTGGCAGTCACCCATTCAGAATATATTCATTTAGGTAATTTCTCCTTTTTTCCTTTTTCAAAAATAGCACAATACAATTGAAGTGCGCAGAGAACTATAGCCATCCGCTGCCTTGTCGTGTACCTTGGAGAAAAGGAAGAGGACCTTTTCAAGGAGTTTAGCGGCGTAATTAAAAATCTTGAAATAAAATAAAATCCACGGGCAGAGTGTAAAAACACAGTACAAAAACACTGCTGCTCAGTTACATTTTGAAGCATATTGCACTTTTGGCCACACCCCAATCAATAATATCTTAGCAACGTTCAGCATGGATAGGTGTTGACAGCAATGGCATGGGAAAAGGATTGTGTACAATTTGAAAAGTGGCTTCTGCTCTTCACTTAACCAGTTCACATATTGTATGGAACCTGCAAAAAAGATGAGAAGATACACTAAAACTTGCACGGTTGTGATTGACAAAATCTGTCCACATGCATTTAAACATGTTAATATGTGTTCTTATTCTCGCGTCCAGGAAAGAGAAGCTTAACAGGAGACTAAATGGAGTCTCTGAGATTGTTTCAAAATTGGTACTTTAATTAATAAAAAGCGTGGTAAAGTCACAAACAGGATATTGTTCGACAGAAAAGCAGTTGTCTCTGGCTCTCGCTAGCAGAGAAAAAGAGGCCGACCCCTCAGGTCTCGTTGTTTATATATCCTCTACTGGCTCCTCCCTGCGGGCCGGCTCTCCATGTATTTAATGTTCGTTGTTACGCATATCAGAGGATACAGACATTGTACATTCAATATATCTAAACACGCCTTTTCTCCTCCTTAACTCTTTCATGACTTTTCATTTAACACATTCTAAACGCTGTAATCAATACTCCAAAAAATACAGGAAATACTTCACAGCAATTTGGTTCCCGGTCGTTCCGAATGTTGTGACATGCTACCCACATCTGTAAACAATAACGTACTCAAATAAACTGTACCTTCATTTAATATCCAACAATAATAATATCTCGACGTCTATAGTTGTAGTGTTGAAATCAGTAGGTTTCGGTGTGCAACATCATATCGCTGCTAAATTCACCTCTATAGGAAATGGTATATTAGCCTCATGCTAAATGCTAACCGGAGATGAAGGATTTTCAGAATAAAAGCTTAACAACTGGTTGTGCACAAGAACTTCTGGTTTTTCAGTATAAAACAGCATTTAAACTGGAGGTACATTTAAGGTACATTATGCCATCAAAACATTGATTTTAATTTCTAACAGTCCCTCCTTACACACCTAAAAGGTGTGTATAATACTGAAATCAATGAGTTCTTCATCTGAACTCTGCATAGTAGCCTACATAACTCATATCAAAAACATACAATCAAAAATGGAATGGTTCAAATAGCCTCAATTTTACAAAAATACAAAAATACTTTGACTGTGTTCAAACATAAAAGTTTTCCCTTGTGCATAACTTCTAGTGTTAACATTCAATATGGCTCTTTAAAATAGCAGCAATGGCTTGGTATTAGAACATTTCTTCCTCCCTCCTTTCACAGAAACCGTTCCCATACCACGCTCAGTGTTAAGGCACTTGTTTTTACAAAGTGAAAAGAAACGACCCATTTCAGAATAGCAATGATTTATAAAACATGGGATCCATCATATTAGAACAGTGAAAAATAATAAAAATGAAATAAACTATCTTGGACCAGTGTAATGTAATAATAAAAATATACCATCTTGGAATAGTATATTATAAATTGAAATGGATTCACTCCATTTTAGCATTTTATTTTGCTCACTTCTTCACATGATTTCATCATTTAAAGAATCACATCGGCTGGATATTCATTGAACAACCTCATCTCTGAACATCCATATCATTTAACATCATTCAAACTAACTCATCATTTTCATTCATATGTATACAGGGGTGGATCGTCCTGTTCTACTAGCATTTGTAACTGTCCCCCATGAGAAATGTACCCTCCCTCCTTTCATACCATTTAAGGTATGAAAGTAATATGTTTTCTAGAAGAGGCCGTTGTAATCAATCGGTATTTTAGGACATGGAATTAGTGCAACATCTAGGCCTCCCCTGGGCGCCCCTATGCTATCCTTTTACCCTGGAGCCTAAACTCCCCCTGGGACTGGTCTCTTAGCTCTACTGGCTTTGGGGTGTTCTGTTCTAATGCAGTGATAAAGTCCCTGAAATGGTGTGAAAACCGGTGGAATATCAATAACTCATTATACTAATTTATTTTCATTTCTGGTCTACTTAAATAACTATGCTGACCCCCTTTAACAGTGTGTGGAACCTTGGGTGCCCGAGCATGTGATAATTACTCCCTCCTTTAACAAGGACTTTAAAAACAGAAGTCATTTCATTAATGGTTTGTAGTTCAATTCAGGAATTTTCACTCATGGCAGATATGTTTCTTTTAAATAACATCTCTAAATGTCAGGTCATCACTGATTAAATGGATGAGCATTAGGAGGTGGTGGCACTTGTCTTTTAAAACTCATACTCTGGTGCCGTGCGCTCCCTCTGAAGCTGCAAGTAAGATTTAAAACATCTGCAGGGTGGGTTGAGCAACCCCTTCTCCCTGAACGATATTTGTTGTCGAAAATATGCACCATTAAAATGAGTGATCCAAGGCCCCAAATGAAATCTTCCCCAAATTCTCACATGAATAAGAATCTCTATAAGAATAATTTGTTTATTATGATGAAAAGATTGAATAATATGTTCTACCCTCAGTGTGTTTTTAGGATTATTTTCTAATAAGTGTGTTTATGTGTAAACTCTCTCACTCCCGTGTTCCTTCTCTCCCCCTCTGATTGTCAAGCCACGACCCCCTCACGTTCTGCTGGCCCATGCCAACTCCTCCGTGTTCTTATTCTCGCGTCCAGGAAAGAGAAGCTTAAAAGGAGACTAAATGGAGTCTCTGAGATTGTATCAAAATTGGTACTTTAATTAATAAAAAACGTGGTAAAGTCACAAACAGGATATTGTTCGACAGAAAAGCAGCTGTCTCTGGCTCTCGCTAGCAGAGAAAAAGAGGCCGACCCCTCAGGTCTCGTTGTTTATATATCCTCTACTGGCTCCTTCCTGCGGGCCGGCTCTCCACGTATTTAATGTCCGTTGTTACGCATATCAGAGGATACAGACATTGTACATTCAATATATCTAAACACGCCTTTTCTCCTCCTTAACTCTTTCATGACTTTTCATTTAACACATTCTAAACGCTGTAATCAATACTCCAAAAAATACAGGAAATACTTCACAGCAATTTGGTTCCCGGTCGTTCCGAATGTTGTGACATGCTACCCACATCTGTAAACAATAACGTACTCAAATAAACTGTACCTTCATTTAATATCCAACAATAATAATATCTCGACGTCTATAGTTGTAGTGTTGAAATCAGTAGGTTTCGGTGTGCAACATCATATCGCTGCTAAATTCACCTCTATAGGAAATGGTATATTAGCCTCATGCTAAATGCTAACCGGAGATGAAGGATTTTCAGAATAAAGCTTAACAACTGGTTGTGCACAAGAACTTCTGGTTTTTCAGTATAAAACAGCATTTAAACTGAAGGTACATTTAAGGTACATTATGCCATCAAAACATTGATTTGAATTTCTAACAAACACTAGGCAAAGTACTCAAAAGCACCTCTGTGTGTCTTCAGGACCACATTGCCATGACGACACACACATGCAGACTCAATAGATGAAAACAATACCAGCGTTGCTTTAGCAGCTGGTAATAATGGCTCTGAATTCGCTAAGAGTGACAGTTTAAAAGGTATGCAATTACCTAATTCATTATCTCTTATGCGCTAACCTATTATTTAATGTGCTTCAAAAGGACATGAATATCACCTCCATCAGTGACCGGTCCACCCCAGGATCTGACCATACGATGGCAACCATCGTGGTCCAGGGAAACAAATGAGCAAGCATTCTGCGTTAAATGTGTTCATACTGTTTGAAACAATGACTGTCGGCAGTGTAAACATCTTCGTTACATCTTTTGTAAAATATATGTGTGTGATCTGATTGGTGGCCATTGAGAGTTTGTTTCTGTAGTTCTACAAAAACTTTACAGATTTGACATATTTGGCACTGGTTTTAAATATGCAAAGGCCTCTAACTTCATTGTGATGGCAGCATTTATTTGCTGTGTCCCCATTTCCCATGGTAATATGGCTAATGTGTTTATTTATTATTTTTGGGGCAATTTAAATGTGTGTTATTTATCTTTTTTTTCAAGATTTAAATGAAGCTCAGCGCAAGTTCTTTCAGGAAGACTGGGTGTATTCACTCCGCAGCTGCATATAATCAGCTCATCACAGGCGTCTCTTTAACCTATTACATTCACCTCATTCTCCAGCAGCCAATCAACGAGCTGCAGCCAAACTATAAAATGGTTCTCCTCTCTCCTGCAGTCAGCTGTGATTTCAGGTGTTCATGCACCTTATCATATGGCATGTGTCAATAAATGTTCAAACTAAATGAATTCTCTCCTGATTGAAACATCATGTGTTGAGATAAACAACTGCAGTTCAAAATAAAAAGTGAATTGCCTAATATTTTTGTTGTGGAATCAATTAATTTCTTTCTTTAAAGGCAAAAACATGAAAAAGCTAAGAAAAAAAACTATTGAATACAATATATTTGGAGCAACTTAATTTATAAATGGTTGTCAACTTTAAAAACGTGTGTTCACAATGATGGTAATCTAGTACATACAACTTAAAATTCCTTTTAAATCATACAGTAAAACAGGTTGGAACAACTTAATCTTTGGAGTAATCAACTTAAAAACTTGTATCCCGAATGAGGGTAATTAAGTTAAAATTCCTTTTAAATCATGTTGTAAAACTAGTCGGAACAACTTAATCTTTTGAATAATCAACTTCAAAACTTGTGTTTATGCTACCAATTATTAAGTAAGTGGTAATTAAAAACACCTCTGATTGTAGAGGAAAAGCCTTCTCCTCTAACTCAAATAACTTTGTTGCTTTAAAGATCAAATGCAAAGCTTTTTGTATAATTGCCAGTAAAATCGAAATCATATAGCTACAACACTATCTAAGATATTGCAGTATTAAAATCGGAGATAATATGAGTCTGGCAATGCGCAATATTAATTTTGTTCAACCCCCAACACCAAGTCCGACGATTTATTTTCTCCGCCGCTCCTCCGCAAGATGGCGGCGCGTGACGTCAGATGTGCCAAACATATTTCCACCTGGCTTATCAATCACAGCGGCTTCCGCCGATAGTACAACTAGTTTCGTCTATCATGTCTGATTCTGAGTAGACTATAGACTAAAAGCTTTAGGAATCCAAACTATAACATATAATAAGTACCCTGTATCAAGATTGATGCAAAACAAGTGATATTTGACCTTTTTAGAGAGGTTTAGAAAAATAAAGTCCAGGCGCTCTGAGTGAGCCTCTGAATTAGCCCCGAGCGAAAAATACTCGCAGCGGCTTCCGCCGATAGTACAACTTAGTTTCGTCTATCATGTCTGATTCTGAGTCGGAGGCCACCCAATATCTGGAGTATGTTGTCGACATCCAACCATATATATACGAGCCTCTGATGTCGAAGAGGAAATACAAGGAAACGTCACCTGATATCACCGATGAAAGTGCTGATGGCGATGATTCAAGTTCGCCATCTGAGGAAGAGGCCGAGGGTGCTGAGAATTGGTGTAGATGTGGAAACTGCCAGACCATGCCTACAAGCCGAGAAAACAAGTGCTGCCACAACTATGGGAAAGTGAAGGAAGAGATGGGAGAAGAAGTCCGCATCACCGACTGTAGGACGTTCGACATTTTCCGTTATGAGTGGAGGAGCGATGAATGAGCTGCAGATAAACTACAATGCTAACAGTGAATTAGCCCCGAGCGAAAAATGCTAACCTATCACTCCTAGCGCCCTTATTACTTATCCTAGCTCCACATCCAACACATTGTTTATGATCGTAAAGACACATAATCTAACGGTGCCCACCTCTATAAGCAATACAACTGCAATTCCGTTATCTGCGTTATCTGCTGTGGTCCGTGCGCTTTGAAATCTAATCAAAAGTTGTTTACCTCAATTCTTTGGCGTTTCTGCATCGCCCGGCTCTTTCGTTCTTTCAGTGGTTTCTTGTGCTGAAATATGGAGGGGACGGCTCCGGGTTTCAGCCTCCGACGTGCTATTAATGCTTCTCCACCAACAGACTTCATGATAGCAGGATCAACGTCGTATGCATCACACGCGAAGTGGTCAGAACACAACTTGCTCCATTTTGTCGGTTGCCATCCAACACGATTCACTAAAAAAATCAATTTTTAGCGGATGATTTGGTCTTTGGGAAATGCATGTAAAACTCTCCCAGATCCCGCACCGTTCGTACAACAAAAAGCTCAACAATAACCCATGTTAATTCAGTTTTCTTTTCGAAAAACATGTGACCGAGACTGCCGAGTCGGGATATTTGGTCCAGAGACTGTTTGGCCACTATTACGTCACGCGCGGAGGCTGCTGGGAATTACATGTCAGAAATTCAGACGGCTTTGGGTCGAGTTTTAGATCAATAAAAAGCTTTTTTTTGGGTGTATTATCTCGATTTAAATAAAATAAAAAATACAGGCAGTCTTAAAAACAACATTTCTATAAAAATGTAGCATATTTGGAAGCTTTGCATTTGATCTTTAAGACAATTTCATTAGAAGTTGTCTTAACTCAATAAACATCGATGCAAACTGTTGCGTTGATTTTCTTTGTTGAGCCAAGGCATTTGTTTTTAGAGTGTAGGGCAGGGGTGGGGAACCTTTTTCCTCTCAAGGGCCATTTCAATTTTTACAATATCCTCAGAGGGCCGTACAAATTATTGACCTCTGCTTAAAAAAAACTAAAATCACAGCCCATTCATTTCATTCTGTGCAAAGAAAAAGCAACCTCTTAATCCAGATATCTCACCATGACTCGCGTATGCATGCACGGTGTGGCGTGACCACCAAAACAGAAAGATATGGACACAAGATGTGTGCAAATGTATTTAGTTTCCTATCCATGTGAACATGATTTAAGTGGGGGGGGGACCTAACCTCCTCCAGCACCCCCGGGAAGATTTTTTTGTAAATGTTGAAGTTAAAAGCATCAATCTGGTGCACTTTGAGAGCAACATTAGGAGATCTATGGATACCTCTCTCAACACCCAGATGAAACAGAACTGGAAGCAGATTTATTTTTCTTTATGAATATTTGACAAATCACTCTCCTTTAAACTGTATTCTTCTTTATTAATAACAACTTTTGTTTACTGTGATATAGTATTTTATACCTGTTTACTTTATTCTCTTGTTCTCTTATAACTATAATGATCATATAAAGATGTGCCTTTACCTCACTGGTTGTAGAAAAAGCTTCTTATATTCGTTAGCATAGCTAGCTAACCAGATGATAATAACAACAAAATTATTGACTGTATGATCAGTATGACAGATGAGCAGATCGCCACTGGGCTTTCAACTAAAGACACAGCCACGCAGAAACTGCGGCATGTGTATGGCTCCTTATGGGTACTGCAGTTTCTGATGTGCTGGAGCGGCGTTCCGGTGCTCTCCATCAGAACTGCCCCTGTCTGTCGAGACATATAGCCTACCACGTGATGACACGTTTGGCTCGCGTTGTGTTCAAGGACCCTGACCTTGAAAAACAGGCACTCGCTTGTTTAATTTGTTTGCGGTCTAGATTTCTTACATTTTTTTCTTTTTTGCGTGTGTTTATAAATTACCTCGAGGGCCGTACCAAATTGTCTCGCGGGCCGTATACGGCCCGGGGGCCGGAGGTTCCCCACCCCTGGTGTAGGGTCTTCCGCTGTGCTGGAGGTAAAGTGTCCCTACGGAGCCAGGGAAATGACAATTAGTGAAGCATTGCAAATCAAGGGCTTCTGTGTCAGTAAGGAAGGAGAAACATTCAGCCTGCGTGAGGAACATCCCTACTGGCACCAAGTGCAAGGTTAGCTTCACCTCACTGCACTCTAAAAACAAATGCCTTGGCTCAACAAAGAACACCAGAATCCCGTACTATTTCTTTGTCACTTGTTGATCCTGGGTATAGTTTGCTGCAGTATGTGATCACAGCATTTGGTGCTACCCCGAGCAGTAGTTTGAAGGAGTGCATGCCACGGTAAGCAGAGTAGGTCTCTTTCTGGATATCCATTTGCTTGGGGATAGCAATTTTGATGTCCGTACAATCCACTATCATTCTGCAGTTTTGGATGTGCCGAAATGAAAAAGGCAAGCTGGTTTTATTTTTCTCCCGGCTGGGAACAGTACTCATTCTGTCCTTAAAAAGTACTTTGTGGAGAACCTCTATAAATGTTACAATCACATTTCTGACAGTGCATTCACCGCAGTGAAAGAGTGCAGCCAGATGAAGGTGTGTGTAACTATGACACAGTTTCAGGAGGGCCATGAAAACTTGGTCTTCAAGACTCAGTGCTTTGGGGAACCAACCTTCTGGGTATGTAATGGAACCCTCAAAATGAGCAACATACAATACTGAATGTGTCTATCTGGCAATCCTGTCTCCATCCGAAGAACCTTTTCACTCAGCTGAGAGGCAGAATACTTGTCACGGCAGTAACTCTGCTTTGCCTTGGACTCCTCTAGCTGGATCTCTAGCTGCATTATGTGTCTTTGCTGAGATTGAAGTTTTTCTTCTACCGTGGTCGCTTGCTCCTCGGCATTCTCAGATAGAATAGTGGTTGAGGACCTTCTTTAGCAGCCGCCTGTGTTGATGGACCTGCTTCCTCCTCAGTCATTAGACACGCAGCTTCTTCCTCCATTCCATCAATTATCCCTCTCAGACAGTAGGAATGCTCTTCTACATTCTGTGCTTCAAATGAAACAGGCCTTTTTCTCTTTTGTAAAGGAAAAAGATATAACCTTGCACTTTGATAAGTCTCGTGAACATTTTCACTATTTTGACATTTTTATTGATCAAAATGTAACTAAAGAAATAAATGGTAGATTAATCCATATTGAAAATAGGTGTCAGCTGCTACACTAATTATAATAGTTATATTTCTTAATTAAGATAAGATATTACTGTATTGATTCCAATTTGGGAGATGTTTGTGTTGCAGCAGCATAAAAATAAAATATGAGTTATTATATATACAAAAGTATGTGAGGGATGGAATATTAAATATTAAATTGAACATAAATGTACATGTGATTTCACGTCCAAGAGAAGCTGATTTGTTATTAGTTAAATATGTCAAACTGATTTCCCTGACTACAATCTTTAGTTACATGGTGAAACGTTATGCTGCTTGTGCTAATTAGACTTATCATAAAAGCCACACTGGTTTTAATAGGATTTATTCATTATCTTTACTTATGTTGCGGTCTTTTCAGCAGCGCCATCTCTAAAACGGCGATACAGTAGGGTGACCAGACGTCCCCGTTTGTATTGGCCTGTCCCTGGTTGAAACTGTCCCCGGAAATGTCCCCGTTTTTTAATATACGTTAAAAACACATAGCAAGGTGAAATAAAACGTTTCATGTCAGGAAACACTGGGTAAGCAGACTGTGGTCGAGCCAGCCCCCACTTCGGAAAACACAATCAAGCCAGCCCGCACGTTGTATTGCGTGCGCGAATATGCATTACAGTAGAGGCCGGTAAAAACTGCCTTCAAAATAAAAGCGTTTACTCGGTCAATAACAAATATACCTAAAAAACACACCAAACATATTCATATATACTGTAGGCCTACTGGAGCTTAAATTAAGAAATATGTACTATATAATGTGATCAATAATAATTTAAAACAAACTACGTATAACTACCACATTATAACTGAGTGAATGTAAAATGTAAGTACAGTTATGAACTTCGACATATCTGACATTTCCACTGGGTGACTAATTTCAATTGATGTTGACACCATCTCACAACACTCCTAAAATAACATTACTTTCTGAAGCACAATTTAAAATGTATGCTGTTTAAAATCTCAAATTAGATCTATTGTCCATCTATATTTAGATTATTATTTAATGGAAACCGTCCATAATCAAAGAGTCATTCGAATTCAATAACATACTTATTTCACTTCAATAAAATACTTATTTCACTTCCTTCTGTTTTTGTACAAGAATAAATAAAAAAACTGTCAAATTATCAAAGACTTATTTCACTTCAGGGTGATAGCAGGACGCCCCATCTAGTCACTCAGAGAGAATCTGGACAATCTGAAGTACAGTTTCAAAATAAAAGACCTTCGAAGTCTCCTATATGAGCTATCTTCCTTCTGTTTGTATCCAACAGTTCAAATGTTCGAATTACATTGAACCAGAATTGTCCCCCTTTTTTCTTTAACAGTGTCCGTGACATGGACAAAAATGTAACGTCAGCTTACCTAATAGCACGAATCCAGACTCTCCTTTGGAAAACATTGGCCGGGAAACGATAGAACGAGCACGTTTCATGCGAAGACCTGTGGCTGCAACGCAGAGCAAAGCAACAAACCATTGCGTAGCTAAATAGTAGCGCTAGTTTTAGCTAACGTTAGCTAACGAAACGAACTGCCGAGTAAAATTGGAAAACACTGGTAATTAATTATTCTATAATTTGTAAAACTACGGTGTTAAAAACGACAATTTCAAAAATAGAGATTCTAATGGTCAGATATAGATATACAGATACTAAAGATACTACAGATACTAAAGATAGGCAGGTACTTGCTTTCAAGCAGAACACAGGGGGAAAAAAACTTAGCGGGAGTGTTTACGTGTTCGGCGTAATGACGTACAACGGCCTCGACAACTTCTGTAGTCTTATTCAGCCACTTGTTAACAACCATCGTTTTTCAGCCACGTAAACTCTTCAAAAATCACCAGCGGGGTCACTGCTGATGTATTAAATGTCGTAGAACAAAACGTGATCTATCTCTTCAATTTGTGTCAAACACAGACCTTATTTGGAGCTATTTTCCAAAACCCTATGAAAATGCAATGCTTTTTGACAAAGGAACCGGAAGTGGTAAACATGCAAACTTACTTCCGGGTTTTAGGAAGCGTCACTGGGGTTCTCTATTACTAGCGTCCAGCGTTCCACACTCAACTTTTTGAATTTTTTTTAGAGTACACCATACACATAGCACATGTACAGTAAAGAAGTACGCAAATTGAGACGCAGCATTAGACTTCTTTCTGACAAGCTAGCATGACATGGTTGATACTCAAAACTGAGCCCACTACAACTGCTCAAAGACAAAATTAAACCGGTGGGGGGGTTACATTTCGTTTTCAGATTTTTGAGGACCCTTCCAGCAAGACTCGCAGGTCTCCCTTGAAAAAGAGATCAACGATCTCAATGGGATTCACCTGGTTAAATAAAGGTTTGAAGAAGAGAAAGTAAACTTTACCACTAGCTGAAATGAATACGAGCAGTCTGACGTTTCATAACAAAAGTTGTTATGTGCTATTTGTTGGCAACTGCAATATCATCACAGCTGCTAATTAAAGGATTTTAGAATATTATCATCATTTCATCTTTTCATCACTATTTGATACAGAACTGATCTCAGCGTGTCTTGTGTACATATTTTCAGTGTCTTGTCAATCTCTGTTGTGTCTCTCGAAGTCTTTACCAAACCATAACCAGCCCTGGTACTGTTGCTATTGGAAACCAACTTAAGAGGATTTTATAAGTTACACTCTGCAATGGCTGCTGTTACTGTTTTGTACACAAACACTTGACATAAGCTGGCGGCAAATTACAGCCCGTCTTCTCCTCATCCAGGAGAAAGGAGGGTGGTTCAGAAAACGAGAAGGAGACAGATTGTGGGGACGGAGGGGGAGACTTTGTGCGTTTTGAATAGAAACAGAAGGATCAGGGGTGATAGAAGAGAGCAAGGAGACAATAATAGACCAGGGGAGACAGATCCTTCGCTGAGATTGCACCAACAGATGGAAGAGGATAAAGTAAGACCTTTCTTCCTCCTTTACCTCTAACTTTCACCGTAGAGATGCTTTTAACATCTAAAAAGAGAGAAGAGGGTCGGGATGGGAATGAAACAATAATAAGAGAGGAGGAGGGGTGAAGGCTGGAGGAGAGAACAAGAGATGGATACTCTCCTGAGAATAATGGGCTTTGGGTTGAGAAAGAGGTCAGAGGAAAAACGGAATAAGATGTCAAGAGGACGGTACTGGGGGTTATGAAATAAAATCTCTCTCTCACCCGTGTCATTTTTTCCCTCTGTGGATCAAAGTGTGTGAGAGGGTGAGGTCATGCTAAAAAAAACGTGAAAGCTGTTGACAGATGGTGGATGTGATGTTTTTGTCCATCCTCTCGTTCAGAAGCCTTTTCAGAGCTTTCTATCGAACTAAAACATTTTTGTCTCTCACTTCTGACCATGTCTCTATCTATCTAAAATATTACTGTCTCATCTTGCTCTTATTTCCGGGCAAAGGCGGTAGAATCAATGTTTTAGCTGCATTTTGCTCTTGTTCTTCTTTGTGTTTTATATCCACACACGCATACAAACGCACCTGCTTTCCCTGCAGTAGGTCAGTCCGTACATACATCAGAGGCAGGGAACAATGTCTCGCTCCGGCAGAGCTGAGCTCAAACACAATTTGCTTTCAAAGGAATAATTCATCTCCATATGAGCAACCCGCAGAAACGGCCTCAGCTTGTCCTTGCCTGCTTGGCCGATGGTTAAGGCCTGTGTTGATTGATCCTGGCAATTTACACCCGGTCACGACAAAATGAAATCACATTCTACAGAAAATGATGAAAATGTTGTGAGATACGCACTATTATGTAAAAGTGACAGCTGCCAAATAGTTGATAGAACCTTTTTTTCCAGGAGAGCAATTGGACTATTATTCCCTTTAACTCAGATTTAGCTTAAATGCTTGTTTTAGTGCAGTTTTTTGTAATGTTGCAAGATAGAAAGCTCTTAGTATGAGGACTGACTTAGCAAATATGTCTCGGAGAAGCGAATAAATCCTGAGCTATCCTCCAAACGTTTTGAATGCTGTGTGTATTTATTTGCAAGAGGCAAGGCAGAACATTGATTAAGCTAACTATATTTGATTTATGTCACACATAGCATCAGAGAGGAAAACAAAGAGCACAAAGGGATAAAAGACAGGATAATCACAATTTCATGTAAAATACAAGATAACTCAACTGAAATGTAATATGACGCAGCATATATAGAAGAAAAAACACTTTTTCGCTTATGTTATTGTACCTTAACCTGTCATAAATCCATTTGCAGTGATTTTAGCAATCAGTGACAACAATGGCAAAAACCTGAGTACAGATTATGGCCAATTTCAATTTGCCAACACATCAGAAGCAGCGATGAAAACAATCGTGCTGTAAATAACCCGGAGTGTGGGAAAATAATTGTCCGATGACATTACTGTGGCAGCTCAAGGCCAGTGTGCGTGGTGATTTGCAAACGACAGTCTGTGGTTTGACACTGTAATCAGCGCTGACAAAATAAATGGATACATCACCATTCATCATCGCCCTGCATCACACTGTTCTCATTTCTCTGCCCTTACTTTAGGCCTGTGATGTCTCACTTGCACTTTCTCTTGTCACATGTCTTTAGTTTCCTCCTTGTTTTAGGTTCCTTTTTATTAGACTTTCTTTGTCTTTATACCTGGTTTGCAGTTTGTATCATCTTTGTCTTTTGATATTTTATATACCTCTGTTAGATTTTTTACTCTGTTCAATTATTCTGTTTTATTGCTTAAAATAAGATGAACAAACTATATATATTTGCCATGAAAAATAAGTGATTATTTTCCTTAAATGTCAAATGTTGCTAATGCAGGAGTCCACACCTATTTCAAAAGGATAATAAGTAAGTAAGTAATCTATAAATGTCATTTGGAGCGGACATTTTCTAATATTCTTAAAAGGGTGTGCTTTGCCTCTCTCCTGATGCATGCTGGGATACGCTACAGCCCCAATGACCGTGAACAGGAACATGGATGTATAGAAACACATCCTCCCCCTCTTTCCTAACTTCTCTCCATTTCCTCTGTCTCAGACTTTTTATGACACAGATGTGGGCCCGCTCTTCAGCTGTTACTGATTCACTTATGTCAAATTATTGATTTACCAAACAGAGACGGGTGACTGCATGATGAGGTTGAGGGTAGGGTCAGTCGGGCATTTCTGTCTAATTTTCTCAGACCCAAAAATAACTTTCATATACTGCTTTTTCCAACCCCACTTGAAAATCTATTTATTAAGCTTTAATTATTTGTTTCTATATAAAAAAGAAGCAAAGTAACGTTTTGTGATATTATTTTATCATATACTGTATGTTAACGTGAAGAACTCAAAGTCGGTATTATTGGTAAAGCGTTGGTGTGGGTTGTTAAGATTGAACTGACATCACAAGTTTACCAAGGCCGTCAAGTTGAAATTCAAATGTTACAAAAATTTGCAAAAACACTTTTTGTTATATTCCATGGAATGCTCTTAACATCCCGATAGCAATTTATATCTTAAGTGCTTTGACAAAAAATCCATAAAAAATTTCATCTGTGGAAGCCTTAGTACTGTAAAAAGCACGACCAATAATTTTAGCCGGCCCGGCTAAAATAACTGGATGGCCTACCTGCCTGTCAGCCTTCCATCTGTGCACAAACTTATCTTGTGCCCTCATTGGTCATGTGCGCGTTCGTGTGTGTTGGAGGAGGGGCTCTGTAAGGAAGTGGCAGATTTTTTCCGGCTGTGTATTTTCAAATTCTAGCGCACTCAAGCTGGTTTCTCCAAAATGACCTACTCCACCTTTAAAGGGCGACTGTGGCTGCGAGTGGAGTGCGGTCGTATTCCAACCAGAAGGTTGTGGGTTCGATCCCAGCCCGTGCAGTCAACATGTCGAAGTATCCTTGGGCAAGATACTTTACCCTGAGTTGATGGAATGGCCAACGGTGTATGAATGTATTAGTTAGTTCATAGAGCAAGTGGCACTGCTCTGTATGAATGAGGTGTGAATGGGTGAATGACTTGTAGAATGTAAAGCGCTTTGAGGGGTCGTAAAGACTTGAAGTGCTATATAAGTACACTCCATTTACCATTTTAAAGGGCATTGAAGACATGTTCCCTGTTGCTCTGTGATATCTTAGGGCAACATAGATATAATATGTCCTATTATGTATGGCACCATGTATCCATCATGTTTTTGTAAAGTACATTCATTTAGTCCCATTTGTGAATATAACCGTCACATAGATCTTGTCATTGTGTTATTATAAATCAGGGGTGGGGAACCTTTTTCCTCTCAAGGGCCATTTCAATTTTTTCAACATCCTCCGAGGGCCGTACAAATGATTGACCTCTGCTTACAAATATTAAAATCACAGCCCATTCATTTCGCCTTTCTTTCATGCTGTGCAAAGAAAAAGCAACCTCTTAATCCAGATATTTTACCATGACTTGTGCATGCACGTGCACGGTTGTGGCATGACCACCAAAACAGAAAGATATGGACACAAGATGTGTGCAAATGTATTTAGTATCCTATCCATTTGAACATGATTTAAGTGGGGGCGGGACCTAACCTCCTCTAGGGGGGTCCGGGGGCATGCTCCTTTTTAAATGGTGAAGTTAAAAACATCAATCTGGTGCACTTTGAGAGCAACATTAGGAGATCTATGGATACATCTCTCAGCACCCATATGAAACAGAACTGGAAGCAGATTTTATTTTTCTTTATGGATATTTTACAAATCACTCTCCTTTCAAACTGTATTTTTGTTTATTAATAACAACTTTTTTTTACCGTCACATAGTATTTTATACCTGTTTACTTTATTCTCTTGTTCTCTTATAACTATAATGATCATATAAAGATGTGCCTTTACCTCACTGGTTGTAGAAAAAGCTTCTTATATTCGTTAGCATAGCTAGCTAACCAGATGCTAATAACAACAAAGTTATTGACTGTATGATCAGTATGACAGATGAACAGATCGCCACTGGGCTTTCAACTAAAGACACAGCCACACAAAAACTGCGGCATGTGTACGGCTCCTACTCAGGGGCGGATCTACCGGGGTGGCATGGGGTGGCAACTGCCACCCTAAACAATAGCCTTGCCACCCCAGCTGCCACCCCAGTTGGCATCTTTGTTTTGAAAGAAAAGTTGTGGCTCATCGGACATTTATCAGAGAAAGTCTCTAATGTCCGAGTGCAAGTGAATGCAGCACAAGATGCACGTCATGTAACCCCTCCCCCGGTCCTGGCGCGAGAGTGGAAATATGATTGGTGGCGAATTCACTTGAACGGGGGGACGGCGCAAAACGAGAAGCGTTTCGGACCCAAGCACTGAATGAATGAGGTAGTTGCGGTCTACAATGACAGAGAAGAGAATGTCAAGTTTGGCTGTACTCAGCATTGAATCAAAACGCACTACAGCTGTTGATCTTAATAAATTTGTGAGGCGTTTTGCTGAACAAAATAGTAATCGCCGCATTCAGCTGTAATAGACATGCCAACTTAATGCTATCCGTGAGCAGAGCATTAAGTTGGCATGTCTATTACAGCAGAATGCGGCGATTAGTATCACGTGCGGGCTGGCTTGACTGTGTTTTCCCAAGTGGAGGCTGGCTTGACCGCAGTTCACGGATGACTCGATGAGAATAACAAACTGTTAAGATGATGACCTTGTATGCGTGTATATATTTTTTTCTTTGAGGGGGTCTGCCCCCAAAAAACTGTTTTAAGTCCTGAGAAAGTAAAATAAGACGGTGTGTAAAACTACACTGCTCAGCCAACAGAAAGTAACCACTTTTATTTAACTAGGCCAGTAGGTAAGGACCTTCCACTGGATAATAACTGCAGCGATGTTTTAGCTGAATACACGTTTTTTAAGCCTAACTGATGCAGTTAGTCACTTCTTTAATGTTTGTTCTTTCTGATGTAAAGTCAAGGTTGTAACTGTATATCAATAACGATATAATTACTTGTTTTTCAAATTTGAAGGAGGGTGAGCAAGCATCTTGATGAACATTCATCATTAACTCCTCCAAAAAATATAGTTTATTCAATAATAAATGAATATGTGAATCATAACAGTTCTTCACTATATCTGTAAAGCGTCTTTGAGCACCTGTAAAAACGCTAACAAATTAAATCAAAAAATTTAAATTATTATTATTTATTAACAGTGATTGACAGCTGATAGGAATAATATGATTGTTAATATTATCATATTCATTCAGACAAACATCGATGAGACAGTTCATTAATGTACTTATTGCAGCAGTCTGCATAGATTTGGTACCCCTGCTGGTCTAAGAGTGAGACAAACTCATTCAGTTATTGTTCAGTTAAAATTCATTAAATTACGTCTGCCACCTTATATGTAAGGCTTTACTGATGTGCCACAATAATATCACCTATGTGATTGAGTTAAAATATTAATATTGTGGCTTTCCAAGTTAACATTGATTGTAGGGGTGTAATGGTTCACAAACATTTCGGTTCGGTACGTACCTCGTTTTTAGGTCACGGTTCGGTTCGGTACGTTTTCGGTACAGCAGAAAAAATTATCACAAAACATTAAATATATATTTTTAAATTATTATTAAACTGACTAATGTATTCAAATAAATACAAAATATAGTAAAAATAAACATTAAGGTGCAGCATTTCGATGAACTGAAATAATCTGTATTTGAACTGTATGTACCTAAGCAGCCAGCTTGACATTAGGACTTGCTTTTCATTGTATTTTCATGTTGTTTAAAGAAAGATGAACTTGTCCACATTGCTTGCTGAAAGGGCAGATCTGCTGGCACTAACAATGTCTCCTGCTGTGGAGAACACCCTCTCTAGGGACAGAGGTAGCAGATACAGCCAGGTAGCGCTTTGCTAACATGGCAACATAAGGATACTTGGCGTTTGTAATAGCTTTGGCTCGGTCTGAACTTTCTGCGAGTGGTGGAGGCTTACATGCTAGTGGGAGTTGGGTTTGCACTTCAGTCTTTTTTCTTTTGGTACCGGTGATATTCACGTTCGGTGATGCCTTTTCAAATGAGTGTGATGTATTGCCAGCCGCGTAACCAATGTTAGTTGAACAATGTCGACAAACAGCTTTGGTTCGGTCCACCTGTCTTTGTCCGTCATCCTTGTACGTAACTGCGAAACCAAAATGTTCCCAAACCGGAGACTTCAATGATGCTGAAGGATTTTCAGCTCAACTTTATCTGCGTTCGCCATTTCGACAGTTCCTCAAATTACTGACTACATTTGAACGCATCCCTGTGACCAGCTCTCATAGTATGCCTCTCGTCCAATGAAATGACTTGGTCGCTCTATGATATATACCTGAGATTACTTCCAGAAAGTTGTTCTCAATTTTTTACGTTTAACGCTATATTCGGTAAGGGCCCGTACCGAATAATTTCAGTACGGGTACGTGTACCGTTACACCCCTAATTGATTGATATGATTGCGATTTCAATCAGCATATACTTCTGTCAGGGGATGCCACCCCTCAAAATCTCCTGCCACCCTCTTGCCACCCCATGAATATTTGTCTAGATCCGCCCCTGCTCCTACTGCAGTTTCTGAAGTGCCGGAGCGGCGTTCTGGTGCTCTCCGTCAGAACTACACCCCTGTCAGACGAGACATATACCACGTGATGACACGTAGGCTCGTGTTGTGTTCAAGGACCCTGACCTTGGCCAGAAAAAACAGGCACTCGCTTGTTTAATTCTTTTGCGGTCTCGATTTCTTTAATTTTTTTTTTTTCCGTGTGTTTATAAATTACCTCGAGGGCCATACCAAACGGTCTTGCGGTCCGTATACAGAGGCCAGAGGTTCCCCACCCCTGTTATAAATGAATCCCTGAGGAGTAGTATTCATTTGTCAAAATTCTGCACTCCCTGAACCAGAACCAGCCTTGGTGTTGCACACTGTCTGTCTGGGCTGTCTGTGTCGCAGCCTATCTGGAGCCCAGACACCAATAGTCCTGCTGATGGACCATTCATCACACACCACTTTGGACGCTCTCGGGGCAAGAGAGCAGTTTGTAATAGCTGTCTGTGCTGTCTGCTGTGAGTGTGTGTGTGTGTCTGTCTGTCTGTCTGTCTGTCTGTCTGTCTGTCTGTCTGTCTGTCTGTCTGTCTGTCTGTCTGTCTGTCTGTCTGTCTGTCTGTCTGTCTGTCTGTCTGTCTGTGTGTGTGTGTGTCCCTTCTGTTCTGCACCTCCGTTCTTCTCTGAAACTCACAGAACTTCTCCTTCATCGTGTTGATACTTCTTCACACGCACACACTCCAAAAGACAGTTTTATCACCATTTCCTCTTTAGTTTATCACTCATACTTTTCCACAGCTAGGGTTCAGGGAAAGTAACTGTGTGTGTGTTATAAACCTGTCTCCCAGCATTGTGCGTGTGCACTCAAAGCCAATAGAGCCTCGTCATCAAAGACCCTTTGAGAAAGTTCAGTTCAGCCAATCCTGACTCTCTCCTTTCTGCAGCAACAGTGACAAACACTATAAACGGCAGCACGTGATGCTCCATCGATTCCTATCTTGCTGACTCATCCTTCATGATATTTGTTCCAGCAAACCTCTAAAGTCTAAATGTTTACTGATATAATACGAAAGAGGGCCATCTATTTCAAGGGTTTACAATATTAATGAGTCAAAAAACACTAAAGGATATTCAAGTAGTACCACAACAATAACATATTAATTACATTTCCTACAGTCTATGCCCACTGGAACCGGAAAGCTGTGATCAATCCTACGGTCTGCTGATAAAAGCTTTTACAGTCATTGCCTTAAACACCAGATGGCTGATGAATGTTGCTTTTTGTGGAAGATTCAGAAATAAAAAATGGGTAGAGCTGAGCAATGATTGCAATCGTAGCTAAATAACTCTTCAAATTGAAACAATCTGATCGCAATCAACATTTAGCACAGATTTCAAAACACATTTCCAGAATATGAGCAAAATAAATGCAAACGAATGCACATTTTCTATAAAAAGCTGCTGGTACCAATTCTCAAGGTGGCAAAGAAGGTGCAAAATGTACAATGTTTGTGTCTCCTTGTATTGTAATCCCTCCACGTTGTTGATCATTATAGCTGGTGTCATTATGTGTTCAGGATGTCCATGTATCTGCCCTTTTCTTGTGCATTTGATGAGTCACTAATGCATTGAGGGATTTCTTTCAAATTTGGCACAAGGCTTTACTTGGACTCAGGAATGATCTGATTAGATTTTGGTGGTCAAAGGCTCAAGGTCTCTGTGACCTCACAAAACACGTTTTTCGCTAGAAAATCCCTAAACTGTTTACCTTGACTCTTTAGTAGAATGTCTAGTCACATGATCATCATTTTTCTTCATCAATATTTATTTTTGCTTATCCTCTTTTCATAGCAATATTATTTTTTATCAAACATGAACTTTTTCCCCATAACTAAGTGAACTTGTTGGATTGCCTGGTTTGGAAAGTCACAGCAATTGTAGTATGCAATCCCTCCCTTTGTTGGACAATTCATCAAGCACATCATGATACAGAAGCTGTAACACTGATGTCTTTATAATTGCCACATATAAATGTCACAATACATTACTTTTTAGTTTTTTATAGATGCTTTATGTTTTGCTTCATGCTCTGAGTCAGTTTGTTCCAGACTCAGATATGTGAGGCACAAATTTGTCTTACGGTTCAGTACAGTATGAAACAGCTAACAACAGCTGAGTTTTAATGTGCACATATTCTATCTGTCACCTTATATCACTCTTTAAAGCTGGCCTCGTGTGTGCACATATATATATATATATATATATATATATATATATATATATATTTATATGTGTGTGTGTGTGTGTGCATGTGCATGTGTGTGTTTGTGTGTGTGTATATTGACCATCACACAGCACACGTTCTGTCCCTTTCCTCTCCTCCTCCATCTGTTGCCTCTTGACAAACACATGGTGTCTTGTTTGGCCGACTCAGCAAGGCCCCCCGGCTCAGTGTGCTACATGTATACTGTAGTCACACACACACACACACACACACACACACACACACACACACACACACACACACACACACACACACACACACACACACACACACACACACACACACACACTCCTCCATCTCTCCTGTATAGTTGTGTAAGATATCAAGACTGAGTGTGAATGGGATAACAAAAGCTCCGAGACTGTAGCAGATGGATGCGTGATATGGCACAGAATAAATAAGCTATAAGCAAAGAAAGACAAGAGATACAACTGTAGTCCACTGTGGTCAACTCACAAGAGGCTGTTAGCATATTGGTCACGTGTGTCCTAAAATTCTGCCAGAACATAAGTCTCATGTGGAGGAGGATAATACACACAGGAGAAGGCCGATGGGGAGAGCGAAAAGTCATAAACATGGTCACAGAGAACCACAGCCTCTGAGAGATCAACAGAGTGACGGGTGAATAGATTCATCCTGGTAATTATTTGTTTTCTACATGCATGCAGAGTGAGGGGGTGAGACTTGGCTTTAGCTCGCTGTGAATGCCCAGTCTTCTGTCTGTCACATGGACAAGTGACATAAAGATCTCTAGGATTACAGTTTATTATTAAAGAGCTGCACATGCTGTAGAAAGAACCACTACAACAATGCAATATAGCTCATTGCTTGTTCACCCCCCTATAAATAATAGAAGTTCTTCTTTCATTAGGAATTGTGAGATTGTGGTAGTGTCTCAGGCGTGAAATCAAATCTGTGCGTGTGTTAAATGTCTTAGTGCTCGATTTGTAATCCAACAGATGTTAAGGCTTGAGTAAAGCCTAATCTCTATCAGATAGAGTTGAGTTATTTCCCAATATCTATCCTGGATTATCAAACACCAGTGTTTCCCCTAGGTTTACTGCTTTGGGGTGCTGCCTGGCCGGGGGGTGGTATTGTAATCCTCTGGAGCAGAGAGAGGAGCTGTGGATTATTGTTATTTATTAATGAATCAGTGTTTCTTAGGGTCAAAAACACTAAACTCACAACTTAAAATGAAAGTCAGTCGTTATCCGAGTCAAATCTGCAGAAAATAAACAAGTCAGACACTGAAACATGCACATAAATTGGATAAATAACATAAGCGTATAGTTTATTTAATAAAAGAGCACATGTTCAATGTGAAAAGTGATAGTAGATAGATTACTTCAGTTGCAATTTGGTGCTATATATGTATATATTATATTTTTTAAAAAAAATGAATTTCACGTGGGGCGCGGGGCTCCATTGGTGGGGCTTTGTTGGCGGGGCTCCGTTGGCGCGGCTCCGTTGGCCAATGGTAGGGGAAACACTGAACACTCTCTCAATCTAGTCGGGAAAAGTGAAACACTTGTAGTTTAGTCCTCCACAAGTCTTTCGTCAGCTTCAATTCATTTGACGTAGAATGGATTCTAAAGAAAAAGAGGCACAAAATGAACTTTAATGGCAATAACAACATGTTGAATGTTTGAAAGCTTCAACTTGACCGCAGACATCTCTTAAAAGACTTAAAAATAGATTTCTGACCTTGACTTCATGTTTATTCTGACACCACATGAATGCAGAAAAAGGCCCTGATTTGCAATGCGTACAAAAGTGGATGTGATTCGGTGCGCCACAAAATGAAATGGGTTTTCCTTAGCCCATGCTTCACCCTTCCAGCTAGTTTCATAAAAGTTAGGATAGTAGTTTTTTCTTATATCTGCTGATACAAAAAAAAATGCATTCATATATATGGAAATAGTGTTGGCAAACATGTGCCTGTTCACATATCCAACCACAGCATAAGTATTAATTTTGAGTCCTGAATTCAGGACTCAAAATTAATACAAGTCCAATATTCACTCTCTTGTAGCTCTATTTTGGTCTCCACAAACCCCTGAAGAAAATCTCTGGTTCTTTAGCTGCTAAATGCTCAACAACGTTAACTGGCTTGTCGCTTACTGTGTCTGTCTGCTTGTTGAAGCTTGGAAGTTAGTTTGCAGTACATTTGAAAGCTTTTTTTAATAGAAATCACTGCTTGCTGCCTCTAGTAAAGGATGTTGTTGAGCGTGAGAGTAAACCAAGACAGTGGGCCATAGACCAAAACAACAAGCTGAAAACTAAAATTATGGAGGAAATAGAAACGTTAGATTGTTTCTGTCACCTTTGCTGTAGTTAGTTGGTCTTATTGTGTGACACTTTTTTTATCAAAACAACATGATGCATGTGTCATGAACACTTGATTTACCCTTACCCTTCTCTCGAACAGTGGTTATATGAACCTTTACACCATTGGTCTGATTAAGTCCAGCCTTTGTCAAGGTTTCAAGTACATTTACTCTTAAACTGAGAACCCATTAGAGAGACAAAAGGCGGTGAACAAAGGGGAACTTGTGTTAAATGGTGAGAAAGTTGGTTTAGGATTACTTGAGTGAAACACTATAGTACTACAGTAGTATTGCGTAATTGTGATAAACAGCACACTTTCAGGGATACTTTAATTTTGATCAAAATGTACGATTTTCTGGTCAAAGGTCAAGGTCATCATGATCTCACATCTGCCATATTCTTGTGAACATGTTATCTCAGAAACACAAACTGTTTTTGGTCCATAACCCAAGAATCAATACCTTAATGTTGACACTTTTACACATACGGTGTCTGATAGGTTAAAATAAATAGGTAATGACTTTTCAGACAGACATGGATGTTAACTGACACCCACTAATTGGTACTGGCAAACAAACGTAATGCGGTGATTATGGTTTGTTTTGTGCTATGTATTTTTATTTGTGTTATTGCATACATGAGCAATGTGGATATACATTTTTCCGAGCCATCCATATCTTAAGTTTATTGTTGAATCAAATATTACATCCCAGTAGGCCTCTAAATTAACTCAACAAAAGAATGCACATAAAACCCTTACCAAAAAAACTGAACAAAGCCCAGGACATTCGCAGAGATATCTCCTCATTCCTTGGATCTCTGAGGCAGCTATACTGTAGGAGACATAAGAGGGAAAAAAGCAAAGTCAGGCGCCCATAAGCGAAATATGAGCCTTGATGAAATGTAAGACCTTTCAGGGTCTCAGGCTTTCTTTCCAAAGCCAGAAAAAGTAATCAGAGTCTTTGTTGATTTCATTAAAAACCCTGAAGAACAAAATTCCACTGGATCTGTAGCACTTGCATACTAGGATATATCAAATTACGCTTCATGAAAATGCTCACACTACCACTTAGGTTTACTTACTTACCACATATATATACTGCATCTGCTTGCAATATAAACCATCCAAATACATGTGAGGGAAAAACATTAGGGTCAGAGAAGTATACGAGCAATTCAGAAGGGCATACAGTGGAATATACGGAAAGGACTGTAGTAATGCATTTTGCCATCCATTGCTGCCAGTTGTGGTTGTTTAAACTGCTCATCACTGAGCTAAACTCATTGCTTCCCATGTCACTTATAATGATATACAGTATATGCTTGTGGTAACATGTTTGTTTGTGGGTGTGACTGTGTTATTATTGTATGTGTGCATTACTTATGTAAGAGCAGTTTCCCTGCCTTGGTACAGTGTCTGAGTAATAACTCACTTTTGTTACCTTGCCTTGGAAAAAAGGCAGCATGCTGCTGTGAGGTTTTTTTAAAGTAATAATCCTACAACCTCTGTGCTTTGTTTGCTGCTCTTTTGCTAATATGGTACAACAGTGATTCATGAGGCTTTTACATTTTGAAACAGCTGTCAAGTACTTCTGGGATAATCCTCTATCACTCGGTTGAGGATTTATTTGCATGTTGCCTGCAGAGGAAATGGGTAGTAGCATGAGAAGCTACAGCTGCCACGGCTGGAAAGATAAATAAGAGTTCCACACTTAAATCTGATTAACAGAAAAACAAGAGAAACTAAACAAAAGCCTAATTGTAGTGAGGCAATGTGCTGAGAAGGAAATTGATGCATTTGCTTAAACATCCACTTCGCTGTCTCCATTTCTTTTTTATTATAAGGCCAAGTTGAGTGCCTTTTATATTATTATATGCATTTAGCATCGATTCAGTTTTTTAAAAGCAAAAAGAACAAAGACTATTAGATGGGAAATTACTTTGTTGGATATACATGTAGCAGGCATTAACCGGCACATATTACAAATAAAACACAAATCCAGAGTCAAGAAAATATACATTTTCTAGCGATTAGATTTCTGTCCAAAAAATACATGAAAAGACAACAAAAGAGCTCCAAATTTAACTTGACAACTTTCTGAGCCTATTATTGGCATTTGGCTTCAAGGCGTGTTTCCTCCTATATACGATGTTAATCCTAAAAATACAGTATACTGTATATCGATGTATTTATAAAAGGTTCAGTCATGAACTAAAACAGCTTGGAATTGTACGTTTTCCCAAACTAATCAAACATATGACAAAAAGAGAAGTGGTTGGGGACTATTTTCAGCGGCGTATTAATTCACATTTAATGCTCTAGTGAGTATCTGGGGCAGCTGGATGCAGTATGTGAGAGTTAGTGTTCATGGTAATGAGGCTACATGTTACCCAGTGCAACAGTGTGGCTCCTTAATGTGGCTGTAATTATTTTTGGACCACAATGGAGCTCTTTGGCTCAGAGGAATAAACTAGTAGTGCTTCGGCTACACAGGCATTACTCATCTGTAGGATTAAATAATTGTTGGTTATGTTTTTTTAAGAATAAATACAGTATTGTTTCTTTTCTACAGTGCATATAATGATCTGGCATTCCACCCGGGCGCTATACTTCTAATTTTAGCTAAAAGAGGAAACACAAGTGGTAACTGCTGACCTGACTGCACACACACTTTAGAGTGGGAAATTATACCGAATTAGACATGAGTTGAACAGAAAGAGGAACAGTTTACGATTTTACAAGAGACTGTGCCGAGTGCTTTATGGGTTTATGTTTATAGTAAACTCCTCTATAAATCACTTGACACAGCCTTTACTTTAGGTCTGTGTTTGTGTTTGAGTGTAATGCATGTGTGTGATCATACCTGTGTGTCACCATACTTGTAGTGCTCTCAGTAGTTGGTAAAAATGGGCCTTCTTGATGAAAGTACTGGGGAAAGGATCAGCATGTACTGTTCAAGGGATGAAAATACACAGAGAGGGGTGATGAAAGGAAGTGTGATACAACGTGAGACTCAGTGGATGCAGGTAGGCAGTGAGGGGTGGACTAGTCTATAAATGGATGCAGGTTCTTAGTAACAGATTACTGGTTATCTAATAGAGGGTGATCAGTGATAACATATTCTGTTGAAATAATCACATTTAAATTACTTTCCTCCACTCACTGTGCAGATTGGACAGGAGTTATCAGTATACTGTTATCCTACAGAAGTTAAATATTAGGTAGTAAGCTCAAAAATGATTCTTACAAAATCTAAATGTCATTTTTTTTCTACAGAAGTCTCCCTTCATCTGGTATTCATACAGTACACTATAGATGACTGGAATACTTCTGATGAGGACTAGTGAGAGGAAGAGATAGGGGGCAGGATATTAAAGGAATATTAAGGAATAAAAGCTGCACGAGTGCAAGAAAAGAAAATGCAGTATGGTTTAAACATTTGGATGAAAAGAGAGCTCCTAAGAAGGCTTCAACATGGCTGAAAGTATGATATCTAACGTAGATACAGCCTTTGCAACATTCTTTATTACATTAAGAGTTAAAAGCCACACCAAATGAGAAATGGAAAGGCAAACATTTAATTGGATTTGTTTAGTTTCTAGAGAAGATAATTAGTAAATGAAATCAAACAATACATGTCAGACTTTCTCCCTCTAATTAAAGTGATAACATACCAATTTAATATCACTGAAATGTCCCCAGCACCAGCACACAGAGGGAGGAATTTTCCACACCAGCTTGTACTGACATGACAAACAAAGCCTTGTGAAGACTAACCAAGTTTCAAAACATTGAGTATTCGCATACAAACAATACTAACTCAAACCGAAATATCTCTACAACATTTGAAATCGTTTTTTCACTCCATAATCAAAGTCCACTCTACATTAAAAACAAAATAAGACATAGCTCAATGTGAACTTCTCATACCCAAACCATGAGATCCCTACATTGATAAGGGAGGGATGGCCTTTCCTTCTATTTACTTTCACAGCTCATCATTTGATTTATATGACAACATGACATTTACGAGGTAATCTCTTATTTATAGTACGTTTGACATTTACCTTTGAACCTTATTTCTTCATAAACATTGGGCTCTTGTTCATGCCTGGACTACAAACACAACGGTTTCTGTCTGGTGGAGCTAAATGTAGCGCTACACATCTGCAGAAAATCAAACACAAGCACACACACAGATTTGTATACACCCATGATAGTGAGGGATTTCAAATACAGTACCGATCATTATTTTTTCTCTTATATAAAAAGAACAAGGAGGATTGGGAAAAAAAGGAATTGAACTGCAGAGGAAGGTAATGAGTGTGTGATGTGTGTATGTGTGTTGGGGGATGGAGTGGTTACTCAGCAGCAGTGAAGGTCATTTTCTCCAGCAGGCTTGACGCTGGGTCAAGCATTATGAGTACACGTATGTGTGTGTACACACACACACACGTGTCATAAAATACCTTTTATGAGCCTGCCAAAATTCATTTTGTTTACTATATGGTGTATCTCAGAGTTAAGCATGTCATCTATATGGGTGTGTGTGTGTGTGTGTGTGTGTGTGTGTGTGTGTGTGTGTGTGTGTGTTTCCCGTAATAGATTAAGCAGCAAAGAGAGATGACGTTAGAAGACTGGCATCTGTTTGTTTTGGGAGACACTTGAGAAGCTGTGAAGTGACAGGAAAGGCTGCTTGACACCATTGAGAGACACATGAGTGTTTCAGTGTGTGCAATTAAGAGACACAAAGGGTTAGTTCTGTACATGCTTACCTACACTTCAAACCGACAAAGTGGTCAACCGTCATCGATTTTCACTCGAATTATAAAAACCAACATGTCATTTTGCTTCAAGTAAGGGTGAATTATTGCTGCAACACAATATAAAGGATTAATCATAATTACTGTTTTCCAGCCACAAACAAATAATACATGTTTTTATATTTCATAAGTCGATTCCAGTTCCCAATGCGTCAAAAATAAAACTAAGATTAAGCCACCTTGTTGCCCAGAATTGTATTCCTAGTAATAAGGCTTTGCGCAGAATGTGGATTATCATTCTAGGAGAGAGTTAAATTGAACAGTTGCTTGGATTAATAAAATATGAAAAACCCAAATAATTAATAGGAGGCTGCCTTTTTGGTTATTGACGGCCTTATCTGAGGGTTGTTGGAGGATTTGATGGATTTGGGACTCTTGCAAGAAACCTATAAAACTTATATATCAAAATAAAATAAACAGATGACTGAAGAAATAAACACTTTCCTTTCTCAAAAAGATGAATCGGTGAATTTCCTCGTTAATAGCCTGCACGTACAAACTAGACTATATCTACTCTGAATGTGTATTCAAGCTCAGAAGTGTACTGGTGCACCTCAGTGAGACTCACAGGAACATTGTCACACCTGTGGGGTGGTATCAGTGTGTGTGTGTGTGTGTGTGTGTGTGTGTGTGTGTGTGTGTGTGTGTGTGTGTGTGTGTGTGTGTGTGTGTGTGAGAGAGTGAGAGAACGGGGGGGGGGGGTGATTGGAAGAGAGTGAGTGGTGTTTTTGTGTCTGAAAGTAAAAGGGTACAGGTGTCTCATTTCCCCCCTTGATGACGCACTTACAGTAGGCCCCAGTGAAATGGCCGTGCAACTGCTAGTGTATGTGTGAGGGAGAGAGAGATTGTTTGTGCATGTTTTCTTTGTTGTTTTTTTGCAGTTGATCTCTTGAGAAAATGTGATAGTCCAGTTGAGCTTTTTTGTTTGCTCCATGGAAGAGTTTGGAAAATCCTCAGGTGGCTTTAAGCAAGGAAGCCATGATCTGTTGAAAAAAAAAAAAAATTCAAAAAAGGGTAGTAACTTACAAATCTACCAAACCTTTTTTATTGGGTGGGTCTCAAGGGTTTACAGCCTTGGGGGTCCTCTGGGCAAATACTCTGGCAGCTCTGCAGTTGCTATAGCGCTGACAATACACAGGAAAAGCAATGCATTAGGAGATAAATGGGACCCTCAATGTTATTGTTGTGTTTGTTGCTGCTGTTTTCCCAGCTGAATCTATTCCCTGGTTGCTGTCTGAAGCATCAAATCTATTCAGATATCTTTGTCTCCTTTCTTGAGTGATTCATTTTTCTAATTATCCTCCAAACAAGGAGTCTGTGACGCTGCATTTCAGCTTTTCGAAAAACATTATACCCATTTGCCAGTGTCACTGATGTGCATTGTGATTCACTGTGTATAGCTCTGCAGTGTCAGGCTTTTATGTTGCTTTATGTCTTTGTCCTTGTCCGTCTATAGATCTTTGCTGCCACGTGAGAAAGTCATAATTCACGCCGCTATTTTGAACTTGAATTGAAAGATGTGTAATATGTATTATGTAATAATATAAAAACCCTTTTATAACAGGAACTCATTAGAGAAATGAGGAAATCCGTGCAGTAAAGGCCGACTGTAGAGCTGTGTAATGAGACGGAAGAAAGTTCACAAATCTCGCAATGGTGCAAAAAGGTGTTACAGTTTCTATTAACACATGAAATCCATTTTATTATTAACTAGAAACATAACGGTTGCTTCCTATATACCAGGATATGTATTTGTATAATGCTTGAAGCCTAATTTAGTATTTTTGGAAATACTTACTATTCACTTTCTTGCTGAAAGTTAAATAAGAAGAGTGAGGCTGCCCTAATTTCTGTCTGTGATGTATAAAGTAGGAGCCAAAAGACGGTTAGCTTAGCATAAAGACTGGAGATAACAGAAAAATACCATACTGGCTCTGTCCAAAGGGTGAAAAAATACAAACACTACCTCTCAAGCTCACTAATTATATTGTGTTTGTCAAAGCCATACAATGACTTCAACGTAACTAGGCCAGGCAACCATGGACTCCTGCTTGCATTCTTAATGCTAAGCTACGCTAACTGTTCCCTGGCTGCCACTTGATGTATTCAACAAGATCAAATCAATTACTAGTCCTGTATAATGAATTATACAAAAAACTAATGAAAGAAAAAAAAGGAATACAAATGAATCAATTAATGATGAAGCAGCTTGTTCTGTTAAAAAATATGGTGTAGATACTAATTAGAACAATTAAAAAATAATGCTATTTAATGCTACTAGAATTATTGAAGCTATGAGTCAATTATGAACCCAGCACTCATTCACTCAGTCAATCCCTAACAGAGTGGAAGAAAATAGGAGGCATTGGTTGAAACACAACACTTTAGATCAATAAAGTCATCATCCTTTTGGACCTGTCTGCTGCATTCGACACGGTGAATCATCAGATCCTCCTTCGCACTCTCCAAGCACTTGGAGTTTCAGGCTCTGCACTTTCCCTCCTCACCTCATACCTCAAAGACCGCACCTACAGGGTGACTTGAAGAGGGTCCGAGTCCGACCCTTGTCCATTAACTACAGGGGTCCCTCAGGGCTCTGTTCTTGGTCCCCTCCTCTTCTCCTTGTACACAAACTCGCTCGGATCAGTCATTAGCCCGCATGGTTTTTCTTACCACTGCTACGCTGACGACACCCAATTAATTCTGTCCTTTCCCCGCTCAGAGATCCAGGTCGTCGCACGCATCTCTGCTTGTCTAGCTGACATCTCTCAGTGGATGTCTGCTCACCACCTCAAGCTCAACATTGACAAGACTGAACTGCTCTTCATTCCGGGAAAAGATTGTCCCACTCTTGACCTAACAATCAACATCGGCACCTCTGTTGTTTCCCAACTCAGACTGCAAGGAATCTGGGTGTGACCCTAGATAACAACCTGTCCTTCACTGCAAACATAGCTGCTACAACCCGCTGCTGCAGATACACGCTTTACAACATCAGGAGGATGCGTCCCCAGCTGACCCAGAAAGCGACGCAGGTTCTGGTCCAGGCTCTCGTCATCTCACGCCTAGACTACTGCAACTCCCTCCTGGCTGGTCGACCTGCATGTGCCATCCGACCTCTGCAGCTCATCCAGAATGCAGCGGCTCGTCTGGTCTTCAACCTTCCTAAATTCTCCCACACCACGCCGCTCCTCCGCTGCCTTCACTGGCTTCCGATAACTGCTAGAATCCACTTCAAGACAATGGTACTTGCGTACCATGCTGCGAATGGATCTGGCCCTTCCTACATCCAGGACATGGTTAAACCGTACACCCCAGCACGTGTACTCTGCTCTGCATCAACCAAACGGCTCGCTGCACCCTCGCTGCGAAGGGGACCCAAGTTCCCATCGGCAAAAACACGTGGGTTTGCTATCCTGGCTCCAAGATGGTGGAATGAGCTCCCCATTGACATCAGGACAGCAGATAGCTTACTCACCTTCCGGCGCAGACTGAAAACTCATCTCTTTCGACTCCACTTCGAGCGATAGAACTACTAACAAAGCACTTATATACTAATAAAGGGCTGGCTTATCTAAAGCCAGTTGAGTAGCACTTGAAATGTTTTTGCTCTATGAAACCTGATGTACTTATATGATTCTGTTTTCTTCAAGTTTGTATTTTGTTGGTCGAACGCACTTATTGTAAGTCGCTTTGGATAAAAGCGTCAGCTAAATGCAATGTAATGTAAAAAAAAAAAATGTAAACATATTTTAGGGACCTGACTACTTTAGCTCTGTTTAGTGATCTGTAGAAGAGGAAAATCACTCGGACTCAAAATGGACAGAAAACACAGTAGACTGTGAAAAGTGAGAAGCATGCTGACAGTTTAATAGTGGGAGGAATACAAATACAGGTACATTGGAGAAAAGATGTGGCACGACAGGATAATAGTAGGCATCGAACAAGAAATGTAGCGTGAAGAAACGTGTTATATTTTTCCCTGTGTGTCTGTGCACAAAGGAGGGCATGTCAAATTTGGTGAAATTATATTTTCTTCATGCGGTGTCATTTAATCTCCTTTCATTTTGTGAGGTTATATTTCAATTCTAATGTCCTTGCCAACGACACAGAAGGAAATAGGCTGATAAGCCTGTTTTGAATTGAGATTTTACACAGAGGGACTTATGTGTGTGTGTGTTTGTGTGTGTGTGTCAGAGAGAGAGGCGGTGAGCGCCGGTTGGCATGCATGTGCCTTGAAATGAAATCATAAAATCAAGCATAGATAGATAGATAGAACAAGGTCAGTGAGACTAATATAACATTATTAACAAGGGCAGGGAGAGATAGAGGGAGGCAAAGAGTAGAGGGGGAGGAGGAGGAGGCGGTCCTTTTACCAACTCCATCCAATCAGATGAAGGAGGGAGGGGCTCAGCAGTCAGGAAGGAAGGAGCAGAGCAGCAGCAGCAGACACAGAGGGAAGAAACAGAGCATGTTACAGAAGGAGGGAGATGTTGGAAGGTAGAGGAAGGTAGACAGAGAGATGCTGTGACATAGTATGTGTGTCTGCATTGCTGTCAGTAGCGCCACTCTCCATCCTCTCGTCGGGGAGCATGATGTGTTATGGAGCTCGGATACACAGGTTCACTGCTTATCCAGGGGATGCAGATAGAAGTTCACCTTGAGCCGGAGTCTAACATTGTCTGTCTGGACCGCTGGGATTACAAGAAATACGCATTGTTTCCAACACAAAGATCAACAGAGATTTAATCGGATCTGACCACCTGCCAAACCAAAAGTGGCTTCAGATATTTTAACTTTTGGATTACTGGTCCAGACCTAAACCACAACAGAACTGAGAATCCAGGGTCAGAACTCAAACAGGTACTTGCTCGGCTGAAAGTTGCCAGCTGTCTCTAAACCAGACAGCTTTTAGAACCAATATTGTGACATTCCCAACTCACACTGGAAGCCCGCAAACCCAAGCCGGTCCTGCAGCCCGGGGACCCTGGAGCTGGCCTGACCTTGGATTGTCTGTCCCCCGAACCCCTCCTGGCACCGGCAGAGACCCCCAAAATGTCTCAGACCGGAGGACGAATCCACAACAAAAAGGCTGGCATTCGGGCTGCTGTGATCCTGATCGGACTCCTGCACAAGTCTCGCAAAGCCAAGGAGAAGGAGAGAGAGAAGGAGAGAGAGAAGGAGAGAGAGAAAGAGGAGAGCGAAGGGTGGGTGAAGTTTGTCCCGTTTTGTGGTTTGATGAGGAAGGCATGCTGGGTATTTTACATTTAGCTTAAGATCAAACAGGCTGCAGTGCAGTGTTGCAGCTGGGATTGTAAAGAAAACTTAATTACCCTGTAATGTCATTGTTAATTCAGAGGCATGGGGCACTTTGTGGTTCAATGAGATTCCATCTGCAGTTTTATAATCCTAAAGGTCCTTTTTATAAGAGTTAGTATGTCTTATTTATATCTTAGTCAGTGGAAATAACAGACTTGAAATAAATAGAAAGGTAGTGAGGATTGTGGGTGAAAAGAGGTTGAGTCCTTTTCAAGAGGCGACTGAGAGGAAAGAAGCAAGTGTTCAAAAAGGGAGATGTGTCCAATAAAAAGGAAAAGCTGCAGAGCAAAGGTCATCCTTCCTTTTCTGTTTATATTTCTAGTTTTTGATGCATAAACTAGCACCAATGGACACTTGTTGATGCCTGTAGTAATAAAGAAACCCTTCCATTTGTTTAGGGCAGAGTCGTGGGTGAGCTCAAGTTCAATAGGTGAGCTGCGAATTATAGTGGAGAAAAGGATACAGTGATTTACTGCCTACACCCAAGCTGTAAACAGCAGCTGTAAATATGGGATTGAAGCAGGCTTTTCAATGAATGTATTATGGACTATGAAGATTAAAAATGAAAGCAACAAAACAATGCCTTTCAATCTCTTGAGCTCTTCAGGTTTGTATGATGACAGTTAACACCAGATTGTCAAGACCGTCAGAAATTGCCACTCCAATTTCACCAATAAGAGGATTCCCCCTGCATGCTGTGTTGTGTCCAGATCATCTTACTGCTAATACTACCTACGATGAGTGCAGTCAATATGACCCATGGGAATATCCCACCTGAAAGCAAACAGTGTACAAGGTTGCCTGACCTGTTTTGACTGAGCTAACATTAGCAGCTTGCACATACAGTTCAATTGGGATCCCAGCAGAAGGTTGTTGCAGAATGAGTTTGAATATTGAGGAGCAAATAGACAGATAAGAACTGCGCTGCCAAGCAAATATCACACGGTGATCCTCTGCTATTTTTATACATATTTATAATTTCTTCTACTTGCCTGAGAGTTCTAGCTACAACATGTCACTGCCTACTTCAATGTATGTATGGCAAACAGGAAAATGCAAATGAGCCTCATCAGGAAAAAATCAGTTTCATTCACTAAGATCAGCGCTTATTACCACCTGAGGCTACAGTGAAATTATCAATAGCTCAGGATTGCAGAATTATTTTCTAAAGGGTTTCAGGCAAAGATTTTTCAGTGAGATTTTCTTGGGTACTGTTAGAAATTAAAATCAATGTTTTGATGGCATAATGTACCTTAAATGTACCTTCAGTTTAAATGCTGTTTTATACTGAAAAACCAGAAAATTATTGTGCACAACCAGTTAAGCTTTTATTCTGAAAATCCTTCATCTCCGGTTAGCATGTGGCTAGTTTACCATTTCTTATAGAGGTTAATTTAGTAGCGAAATGACATGGAGTGATGCACACCGAAACCTACTGATTTTAACACTGCAACTATAGACGTATTATTATTGCTGAATATTAAATGAAGGTATAGTTTATTTGAATAAAGTTATTGTTTACAGACGTGGGTAAGATGTGACAACATCCGGAATGACCAGAAACCAAACCAGCCGTGAAGTATTTTCTGTATTTTTTAGAATATTAACTACAACGTTTAGAATGTGTTAAAGGAAAAGTGATGAAAGACAATATGAGGAGAAGAGGCGTGTTTAAGTATTTATTGAATGTACAATGCCTGAATCCTCTGTTTAAACGTAACAACGGACATTAAGATGTGGAGGGCCGGCCCGCAGGGAGGAGCCTACAGAAGCTATATAAGAGCAGCACCTGAGCGGTTCGGCCTCTTTTCTCTGCTAGCGAGGGCCAGAGACAGCTGCTTTTCTGTCGGACAATATCCTGTTTGTGACTGTACCACGCCTTTTTATTAATTAAAGTACCAATTTGAAAACATCTCCGAGACTCCATTTAGTCTCCTTTTTAAGCTTCTCTTTCCTGGACGCGAGAATAACCATCACAGTTAACAATTGGTGTTCCGCGACGTGATTCTCGTTGGACAGAAGAGACTACACAACCAGCTGTTTTCCGGAGACGCGGCTTCCGTTCGACACAACGAGCTCGAATACTTGGTAAGAGGAAACCTGTTAAATCAAATTCTTCATAGTTTATGCAGTACAAAATAGGTTTGTGTTGGACGGAGGCCAGCGGATCCTGAAAATAGCTGTGTATTTAATGTTAAAACAACCAAATTTATAACAATAAGAATTCCATAACACATGGCGTTGCATTTTCACAATCAGGGTGAGTTCCAATTTCTTTTTTTCTTATATCTAACCCTGCATGCTATTAATTTGTGTGTGTGTAGTATTTTAAAATATAAATGTGTGAGGCCATTGTACTTTGGGTAGGTGTCTTGTTGTGTTTTCATGTAGGTGTCCCTTGTTACGTCAGTAGTTAAATTAGCCTATGACGTAAGGATATATAAGTCCATTTAACGATTATTGTTAAGATCTATGGGACATAGCGAATTGATTAGGGATCAAGTAATTGAAAACAAACAAGGCATAGCGAATCAACTTAGGGTTGAGTAACTGAAGACAGTGCTAGTCGAAAACAGTTGAGAACTGTTTTAAAAAAGTCCTTTTGAGGAAAGGCTTGATTAAGGTGTAAGCTTTATCAGTGGTCATAACTGTTCTAGTTTCAACCAAGATATTGCGGGTGGAATACGAGATGTGGAGTTACAACAGCATTACGTTAAATTGACGACGGTCATTTAATAGTCGCTGATAAGTTACCATAATACTCCCACCTAGCGTGTCGAAATGGCAGCAGTTGACCAATAGTGGACTATAAAGTCAAATAATACGTAGATAGGTTTATAGCTTATGCGTAAGGGTTCCTAACTTTAAGTGATGATATCAATAAGATAAAGCCCATTTTTTTCATAGTAAACTAGATAGAAATGTTATTTTAAACTGCAGTGTTGTTTTGTGTTCAATTTTCTTGACAAGATTACACCCCGCCATTATTTAAACTCCCCTCTGAGAGCCACGAGGTGTTTTCAAATCCCTTTGTTCTTCAGGTCAAAGGTTGGAAAATCAGTTGCCATCTTGTCTTGTCCTCATGCTGAAAATAAGCCACACGGCAGTCGCCATTTCGTGAAATGCTAATTGAAAGTACTCTGTTTGTTTTGACACACAGTCCCACTCACATGAGGCTAGGCACTCCATATTGAGAAGGACAAATCATATTTATTGGCAGAAGTTGGAACTATAAAATAGACAGGTTATCTTACCGTGGGAAGTTTGGTATTTGTAGGAGTCTGGTTTTGAAAATATTGTTGTTTGCAAGTGCGTATTGGCGGTTTATTTGAGATATTCTTGTTTGCAAGTGTGTATTGGCGGTTTATTTGAAATATTGTTGTTTGCAAGTGCGTATTGGCGGTTTATTTGAGATATTCTTGTTTGCAAGTGTGTATTGGCGGTTTATTTGAGATATTCTTGTTTGCAAGTGTGTATTGGCGGTTTATTTGAGATATTCTTGTTTGCAAGTGTGTTTTGGCGGTTATGTGCTGTGTTGTTTAACCATATTCACATTTTCTTCCCATTTTTAAGGAAATAAGCTTCTTCTTGTTAAAAAGAGGTACAAAGATATTATAACATTTTGAAGCTTAATTTTGAGTGTTATTGATGAACACATTCGCCGGGACAGAATTACAAAGTGGTTTCTAATTAACATATGAGAAACTTTACATCATAGACTTTCAAGCTAGACTGTAGAATATTCAAACACCAATTGATTAAATCTAACACAAATTATGACATTTACATAGTTCCATACATTTCAGTATGCACTGTACACAGTAGATTTAGATTTTCACAAGACTTCGATTTTCTTATCTCAAAGTCAAAAACGATACACTGTACAATTTTTATTTTAAAATTTCAAAAAAATGTTATCTTTTAATTTATTAATATTTTACAAAAAAAAAAAAAAAAAACTTAAATCATAAAAAAAAAAAAAAAAACCTACCCAGATTTAAAGTTAAGTTCGGATGACATAGGATATTATTTATCAGGAACGAAGGTGCTAGTCGGAGGATTAGTGTTTCAATCTTTGATAACTTAATAATATTCATTCGAATAGTTAGAGAACATGTCACCAAAAGAAACTAAATTGAGACTAGACGCAGAGCCAGGCTCAACCGCAGATATCAAGGAAAGGGTAATAATCTGATCAGATGCTTTAACCTTTCCAATTAAAAGAACTATCTGGAGTGAAGATGAAGAAAGATTTATAAGAGTTACAAGTCTGATACTCCATCTGGAATATGCCAGCCTATTGGCACACAGCATAAATGTGGTCCGAGTAGCAGACCTGCCAGTGAGGGAAGACATAGCAGAAAAAACAAGACACCGTAGCTTGTAGGAACAAGACAAGGAGAAGGGAGGGGGAACTTCCAGAGAAGGCAGGGCAGACACCTCCAACAATTCAAGCTCAGGAAGAACCAGAGAATGCAGAGCAGACACCTCAAACAGTTAAATCTCAGATAGTGCCAGAGAATCAGATGCAGAACCAACAACCAGGAGGTTTCCAAGGAGGCACAGGCAGAAGAAGTTTACGGTTTGAGGGATGTTACCATTGCAACCAAATGGGCCATTGGACCAGAGATTGCCCGCAACTACTAAGGCAACATGCACCAAACAATGGCCCTCCATGTAGTTACCCTGGGGGAGGTTTCCATGATTACGACAGAAGCAGGGGGTCTCAGGGATGTCAAAGACGAACAGCATTGCCAAACATGACCCAAATGCCACTGACACCCTGGTATCAACCACAACAATGAGGAAGCTCAGAGGGCCAGACCACCAGGTGATGCATCTTCAGCACAAGGGTATTTTGAAATCCAGCTACATTGAGCCATATATGTCGCCACAGAAGGGAGAGGTTTAATGTTTAATGTAAAAACAGAATCGAGAGTAGCATTTGCATTTACACATAAAGCATCCACAGAATAGAACATTTAGCAGACTATTTTTGTAATTATGAGAAGGAAAGAGATTACGAGTGATGTTGTTCCCCCACACAGAAAACTATTGTGTCCACACAGCTAGTGAGGTCAAGACGATGGGGTTTCCACCCAAAAATATGAAGACGGAAACCTAGTACTCGCCCAAGACGGAGGATCCATACCAAATCCTCCTGTTTACACCGACTGCAGTTCAAGGGGCGGCGATACACCTGACGTGGAGCTGTTGAGACCTAAAAACAGAAACTCGCTTCTGCTGTGGTGAAGTCTGGCTACAAAGGGAGGTGTCCGATAGGGTCGCTTGTCTCAAACCAGTGAAGAAGTCAACAAGAACCCAGCAGAACTAGAGAGTGACTGTTAGCGGGAGAACAGTGACAGAGCGACAGAGACTGGCACAACATTTTCCAGCCAGTACATAGATAGACCCCGTCAGAAGACCGGGGCTGTGTTTAAAGGGGAACTTCATTTATTGTTAGTGGAAGTGTAGTTTTTTAGTCAAACAATTATGTGATTTATGGAGTCAGATTACATTTTTCTCAAACACAATTTTATAATCGGTCTGAAGTATCTGTTTTAAGGCAATGAGCTGCAGATTAAATAACATAACACTGATTGAGAGCTTGGATGAAGAAGTTGTAGGGTTTTAACAACAGTTTCAAGAATCAGTTTTTATTTATTTATGCTTGAGTAATTTTACTGATTTATAGTGTAGTGCGTAAGGCACTATCTCACTTTGAGTGAGGGGCACCAGCCCTTCATGCATGTCACCCTCTGTGAGAATGGTTCGTATGTTTCCCTCTAGTTTAGAGAAATATTATTTTATTATATCTTTGTTCAGCAGTATCAAACAATCCTCTAATCCTAGAATTATTGAGACGCATTAGCGACACCAGGGGTATTGTTTTTCGCAGCAACAATGATGCATAATACCAGGACAAAAGCCATTATTGCAACATGTAAACCATTTTTTGTGCTAATGGCAGATTTGAGTGAATATGTTTTTATACCATCAGAAAGCCACACATCATACGATATTTTGTACGCCTTATGGGTACACGGAGAAGTTATATTTATTTAGTGCAACGTTATGGGTTTTACATGTCCTGTTCAGAATAGGGTAATCATTGCAATATTAATTGAGCATGTTCTGCTCAAAGGAGGGAGTGTCATGATTATACAGATATGTTGATTTCAGTGACGTTGTAGTTAATGAATAATAAAATGTAGTTAATAATAGGTCTCATAACGACAAAAGGTATGCCAAAGCTTGGGCCTCCTCCAAGGAGGGAGTGGTCCAGTTTTAGATATTAGACGAATAGAAGTGATGAATATGTCAGAACTCTGAGTAATATAATCCAAGTTTTGTCTACACAGGCTAAGAAAGCTACAGAGATACCAGACGAGACACCAGAAGAGACTCCTGTTCGGCCAGGTGATTGGGTGAGGGTGAAAGTTCACAAAAGACAGTGAGCTGATCCCCGGTGGACGGAACAGTGAGAAGTTGTAACGAACTTCACACGCGCTCCGGTTTAAAGGTAAAGAAAAAGGAGCAAATTGACACCACCTCACACATTGTCACCCTTCACTGGCAACTTCCAGAACATTATTGGGAGTTAGGACTGATTTGGCAGAGCTGGAACAAAACAATAAATAGAAATAAGATAAAGATAGAAACAGCTCAAAAGACGAATTGTCTATAGATTTGTATAGATAGTACACTAAAGTGAAAACCTATTTTTGTTTTACATCTGAAAAAGAGTCAAATTTTAGTATACGTTATTATAGTACTCATTATTTAAATTCTGTAACTGACACCAAGGGAGAAAATAGAGATGATGTCAAGAACAAAGCCAAAGCTATTGTGGGGTCCCCTAGGGATAAGAGTCAGAATAGCATTGTTGATTGTGCTCATTACACTTGGCACCTTTCTGGTTGGATGGGGAGTACAATATCAAGTAAGACATGGATCCATTAGTCCACTCATAGAGAATGCCCACATCACTAACAAAACTCCAGCTGTGTTTCAGAGACTTTCACTTATCCCCAGAGCCAAAAGATCAGCTGAGCAACAAGAGGAGGAGTTATAAATACTCGGTCCCAAAGGTGAGGCGGTTACAATCAAGATGATTACCCCCCATATATGCAGTTCTTGTATCAAATGATGAGATGGGTTTAACTGATTGGGATATGTAGGTGATGGGAATTTACAGATTAGGGGAATCTAAAAATACACTGGATCCATGTTTTAGTCTGTGCCAGAAACACCCCTGTTAAGTTTATGGACAACCGACCGGTGAACTGAGCACAATTATTGAAAAATGATTACAGTAGAAACAGGCTACTAACCCACAAGTACAGCTTTGTACGTACAAACTCTATGAACAAAATTCCCCAGCAGATTGTGGCGACATTGCAGATATGTTCAGTCACAAAAGTTACTTATGTTCTAAATAACAGTGAGATTTAAAGTGATGGAGAAAATATGGGGACGTTCTTTTATAGTGTGTGAAATATGTGGTGCTTGAAACATGTAGGTATTTTTAATTTATAGAAGAAAATGGTTTCCTGAAAGAGTTATTTGGAGTAGCCATGTTAACAGTGGGTGGAAACAATGTTTAGGGATATGGCACAACCATTAGTAGACATTAATTGGGTTTAGATGACATTTAACATCTAAGACGGATAGTAAGATTAGGAAAATAGAGTGGAAAGGATTGGATATATTTTACCTCAGTGTGTTAGAATTAGCTATAGGTAATGCGGCCCGAGATCTCTCTCTCTCTCTCTGCCTGTCAGAATGCTACGACCCCATCTTCAGACAAATGACCGCACCACAGGAGACTCCTCCGGTTTAAAGACAGACAACCCGAGCTGAACCAACAACCACCTGAGGCATCCAGAACCATCTCCACCTGAGGCATCCAGAACCATCTCCACCTGAGGCATCCAGAACCAAACCAGCATGCTGACAAAGAGGCAAACTCTCATCGGTCCCTCAAACAGGACATGAAGTTCCAAACTGAGCCGCGAGATTTGGCACAAGAGCAGAGTGGGACATGAGAGCAGAATACACCACTCCATGCAACAGCCAAGAGACTGAAAAGGAGGAGATGAAATGCAAAGCAGTTGGGCCACTGAAAAGAATTACAGCGGGAAGATCCAAGTGCGGATGGACTGAGGAGAAGACAGGATGGAGGAGAAGACAGAACCAGAGGAGTTGGCATGGGCCAGCAGAACGTGAGGGGGTCGTGGCTTGACGACCAGAGGGGGAGAGAAGGAACACAGGAGTGAGTGAGTTTACACATAAACACACTTATTAGAAAATAATCCTAAAAACACACTGAGGGTAGAACATATTATTCAATCTTTTCATAATATAAACAAATTATTCTTATAGAGATTCTTATTCATGTGAGAATTTGGGGAAGATTTAATTTGTTACAATATAGATAGCAGGCAAATCTTTATTTGAATGGAAAATGTTAAAGGTAGAGCTGGAACCAAGCCAAAGAAAGTATTCCAATCTAGAGTATTGGTTTCTCCATTGTAGCATGGTTATTACCACAGGAGAACTGTTAAGGTGGAAACAACATTTGTTTGTCGTCCAAGATGTAGAGTTTTAAAAAAGACACTAGGCAAAGAGCGATTGAAGATTTTAATTTTGAAAAAACTAGTACAATTGGGAGTAATACATGCGGGGGCCTTGGATCACTCATTTTAATGGTGCATATTTTCAACAATAAACATCGTTCAGGGAGAAGGGGTTGCTCAACCCACCCTGCAGATGTTTTAAATCTTACTTACAGCTTCAGAGGGAGCAGAGTATGAGTTTTAAAAGACAAGTGCCACCACCTCCTAATGCTCCTCCATTTAATCAGTGATGACCTGACATTTAGAGATGTTATTTAAAAGGAGAAACATATCTGCCATGAGTGAAAATTCCTGAATTGAACTACAAACCATTAATGAAATGACTTCTGTTTTTGAAGTCCTCGTTAGAGCACCCAAGGTTCCACACACTGTTTTAAAGGGGTTAGCATAGTTATTTAAGTAGACCAGAAATGAAAATAAATTAGTATAATGAGTTATTGATATTCCACCGGTTTTCACACCATTTCAGGGACTTTATCACTGCATTAGAACAGACCACCCCAAAGCCAGTAGGGCTAAGAGACCAGTCCCAGGGGGAGTTTAGGCTCCAGGGTACAAGGATAGCATAGGGGCGACCAGGGGAGGCCTAAATGTAGCACTCATTCCATGTCCTAAAATACCGATTGATCACGACGGCCTCTTCTAGAGAACATATTACTTTCATACCTTAAATGGTATGAAAGGAGGGAGGGTACATTTCTCATGAGGAGACAGTTACAAATGCTAGTAGAACAAGACGGCCCACCCCAATACAGATGTTGATGAAAATGATGAGTTAGTTTGAATGATGTTAAACGATATGGATGTTCAGAGATGAGGTTGTTCAATGAATGTCCAGCCGATGTGACTCTTTAAATGATGACATCATCTGAAGAAGTGAGCAAAATAAAATGCTAAAATGGAGTGAATCCATTTCAATTTACTTATACTATTACAAGATAGAGTATTTTTATTTCAATTTACTCTATACTATTCCAAGATAGTTTATTTCATTTTTATTATTTTTCACTGTTCTATATGGTAGATTTCATGTATTTTCGAATCATTACAATTCTAAAATGGGTAGTTTCTTTTCACTTTGTAAAAACAAGTGCCTTAACACTGAGTGTATTATGAGAACGGTTTCTGTGAAAGGAGGGAGGAAGAAATGTTCTGATACCAAGCCATTCCTGCTATTTTGAAGAACCATATTGAATGTTAACACTAGAAGTTATGCACAAGGGAAAACTTTTATGTTTGAACACAGTCAAAGTATTTTTGTATTTTTGTAAAGTTGAGGATATTCGAACCATTCCATTTTGATTGTATGTTTTTGATATGAGTTATGTACTGTGCAGAGTTCAGATGAAGAACTCATTGATTTCAGTATTATACACACCTTTTAGGTGTGTAAGGAGGGATTGTTAGAAATTAAAATCAATGTTTTGATGGCATAATGTACCTTAAATGTACCTTCAGTTTAAATGCTGTTTTATACTGAAAAACCAGAAAATTATTGTGCACAACCAGTTAAGCTTTTATTCTGAAAATCCTTCATCTCCGGTTAGCATGTGGCTAGTTTACCATTTCTTATAGAGGTTAATTTAGTAGCGAAATGACATGGAGTGATGCACACCGAAACCTACTGATTTTAACACTGCAACTATAGACGTATTATTATTGCTGAATATTAAATGAAGGTATAGTTTATTTGAATAAAGTTATTGTTTACAGACGTGGGTAAGATGTGACAACATCCGGAATGACCAGAAACCAAACCAGCCGTGAAGTATTTTCTGTATTTTTTAGAATATTAACTACAACGTTTAGAATGTGTTAAAGGAAAAGTGATGAAAGACAATATGAGGAGAAGAGGCGTGTTTAAGTATTTATTGAATGTACAATGCCTGAATCCTCTGTTTAAACGTAACAACGGACATTAAGATGTGGAGGGCCGGCCCGCAGGGAGGAGCCTACAGAAGCTATATAAGAGCAGCACCTGAGCGGTTCGGCCTCTTTTCTCTGCTAGCGAGAGCCAGAGACAGCTGCTTTTCTGTCGGACAATATCCTGTTTGTGACTGTACCACGCCTTTTTATTAATTAAAGTACCAATTTGAAAACATCTCAGAGACTCCATTTAGTCTCCTTTTTAAGCTTCTCTTTCCTGGACGCGAGAATAACCATCACAGTTAACAGTACTCAACTTCTTTAACAGTCTAAAAGTGAACGACAATAGCCCTGTCAGACCTGTATAGTACATTTGCACACGAGTTATCTCTGTCATGTTTCAATTCCTTGTCTGGAGCTTTGAAGATTCGCTTCCACAATTGTTCAGGACCTATAGCTTGCGGCGTTCAAATAAATGTTTCTATTTTTTTCTGTCTTTTTTCTTTGAACAAGTTCAATATCTTTTGTGAATCACCTTAAGCGGTAATCCATTCTGTCTGAATGTCATCGCGGTGAAGGATATACAGTGTGGTCTGTGTTTCAGGTTCTGTGTGTGTGTGTTTGTGTGTATGTTAGTGTGTGAATGTGTTTGTGTGTGTGTGTGTGTGTGTGTGTGTGTGTGTGTGTGTGTGTGTGTGTGTGTGTGTGTGTGTGTGTGTGTGTGTGTGTGTGTGTGTGTGTGGTGTGTGTGTGTGTGTGTATGTGTGTGTGAACACCTGATAGGCAGCACTGAATGCGCTACTATGTTCTAATAGCCTGGACCAAAATAGGCTACATGGAAATAGACTGTAACTCACTTTGTAAACGCTGATAAGTTTATCTGACCTCTGTGTGTGTGTGTGTGTGTGTGTGTGTGTGTGTGTGTGTGTGTGTGTGTGTGTGTGTGTGTGTGTGTGTGTGTGTGTGTGTGTGTGTGTGTGTGTGTGTGTGTGTGGTAATTTAGTTTTATATAGTGTAAAATTAAACCCTTGAGGCGAGGCTGGATTAGCACTTGTGCTTTCAGGGTTAATTGTGTGACAGCTGGTTTGTGGTGATTTGATTATTTTTCTTCTAAGATGATAAACACCAAGAAAGCCAACCTTAATATTTTAGTCGATAGAATTCCCACATTGTGTATAAATATGGTGTCTTTAATAACAAATGCAATACACAGCAAACCTGCGGCAGGAGATTTGTGCTTTCTGTGACTCTGGGCAAAATGATGTACTTGAAGGCAAAAGGGTAAACACACAGTGACTGGGAGGAAGGGGTTGTCAGTCGGGCCCAAGCACTTCTTATTTTACCCAAGGGCCTTATATTAATCCAGCCATATCTGGAGGCTATGTATCATTTGTGAATGCAACAAAACGGCAATGTCACATTCTATCATGGAAACACATTTTCACCAGAAGTATGTTTTGAATGATTCTTCTTGATATCTCCTCAAATCATAACAGTTCAATGATGTCTGGACAGCATAATTATCCAAAGGGAAGATATGTTAGGTTCTTAAACTGAAGCAGCCTTATATTTAAAACAATAAATACAATGGAAATGAAAATACATACTGGCAATAGGAAACACTTTGCATAGACTGCTCCAGACTTTTTCACCACCTCACTTTTCTGCAGAGAACATGTGAAACTGTCATTTTTCACACAATGAAGTCCATACACAAACGCGCAGACATACAATTTCCCTCCTTGCCTCTTTCTTCTGTGTATTCCTCTCACTCTTTATCCCTGCACTGATACAGCCATAATGTACCTTTCCATTAAGTCGAACAGCATGAGGTCTGCTGCTTGTCTCTGAATGTTTATATTATACCCTCCATGCATTCATGTCCTCTGCAGCTAATTTATCTTCAGCTGCAGACCTATTTTTTGTCAGTGTGTGCTTGTGTATTTTGTTTTTCCTGTGTGTATGCATTAGTTGTGTTCAGGCAGTTCTTATTCAACAAGTGGCTGAACGGTTATGATTCCCTGTCGGTTTGTGGTACAGTCTGTGTAGGTAAGAGAGAGATAAACAGTTTTTTGATTGTTTGTAAAACCTTATTTATAATCTCAGCATGAATGCTAGCATTTTACAATCATAATCCACACTGTGTACCTTCCAACATCATGGCGTTCTATGTAACATACTGGAGAATTACTAACTACTGTACATACTTGAGTCAACAAGAGAAACCATATAAGATTGATACGTCATCGTCAACTTAATTTAGCAAATTGCAATATTGAATTAGCATGTTCTATGAATGCACTGGCCCGGTGCTACGCTACCTCCTGTTGGTTACGGGGAGTTGGAGAGTAATTGCGCAGGTGCATTAACAGCATATACATGTAAATGGAAATTGGGGCAGCTTACATTTATAAGGAAACTTGTTAAATTGTTTGTTATCTTTCTCTGGTATTTTTCATCTAGGTTCCCAATCTTCAAGGATTTTTTCAATTGTAGATACCCTTTTCAAATCATCAAAACATCCTCTAGCCTGAATGATTGCAGCCAACTTGGCACACCTCCTTTCGTGCTTCTTTATAAGCAATGTTTCTACTTGTCAGGGTCCTTTGGGTTTTATTTTTCAGCTGTGAAAGACTCAAGGAGACCCTTTTAATGGAAATACCTCTGAAATCTGTGTTTTCTGATGGTATGTTTTATAGACACAAAAGCAAGGACTTTAGAGCTCTAAATCTCTCATACAGCAGGTACTTAAACCACCACAACCATCTTTACATAACATGCATTAAGTTGAAAGTTTGACTCAGACACATGGAAATCACTGTAACCAGTAGTCCTCATAGTCCTCAAACTGAAAACATCTTGGTCAGCTTATGTTTGGAATAAACAAATAATATGTCACGTGTCAATTGGATATGTGTTTGAGGTGCTGTTGGCAGAATTCTGCTTCCAGGCTATCTTTTTTCACCTGTTTCCTGTCTTTATGCTAAGCTAACCAACTGTTTGCTCGCTTCAGCTTCAAACTGCTTCTTAGAATCCTCCCAGAAAACTATTTCTGTGTCTACAAAATGGGTCTTTCATGTGCAACTATTCCAAACAACAAATATATTGTAACCACACCCTTATGTGTCCCAATATGCTAATAGGCTTTATTCTGAGAGGTGTGGCCAGCCATGTCATGTGCACAGAGGGAATTAAACAATTAAACATCTCATTAAAAAATGTTTTACTCAACAACGGAAATAATAATATAAGAAATGCCAATAGCTGTGCACCAACATGTGCTGTCAGTGCATATATACTGTATATATTGTATAACTATACACAACTGTGGGCTGTTTCAGGTCTTGGTGACTATTATCGTTCTCTCTTCAATTCAAATCCCTCTTCAGTTCACTGCAGGTCTTTCTCACCTCCCATATATTATTTATAAGAACACCTGTCAAAGTAATAGTGAGGACAGGAACATCATAAAATGTGCTGATGATTTGGTTGTTCGTCAGCCTACACGCACGGTGTGGAATAAGATCACAGGCCTGTGGAGGAGTCTTTCATCCTGTTCAATGTAGCAAAGACTGAGGACATGAGTATTGATTTTAGAAAGTTGTCCACTGCTTTAAATGGCTTTTAGTAAGGGATAGGAAATAGATCTGGTGGTAGGAAACTCAATGAGATTCCTAAAAAGTGGTGCTGTGCATATCATCCTGAGGAAAAGACACTCGTTTAAGGTTTTTCTCTGCTTTGAGGATGTTTTATAGAAGCATCTTTGCCTCATCTTGATTTAATGTTGCCTGACATGGAAATCTTTACACAGGCTGGAAGAACATGCTTAATGTGACAGGAGACAGTTATACGGGTGAGTCAGACCCTGATCAGGGATATTTACTGGCAGCAGGCATATACATTGTCCTGCACAGAGAATTTAAGATCTTGCCTTCAGGTCACTACTGAACGTTGCCATTGATGACCTTTGATAGTCTAAACATGGAAAACTGTCCCGCGTGCACATTAATAAACAATATCTTCTTTGTTTTTCGACACATATTTTTGTAGAATCTAACACTTGATATGATATTAGTTTTTTTCCTCTCCTGTTGTTTTTAATCATTTGTTATGTTCTCACAGTTTCGAGTGATTGTCCCAGTGGTCTGATTTGTTTTGGTGTTTAAACCCAGCAGCACACATTTGATATTTCCCTCTGGGGTAAATAGATTGATTTGATTTGACAGTTACACAAGTATCTCAACAGTCGCAGTCCCCAAAGAGAAAATCTCATCAAACACTAGTCAGTGGTCTATCTCTTTGAGGGCCCTTATTATGAAGATGTTGTGGATCTTCTGCAGAGCATAACAACATCAATTAGAATATTCAACAATCAGCTCTCTCTCTCTCTCTCTCTCTCTCTCTCTCTCTCTCTCTCTCTCTCTCTCTCTCTCTCTCTCTCTCTCTCTCTCTCTCTCTCTCTCTCTCTCTCTCTCTCTCTCTCTCTCTCTCTCAGCTTCTGAAAATGTCCATGTTTATCCAAATGCATGTACACTTGAAATGTAGCTTTTTTGTGTGAAATTGACCAGCTCAGGATTAGAGCCTCTCGTATACCATCCAGCCAGGCTCATGGAGTCTGTGTAACTGTGTCCTGCAGAAGCCATGTGGTTGTTGAAATGTTTGGAGATTAACAACTGAGAGAATAAATTACGCTAGCAGCTGGTCGCAGCTAAAACCCATTTCTCCGACACACTGTGAGCTGCGACACTGCAGCCAGCCCGACAGTTGTCCAGAAGAAGGAAATGATACAATACACACAATACAAGGCACGTCTGTAGTTTCTACGTCTGCTGTGTGACTGCACACTGATTCAATCTAATTTAATAACAAATAAACCGGTTAAAACTGGCTAACACGGAGAACAGATGGTGGCTATTTGGCTGTAATATTACGACTGGCTTCTTTTACAACCCCTGTCAAGCTTTCTGCTCTCAAATGGCAGCAGATTCACCCCTTTAAATGTTTAAAGGGTTTGTCTTTAATTTCTGAAAGGGGTAAATAATCCAGGGTGTGATTTGTAGTCGGCAAACCACAAATTTGAAATGAAAACGTTAACTAAAGGATACAATTAGCTGCTGCCATGGCTAGCTTAAAGGGATAGTGGAAATCCGCGAATTTTGGGTTTAACTTGTGTATTTTTATTAAAAAGAAGCATATTAAACAATTTTTTTTAATTTCATCCGCCTAGTTTCATTTTATTTTCAATTTTACTGCGCCCTCTCAATGAAACGAAATACTTCGGGAATCGTCGGGAATCTTCGGGTGATGACGAGAGCTCAGGAAGACGGGCACAAACAATGGCGGACATTCAATAGCATTTGCATGTGAATAGCCGACCTTTATTATGGTGAATAGATGTGTTTTGTATGGCTGTAGTGCGACAGAAAAATTCTACGTGACACAACGACATTGGATTAACCTTGAGATGCGTTTTTATTCCGTTGAACACAACTTTTGATCACAAATCAAAAAAGGTAAGACGTAATTATTGTAATATTTTTGGAACCGGATGTTGTTTACTTTCTCTTTTCTGGCTGATAGCTCCAGGAATTCGAGGTCTTACAGTGATGACATTACATGTGTGGAATCTGTGGAGTCTCAGCTTTAAATCGTATATCTTGTTTGTGCAGTTAAGATAGTAATAAGGGCATTTCTACCGTGTGTTGTGTGTAAAAAAGCGTTAGCATTGTTTCGCTCAATGCTAATTCAAAGGCTTGGTATTACTCTTGTGTTTTTTCTAGCTAGCAATTGTTCTTATTGTCAGTTAGCGGAGTTTCTTACCTTTAAAAGGGTATGAAACATTAATAGTTTCATAAATGTTAAGAAGCCCTGAGACATCTGAGAGAAAAAAAACGGTGGGAGGGGTCCACTGGGGGGACCTTCGGCCTTAACTGGTTAACAATGATTAATATTTGTAAAGGCTACAGGTGATCTTAAGATGCGTGAGCTATGCTTAGGGACCTACCAGTCAAGATTATTTGTGCGTAGGGGTGCATCATCTGGCGCCTGGTCCTGGTCATCCTCGCCATTGCCCATGCCGTGAACCATCACCTCGGGCTCGGGCTCGAACAAATAAGGACGTAATGGTCCATCGTCTGGCTCAATATTGTCACCATCGTCGCTTACTGAACCGGATTCAGATTCAGTTCCTAAAACGACATTTTCGTAGGAAAGCCGAGAGGATGTTTCTGACTCGCTATCATCACTGGATACCTCGTACAATCCTTCTTCTTTGTCTGGTATATTTGCCCTTCCACGTTCATTCTGCATAGACGCCATGGTTTGTTATCGTATCGTCTTCCTGAGTTTTCGTCACTTCCGGTTAGGCTGAGAAACATTTCGTTTCTAAAAAACTTCGGGGAAGCTGCAATAAAGTGCTTCTAACATGCGTAAGGCAATTATTATATTTTTTTAATCAGGTGTGATTGTTTTGGTACGTAATTATGCTTGTATATAAGTTAAAACGAAACTATTTGAGGTTCCATTTCCACTATCCCTTTAAAGCAAATATTAGCTTCATCACTTGGTTTGAAAACCCTTTTGAATTTCCCCATGATAAAACAAGAATGATATATACATGATAGATTATTCAAACACTATTAAAGACATGGTAATAAAGAAACTTAACTCTGCTCTACTGCAGTGTAGAGCTTGTTATTCTAATATAATCCTATTTTGCTCCTTATAGGTGCTGCAACTTAATCAACCAAGTCAGTGTTTGTATAGTAATTTCACCTGTAAAAAGGCTTTTAGGATGACGATTAACCCATGTGTTTGGCAAACGTAATGATCTCAGGTAACGTGCTTGGCTGTGTTTTCTGAAGCGTTGGCTACATTTCCCCAAATCCAATTAGGAGCAGGAAGTAGCCGCTAATGTTAGCATACTCTCGGATACAGTTAACCTGCACAACCAACCATAGTTATTCACTAATAAATGACTTCTTGGCCTTGAAAGTTACACGGTTAGCCAGGCATGCAGGTGTTCGCACATGAAAAAACTCTTGAAAACAAAATAATAAATAATGGGTAACCTGTTGTGTTCAGATGCTAAACAGTGTTTGGACAATTGAAATGTAACATATTCTTTTTTGTGAAGCCTATGGAATATTCTTAACATTTCGTCTCAGAGAAAAAAATCTTGTTAAGCTGATCTGATGTTTAAAAGAGAATTTTGTGTTGCTTTTCTTAACCGCCTTACACAGTTTTTCCTTGTCCCGCCCCTTCCCTGCTCTCCCTGTCAAACCTTCCTTCTCCGGCTGTTAAACACAGCGCTTTCTATTCACTGACTCACTCGTATTTCCATTCCACCGTCTCCGCCTGTTTTTTCTCTGAACTCTCAGTTACTCCCTCGTGTATGTTTCACCTCTGTTGTGATTGGCAGCTGCAGGGGACTGCTAGTACAGTAGTCACACACACAAACATGCAGACATTATATTGCACCTGAACTTACATGACTCTTCGCTGTCTAGTTGTACGAATATGTTGGTGTGCATATGTGTGACAGTCAGCCTTGTCTTGCGGTGTAATGGATGAGAAGGTATTAACTTTAACAAGTGTCCAGAGACCCAACCAAGACGGCCCTATTTACCCAGCTCTGCTCAGGGGATTGAGGATGCTATTTATAGTCAGAGATTCATTTATTCTCTGTCTCTCCATACCTCGCTTTGCGGCCTTCACTCTCAGCGATCTGTCTGACGATGATTATTTCTGCTCCCCCCCCTTTTCTTCATATCTCTGTCCTTTTCTTCGGGACCTTTCTGCTCTGGTGTGGTTATCAGCTGGTCTGATGTGGTGGAGTCGGTTGAAAGGAGAAGTATTCAATGTCTTCTAACAAAGATGCTTGACTCTTCCTTTCCCTCTCGTCTGTGGGTTAGATTGGCCAATGATAAGGAGGAAGTGGGCAGAAAATGAATAGGATTAGCTATGATTTATGGCATTTCCTGAGATATGACAGAGACAGCTATAATGCCAGGCAACTATGTTTTTACTGCAATTTGTATAACATTGTTGAAAGTCTGGGTACATAATAAAATAACACTCTTCAGATAAAGAGACTATGCAAACCTTTTTTGTCACGCAATTTAAGTGGCAGAAAGCATTTGCAAATGACATAAAATGAAAGGAAGATTATGGCAACACCTTCCATTTACCATCATGTGAAGACAGCATATTGTGATAACAGACAGTAATTGAAAAGAGGATTTTCATGACACCTTTTCATAAGTTGAACCCAAACAAACATTTATTTCTCTTTACAAAATGTTGTTATTCAAAATTGATCTGCTTTTCAGGGTTTCACTAGCTCAAAAGACTTATTTATGCACCTACTAATGCATTATAGTCCCCCAGCAGTGAATTGATCATAAGCCCTGCCCGAAGCTATCCAAATGAAATGTGATAAACTTCGTAAAGCTCAACCATAGACAAATAAACAAACATGATTCAGCCCGTGGCCTTTATCAGTGTCTCCCTGCTGTTGGGAAGTAGCAAGTAATCGTATCAAAGGTCTCATGGCACTCTTTGTGCAGCGAGACACAAAACAACACTGACATTTCAAAGGTAAGACAAAAGCTGCAGTGTGTAACCTTTAATGGCCTGGAGTGTTTTCCTGTGAGGTTTAAAATGTAAATCCAGTGTCAAAGATACTGTGTGCATGTGTCAAAGAAGCTGGTCATTTAGCCAGTGTGATCTTTAAAGAAGTCAATAATTTGGCGTCTTGCTAGCTATTATGTTTAAGTGAACCACATGAGTGTCATGCAGAGTAACACACTCACTGCAGTATAATTAACCTGGTTTCCTTGGGATGGAAAGAAAATGACACACACACTCATAGTTTCCTTGGGTGGGACTGTGTGTGTGCCTGGAGAGAGAGGGTGAGACCTTCACTGGTGTCTGGTAGTCGGACACTTGGATTACATAGAGACATTATTGAGAGAGTGGAGGGCAATGGCTTTCCTAGCTTTTTTGACCTGGTTTGCTTTATGGTGGCACTGTCTTTGCAGGAATGGCACCAGCATGCACACCACTACTCATATGTACTTTAATGAATAACTCTACAATGTAACTTCCTTAAATTCCTGTGTGTTAAAACTTTGAATTTAAATTAGCCTACCAGTCACAGCAGAAATAATTGGCACCATCTATTTAATTGCAGTGTAAAGAAAGTTAGCCCTATAGTATGATGTTTATTCTGACATATTTGGCTCCTTAAAGGTGCTGCATCTTCATCAACCAAGTACTCGTTGTATAGTACATTCACTTTAAAAAAGGCTTGTAGGATGAGGACTACCCCATGTGCTTGAAAAACGTAATCATCTCAGGTAACGTGCTTGGCTGTGTTTGCAGAAGCGGCCATTTTTCCAAAACCCAATAAAGAGCAGGAAGTAGCCGCTAATGTTAGCATACACTGGGAAACAGTCGGTTTGTAATCTGCACAACCAACCATAGTTATTCACTCATTGAATGCTCCTTTGCCTTGAAAGAAACAGGGTTAGCCAAGTGTTCGCAACTTACCAAACTCTTTCGTCCTGTGTTTAGACTTTGAAATCAAAAGTAAAATTAACCTACCAGTCACAGCAGAAATCTTTGGCACCATACTGTAGCAAATCAGAGGCAGAACTGAACATTGGCTGAAAAAAAGACTAGCGAATGTAATCAACTGAAACCAAAAAGCTTTTTTAATTAAAAATGAAACTATGCTTAATTGAAAACTATTATAACGGTGGTACTGAGTCAGGCACAATAACAGAACCCTTCTACCATTTTGGAGTCGCACAAGAGCCACTTGAAGGTCTCTGAGCTTGTTTGTTTGCATGTGTGTGTGTGTGTGTGTGTGTGTGTGTGTGTGTGTGTGTGTGTGTGTGTGTGTGTGTGTGTGTGTGTGTGTGCGTGTGTGCGTGTGTGTGCTTGTTGACATGGGTTTCAGTCTGTCACTTATAGAAGCTGTTACTGATAAAGTTTGTGTGTAGGAGTGTTTGGCAATATGTTGTTTTCCTTAAGTTTTGTTTATATGTTAAATAATGTCTGCAACAAATCCCACTCACTCACTCACACACACACACACACACACACACACACACACACACTCACACACACACACACACACACACACACACACACACACACACACACACACACACACACAGGTCTGAGCATTGCATGGCTTAATGATGGTGGAAAAGATGATCATTTATCTTCCATCTGTAATTGCTAAGTAATTATATGAGATGAGTTGTTTTGTTTGTTTTTGTTTGTTTTGTGTATGTGGCTATCGTGTGCAAATGTGTGTACATGTAGACCGTAGCCAATACTCATGCTGTTAATAGGGATAAAACATGTATTTATATTTATCTTATTTCTGCTTGCCAACTCTGTAGTTAAGGACTAATTGTGTTTGTACAAATATATATTATATATTCATTTATAAAAATAGCAGATGTCTTTTCATGAGACATGCTTCCCCCTCACCACCCGTCTTTCAGTCTTCTTTTTTCATAATGAGTGTTTCAGGTTGTGTGTCATATCTCCAGTCTGCTGTCTTCTTTATATCTATTCATATCACAGTCAGAGAGACAGGGCGAGGCCTGGCGTTCCCACAGGAAACAGCCGGTGACTTGAGTGCAGTTGCCTTCTAATTATTGCTCCCCTGACCTCTCCGCATATCTGGGCATATCTCAGATGCCTGTACTCCCCTGTTGGGCAGCTGACTCATACTTTCATTGCTTACCTCTATTTGTGGAGTGGACTTTGTAACAAGAACGGACTGATAGATATTAGATAGGACGGTGGAAAAGAGATGGTGAAAATTGGGAGATATGACAACACTGTGACCTTGCCTTGTACCTTTCAATGCAACCGTTTTTCTAAGTAATAGTTTTGCTAAAGTAACCCCCAAACATGAAGACAAATTCCCTGTTCACACATTCAGTAATAGACACTCAATTAAATATGTTTTAATGAGCATTACATAAAGACTTTAAAGGTTATGTTTGGAGTAGTTATACATGTGTTTGTAACCATTATCACATTGTTCTTATGAATAAAGCATTCAAATGTTTTTAGTTTAGTGTTTAGGTGTACAGTTGTATAACAGTGCTTTTCACACCAGTGAGATTGTTAGCATAATATAGTGCACATGGATATAATATTTGCGTGTACAGCTTAAAGTCATGGGAATGACATTAGTTTTGCAGATATTTGGTCATAAACTATTTGACCCATTAAAATGCAGGCAGTCATTTTGATCTCTCTGTCTGTGCACACAAACTGAAAGATTGACATTAAAGTTGACTTTGACTTTTGACTTTGAAATATGACTCCCTGTACCAAAGTTAGAAATCCATCCATTACGATGTAAGTCTCATCTTGTTGGACTAGGTATGTCTAAAATGTTTAGTTTATTACATTATGAGCCTTAATAATTTCAAATGCATGAAAAAGCAGCTGTTAGCACCTTTAGCCCTGATCATTAAAACACTACTCATATCTTCCTTAAGATGTGTTTCCGATCTCGTAACTTCATTAACTTTGGTTTAAGTTACAAGCATCGCCACATGCCTCCTGTAGCACCAGCCCCTTAATTGCTCATTAGAGCTGCATCTGTCACGTCTCATATGCAGTGTTGTGCTAGTTACTGAAAACCAGTAAAGTTACCATTACTAGTTACTTCATTTCAAAAGTAACTCAGTTACTTTACTAGTTACTTAAACCAAAAAGTAATGCGTTACTGTAACAAGTAACGTTTTAGTTACTTAAAGAAAGGGCTCCCATTAATGCCCTTATAGCCTTCATTTCAGTACTGTTATTGCATTGGAGAATAATACAATCTGTTGATCAACTTCACATGCATTATATGCAATCTGGATTGCATCGATATTAGCTGGCTTTCCATTTTTGTATATTCTTTCTCCAGGTAGTTGGAAAAAGTTGTCCGTCCCATATGCCGTGTGCCGCCCGGACATGCTATCATGCTAACTAGCTCCCTGAAAGCGGGTGACTCCACTGTAGCAATAGCCTGCATGTGTTCTACAACATACCGTGCAATGGCTTTATCGACTTTTCCTTGGCCAGCAGTCCCTTGGTTAAAATCCAGCCGCTGTTGCTTAGGTGGAGGTGGAGTGGCGTCGGCTGAGTCTCTGTGGTCTTAGCTACTAGCTTCGTCCCAGCATGTTGTTTTTGCAGATGTTTTAAGAGATTTGAATTACTGGTTTGGGCAGTAGATAGGATCTTTGACCCGCCAAGACACAATTTACATTTAACTAAAACGTTCTTTTCTTTGTGCTCGACAAAAGTGAAATAGTGAGAATATCTCCAGGTGGAGAAACTAGACTTGAGCTCCGCCGCCGCCATGATAGTCTTGTTAGTAAACAACACAAACACGCCCACAGCCCGTCTCCGCATGTGACACAGGAAGTATCTAAGTACATTTACTCAAGTACTGTACTTAAGTACAGTTCTCATCTCTGTTCGCCTGGCTGTTGACTATATAAAATAAACTAACGCAGTAACGGAGTAACGCACCAGTAACGGTAACTGAGTTACTGAATTTAAAAAGTAATGCGTTAGAGTACTAGTTACTGCCAAAATAACGGCGTTACAGTAACGCGTTACTTTGTACCGCGTTAGTCCCAACACTGCTCATATGTAATGTTGCTGCGGATTTCGCTGTGTGGTCCGATTCTTTATGATCTCAGTCTGCGTGATTATACATCAGGGTTGACAGGTCCTATACCTTCCACAGCAGGGCCTCTACGCTCTCCACCTCCACACAACCTTAATGTTTCTCCTTTTCTCTGCCTCTAATTGTCAAGGGGTGAACTCAGAGGCATGAACTCAAATGCACAACTCAGACTCGGGTGGTATTCAAAAATAAAGACTTTACTGGAATGAACACAGTAACAAAAACAAGAAACACAAAATCACTCTTCCGAGGAAAAACTAAATGCAAAAATCGTGATCTTGAGAAAACAGGATACGACCATGGAGCAGGCTTGAACTTGGTCATGAATAAGAAACGAACTGGCACTGGACAGGTGGGGACTAACACAATATATACACAAGGTGAGGGGAACAGGTGGAAACAATCAGGGCGGGGAAACCAATCACGAACACAGGAGACACATAGGGGCGGGGAGCATGGAGTTCTGAAACGAGAGGAGGAATACTTTTTACAATAAGACAGAACAAAGGGACATGACAAAACTAATATAAAGAATAGACTTTCATGATAAGTTTCCGAGACATGACACTAATTACTGTTGTATTAACTCCATTAGAGAAACCATCAGTTGTCTAAATGGCCAATTGGCATGAGGATCAGGCTTCTTATCAGGTTTCATAACAAAAATTAAGCCCAACAGAAGTGCGCAGTAAGCCCCCTGGGAGAGACAAGAGTTCACCCTCTCTGTCTTTTTGTCTCCCCCTTATCCTCCCTGCACCCTCCATCACCTTGGTTTCCTGTTTTAATCCCCCTATCTCCTCTTCCTGTGATCGGTCTATCATCTGGGGTTATATGGAGCTGTTGTTCCCCTATTTTCTCCCACTCTCTTCGCTCTCCGTGTCCCGGCCTGTGCCTACTGTCCTGCCATCCTAATCTTATATCAAGGGGTGAATCAATAGAAGAAATAACAGAGACGTATTACCCTCCCTCCTCTATCTGTCTCTCTCTTTCTCTCACGCAAACATCACCACCGGCATAGTTAGATAAACATGATTACTGTGCAGATGTAATTACTGTTGAATCAACGATAATTAGCGGCAGCATAATGCACGCAGGATTATGTAGATGTTGGTGCTCAAAAATGGAACATTTGTTGGTTGGATGTCAATTTAGAGCATAATCTGCCCTATTTTCGCTTTAGCAGATTTACAACCACTTCATCTTTGCTCAAGATGACAAAGGCTTGAGTTTAGTTACACTTTATTCAACAATTGTTTTCCTAAAAATCCATTAAAGTTGACGCGGATGAATGTATTTTTAAGAGGTGACTTCAGCGCTCTTGGCGTAGCGCCCAGCCACAAAGAGAGTCACACAAACCAACACAGCTGCCACATGTTCCCCGCAGCCAGTATTTACTGTGAAATAATGCAATTGTGTGGCAAACGCTGCACTTTGGCTCACTGGGACATTTCTGCCGTGCACTGTTTGTACCAGCTCTGAGCCAGGGGTTTAAATGTAATTTGACCTTGTGATTTCATTTCACAGCCCAGTTGCTTATTTCCTCGAAGCCAACATTGAAGGTTTCAACAGAAAAGCACGGATACAAATATCTAATCAAAAATCTAACATTTATCCATTAAGTCAGAACTGAAATTGATAACACGGTGTTCCTCTTGAGAGGCACAGCTAACTTTGCAGCATTGTAAGTCTCCTCTTGTGGTGCCAAAAGCAGCGTTTCTGACTCTTACAGCAAGCTGTTTCTCCCGGATTTCTCATCTCCGTTGTTAGTTTTTTACATTTTTGTGTCTTCTCATTACTGTCCTTCAACACATGCAATCCTTGATTACATCGAATCGCAACATTAGTTAGTGATTAGTTTGCTATAATATCAACCATGGCAAGGTCAATGTTAAGGAAAGATTGTGGCTATTGCAGTAAACACTATGGTTAAGTTATGAACATGCATTTAAAACAGTTGATTCAGGGTTAAGGAAAGAAAATGCAAAGCTAATGCAATTAGCCCAAACCAACAAATATGTCCTCTCACAAATGACATGTACTTGCTTCGAAGAACATCGAAGGGAACCTCAATACGGAGAATTTTAACTGGAATAACCTTGACATGTGTTACAAATTATCTTTTACTGGCCCCTATACTTGTTTAGCTCAGTGACACAGAATGTTATTGCATTGTAGGCACAACATCTGTGATGGTCTTCTCTATTAAAGTCTGTTGTTGTGCACTCCCATCCACCACACCCTTACTTTCCACCTTTTTAAAGGACACTTCTTCCTGCGTTGGCAGTCTATTTTTACCGTACATAAATCATATGGTGATTAATCGTCCAATGTAAACATAGTTCCTAAGGATACTGGCTGTCATTTGATGCTATGCTTAGCCTTGAGTGCACACATCTCATCTAATCCTCTTTCCAAAGTTCCCTCTTCTGACTCACTTTCTCCATGACCTGTTCTTCCTAAATTATTTCCTTGCTTCCTCCTTCCTTCTCTCTCCGTATGCGCACTTCCTCCATTCTTCCTGGGTGGGAGTAGGTGACGTAGCTTTTGTTTCATCGCCACAAAGACAGCCCATGTTGCAAGGACACTGGCTTGTCGTCTTTCCCTCTTTATTTAATGGACACAAGCAATTTCCCTCTGCAAACAGCCTCTCTCTGAGTCTGTGTACAGTAAGTGTGTGTGGACACACCGATACAGGTCAGCTGGAGAGACACACAGCAGGGATCCGCCCTATTAGCAAGCTTTTACTTTCACAGGTCAAACACACAGTGTCCTCCTTACCTGTGACAGAGAGAACAAAGAGAAAGAACAACGAACATTGTCCAGCAAAGAGAAAGTGGCTCATAAAGCTCTTTCAAACACCATTGGTTACTTCGAGCTAACACACTGAAACGTTACATACACAGTGAGACACAGTGATGCATTGTGTGATGCTGAACCTGTGGAAAGCACTGGCCAGTATGGGCTTTTCCTCAGGACAGTGGAAAAAATATGGTGAAACAAGAATTTGGTTTTAGCCTGCAGTGACTTAGTGAGAATCCAGCCTGCTTTGGTTTTGCTTTTTGCTTTGACTGTTGCTGTTGCTGTTCGAGCCACAGGTAGAAATTATTTGGAAATGACAATCAACTGCAAGGAGCGCTGGTGATTAAATTAAGTCATGAATGTTTCTCCTTTTTTGGCAAGCTGCTTCAAGTTCAATATTTCACATTTATATGCGGCAATGTTTTCGCCACCAAAAGCCACAAGAGAGAATGAAAGATAGGCTATTAGGAAAGAAGCAGCTTATTAATTTTAAATAAGCACTTAATTGAAACACTTATCTTTCCTTTAAGGCCCTGTCACACTGTCCCGAAATTGACACCCGATGGACACACGATAAAGGAAATGTTCAAATTCGGCTGTGATCGTAGCAACATCGGGCCATTCGTGAGGGCATCTTAAGCCATCGTATGACCGCCGGTGGAGTTTCTCAGGCTCCGGCAGCAACTTCGTGAGCGGCAACTTCGTAAGGCACTCGTGAGGGCATCTTGTCAAATCGTGTCATCTTCGTGTTATCATCGGTGCATTCGCCCTCACTCTGATCGGGGCGAATGCCCGATGGCACCGATGATAACACGATGCCCTCACGATGGCCTTACGAAGGGAAAAATTGACACACGAATTCAACACGAAAATGAACCTTCGCAAGGTCCTTCGGCAATTTTTTGGCATGCCAAAGATTTTGCCACCGCTCACGAAGTTGCTGCCGGAGCCTGAGAAACACCACCGGCGGTCATACGATGGCTTAGATGCCCTCACGAATGGCCCGATGTTGCTACGATCACAGCCGAATTTGAACATTTCCTTTATCGTGTGTCCATCTGGTTGTTTTATTGCACAACAAAATCATGTAAATATATTATGTAAATAACCCAATTTGTGTTCTGTGAAACTAAAAAGGATATAATATATTATTTTGAAGGACAGTTGACAGGAAGTTGTTGTTGTTATGGAAACAACATTACGGAGAAAACGTAATATTTTCTACATATAAAGACGGATAAAGTAAAGAACAAAGTCTGAAGATATCAGTACAGTATCATAGTACTGTAACACAATTGTTTTTGGTACTTTCATTGCAGTTGTATGTCTTAAATGTAATGTAAATGTTGCCTTCGTGTGTGGTTCGGGGCCATCTTCGTGCGAAATTCACAATTCCATATTCGTGTGTCCATCGGGTGTCAATTTCGGGACAGTGTGACAGGGCCTTTAAGGGCTATACAATGAATTAATATCATAAATGCTGTGTGGATTAGTGCGTTGGTGTTCGGATCAGGGGAGCACAGGTTCAAACCCCAGTCAGCATGTCGTTGTGTCCCTGGGCAAGACACTTCACCCCAAATTGCTCCTGTGGGGATTGCCCACAGTATTGAGTATGTAAGTCGCTTTGGATAAAAGCGTCTAACAAGTGACATGTAATGTAATGTAATAAATATAACCGTAAACAACACTAGATATTATATTTTATAATATGGCTATGTGTTGTATTTTCCTGGATTTAAAGGGTGCATTACAGTAAAGTTATATCATTTTATGAACTAACCCTCTTCTAGTTGTTCTATGATTTGCCCTTAACAATGAGAACACGTTATGTATCCCAGGGGGAATTAGGTTTTGTGACAGCTGCATAATTTTTTAGTAAAACACATATTGATATACAAATGTGCAATACTAGAGAAAGCCTTGACGACACTGGGACATGGCCTCTTAGGCACAGGAAAGAGGCAGGGCGTGTTTCAGAAAGTGATTATATCCACGTTATTGACGATTATTTATCAAAAGCCTCATTTGTAAATATTTTTTGAATACACTCATTGTCAACCTTACAATGTAGTTGTTTCATTGACATTGAGGTATTTGATAACAGAGCAACTCAATGTGTTGGGTTAAATAATATGTTTATATAAAACATAACATATTGTTGGTATTAAAACAGGACTTTAATCATTGTTATAGTTGAACATTTCATTAAAAAAAACCTCCAAATCCAAATACACGGCAGGTTTCTGAGGTTAGGCTCATTTTCTGGCTGTCTCCCAGGCACAGCTCACCATTACATTACATTACATTTAGCTGACGCTTTTATCCAAAGCGACTTACAATAAGTACATTCGACCAGGAAGACACAACCTTGAAGAAAACAGAATCATATAAGTACATCAGGTTTCATAGAGCCAAACATTTCAAGTGCTACTCAACTGGCTTTAGATAAGCCAGTCCTTTATTAGTATAAAAGTGCTTCGTTAATAGTTCTATCGCTCGAAGTGGAGTCGAAAGAGATGAGTTTTCAGTTTGCGCCGGAAGGTGTGTAAGCTATCTGCCGTCCTGATGTCAATGGGGAGCTCATTCCACCATCTTGGAGCCAGGATAGCAAACCCACGTGTTTTTGCCGATGGGAACTTGGGTCCCCCTCGCAGCGAGGGCGCAGCGAGTCGTTTGGCTGATGCAGAGCGTAGTGCACGCGCTGGGGTGTACGGTTTAACCATGTCCTGGATGTAGGAAGGGCCAGATCCATTCGCAGCATGGTAAGCAAGTACCAGTGTCTTGAAGTGGATTCTAGCAGTTACCGGAAGCCAGTGAAGGGAGCACATTTTGAAATGTGCACTCGTGCTTCTGAGCACGCTGCACAGAGAAAGCATGGCATGAAAGAGGAGGCTGCGGGTCTCAGAGGACTTCTCTTCAAGTTTCCCTGACGGCCCCCGGGACCCCAGCCACCGTCTGATACCTCACTGCATAACTCCAACAGGCTCTCTACTGTAGCTCACTTTAAAACCTTACATTTGAGCTAAAATCATAATAATAGTAATAATGATACACTTTATTTGTATAGCACCTTTCATGCACAAAGCAGCCCAACGTGCTTTACAGAACAAGAAAAAAAACATAATTAAATAAATACAGAACAAGATAAAACATCTACAGTGATCCTAATGAAATTCCCTTGAATGAAAGCTGACAAGAAATGAAAATAGGTTAACAAAAAATAATTGAAAAAAGAACATTTAAAATGTAAAATAAAAGCAAAACAGTAAAAACATGGACAATGATACCAGTGATAAAATGTAATGTAGTAAGTTTGAAGGTCTTGCTTTACACAATGAGCTAGCTTCAGTGAGCTTTCGATTTAGGTTGCTTACTTTTTAGGGTCCCTAAGTATGCATCGATACAAAGGTGTCACTTTGTGTTGAAAAGTGGTGGGGACATACAGTAAAGACTTAGATTTTAAAAAGTTAGTAAAGTTTATATATATTTTTAAACGATCTTCAATATGCGATATGTAATTGTATTTAATTGTGTTTTGGTATGAAGTGGATAATAATGGCAGGTCTGGCAAACTGTTTATTATTTTAGGTTGTCATTTTGTCATTTTGTTTTCACAGGCCAAACTCGTTAGCAGGATACATTGATTGTTGATTTGTGTTTCTTCAGGGCGTTTTTAATTATACATAACAGTGTTTCTCTTCAGGCTTGATTGAGGGTTAATCAACAGGACAATATTGGTCTAAGATGTCCTTCATCTACACACTCAAATAAGGGAAAGGACAGTGCTAGGATCAGCCTAATCAAATAACTGTGAGGGTGCACTGTATACCCAAATGAGGAGGGGTGACCTTTTATTAAAAACATTGGAACAAATCAATCTCGTTCATTCCTCATGTTGTCCTCTACTTTCCAGGAAACAGGAGCTGCTGAACATTACCAACGTCCCTCTGGGAGAATGTCCCCCATCACCGCCCCGCACTGCACCACCCAGCATCAAGGTACACACACACACACACACCTGCACACATATGTTCGGACACACATGTGAACACACACGTTTTTTTAGATGTATATTGACTAATAGAGGTTTTCATTGAGGCGTATTGGAAAATCTATTGATTGTATCTACTGATTCTGATATCAATAAGAAACAGTGTCAAACTGCTGTGTCATGTCACCACTATTTTCACACAATGACACATGCGTAATTTAAATTAAGGTTTTTACAGGCTTTGATGTTTTTATATGTCCTTATTAATCCATGGTACAATTGTATGTTCTGTCCTCTACTTGCTGTGTATTCTGGCAGCAAATGTATGTGTACATATGTATGTAGATTCAGTGTATTAAAGTGGTAAAACACAAACTCTAATCCGCAAACACCCTACATGATATTTTGGTTTTATTTTGTCAACATATAATCCAATTTGTATGGCATATTATAATCTCATGAACAACATGCAATCATAATTGAAAATAGGGCAGCCTCTGTTCAAGCAAGATTCTTCATTATTTATTTTAAATATTGCTAAACATGGAAATGTAGACCCCATTCTTCCCAGTCTTGCAGTAAATGCTTCTCAAGGCGTCAAGTAATTTTTTCGTTTTAATATCTGCTTGAAATACTTAATATTTGTTAAGTTGCCTTTTATATGCAGGGGTAATAAAAGCCTGATAATGATATTACTTGTTTATATTCCCATATGTGCAGTTCTGGTATGACTTGCAGTCCTCTGGGTTCTTTTCTTATTGCCAATAAGAAGATGTGTTATTAAAAGGAAATTGCAATTAAATTATCCTGGGGTTAAGATTTGTTTATGACCAACCAAAGTAAGAAAAGGTTGGAAGCTTTTTTTAAAGTTGCTATGCTGAGTTCAATCAAACGGTGCCATCAAAGGTAACTTTGGCCAGAGCTGTGACTTGGCAAATTGAAAAAAAACATATCAGAGCAAAACCAAACTGAATATGAATACAAATGAAATCTGTCAGACTGCCAAGTCATCCTTCCCAGGTGTTGTCGCAATGACTCATGTAGTGACATATTATAGTGCTATACTTTTTACCTTATGTAAATTGTATGAATTGTAATTTTTTGATGTTTTTAAAAGAGTAATTACTCACACTGCATTGCATTTGTTCGTAAGAATATTTCAGGTTTTCCTCCAGCATGATAAGAGAGAGGGACCTTTTGCTGGGAGGCAGACAAGCAGGGTGATAGAGAGGAAATAGATGGCGGCTCCTGCGAGAGGAAGCCACTTTCTGCAGTATGTCACCTTGAACTAAGCCATTATTATTATTGAATCTGCTGAAGACAACACAGGGAGTTAGCACAACAAGCAGGAAAGCAACAGAAAGGCAATGTTGGCTAATGGTCACTGATTGACCCATAATGTGGTAGACAGAAAAAATACCATTTACGGTGAGAATATAAATGAAAGGATATCTGAAATGGAAGGACATCAATTTTCCTCTCGCTGTGTGGTTGACTTCTGGTAATTATTAGTCGGCAACCCACAATTTTGCTGTGAGCTGGAGTGGTCTAATGATCAGCTATTCATCATCAACGTCACACTGGTAAAGAAGTTACGATGAGCGACAATTCCTGTAATCACAGTCAACATCAAATCCATCAAAAGACCGTCCAACTTTGCCTGCATAGACCTTTTCACAGCAGACTTTTGTATCCTAAAAAGAAAGGCACATTTTCTTAATACCATTAATAGTAGCTGCGTTACACTCAGGGAAGGCTGTGATATTGTGAAATGTCTCACTGGAAAAGCTAACTGGGGCACTTAACGGAACTGAGCCATTGTTAAAGTAGCTCTAGTTTTTATTTAATGTGAAGTCATATGAACTGAAGTTAATTTTGAATTGCTTTGGAATAAAGACACCATCTGCATTTGTTCCTGTCATGACTCGCGTTTACTTTGCAATGCCTCTGGTGCGCGATCTCCCTATAAAGTTGATTGAGTGGCAATTATACTTAACAAAGTAAAGTTCCTTGGGTCTCTTATGGTTGTTTCTTGCTTTGAAAAGAAGACTGGCTGCTAGCAGTAGCCCTGTAACTAACAAGAGGGTGAAAAGAGGTGCTGCAGTACAGGCAGTATGAGAAAAATAAAGCACTTTATGATCATTAAAACATGTCACAGTAGAGTCACAGAATACTAATAAGAACCTGAAAATGAGCAAAATGGGGCCTCTTTAAAAAACATTTTCCCTGATCCTCTAATTGTTAACAAAATGTCAATAGTGTTCAAATCCTCTTGTGTGCATTTAATGTGATGACTAATGCGCTACTCATAAATACAAAGCACTCACATGTGATTGCACAGATTGCATGTCGTTGCTACGCAGCGCAGTTATTGGCATGCTCTTCTAACAAAGTGGCCATAAAGATAATTCTCCTGGAAGACCACACATAAAGCAGTACTGGAGCTACTTAACAACTGAGTGTCCTTTGGGGGAGAAGTTTGATTTTAGGACAGTTGTTCAGTTGTTAAGACAGGTGTTTAAACTTGGTGGGTAAAAAGAAGTAGACAGGGTTCAATTAAGATAGCGGGATAAATGCACTCAAGGAAAGTCGGTAATTCTATCCATATTACACATAATGTAATGTGTATAAGTGAGTGTGCTTTTGAGTCTATGTTTGTGGAATAACCTGTTCTGTCCCTAAGATTCAGTTTGCTGAGTAACTTGAATTTCCTGTTTGAGCTTCAGTCAAGGCCAAATACACTTTAAAGGCAAGTGAGAGGGAAGTCACTCTCTAATGTAGACGAGAGGTAAGAATA